>NC_084611.1:43702817-43825317 GCF_033978795.1 Nerophis ophidion | reverse complement strand
GCTGTTTAACTCCCCCGCTCGAGAGGCATCGCCGTCAGCCGAAGGGTTACTGGGTCTGAAGTTGGTCATGTCTTTTATTCCTTTCCATACCTCCTTGGTGTTGTTGCTCTGCAGGTGGGCTTCCATTTTCCTCCTATGTTCGGTTTTTGCCTCTCTGATGCCTCTCTTCAGATTGGCTCTGGCAGCACTGTAGAGTGCCAGGTCCTGCGCTTTGAAGGCACTGTCTCTCTCTTTGAGTAAGCCCTGGACTGTTTTTGTCATCCAGGGCTTCCTGTTGGGGTAGACTCGGATGCGCTTGTCCACTGTGACAGTGTCTATGCAGTGTTTGATGTACCCCAGGACTGCTTCTGTGTACTGCTCCAAGTCTGGGTTTTCAAAAACTGACCAGTCTGTTGTATCAAAGCAGTCCTGCAGCTGTTCCATGGCTCCCTCCGGCCATGTTTTGACCGTTTTGGTTGTGATAGGAGCACTTTTTCTTATTGGTGTGTAAACTGGCAAAAGGAGCAGGGATATGTGGTCAGACTTGCCTAATTGGGGAAGTAGTTTGGCTCTATATCCTTTTTTTATGTTGGAATAGACTTTGTCCAGTGTGTTAGCTCCCCTCGTAGCACACTTCACATGCTGGTGAAGTTTGGGGAGCACTTTTTTCAGGTCGACATGATTAAATTCCCCCGCTATGATGTGGATGCTGTCGGGATATTTGTTCTGTTGTGCACTGATTGTATCGTGCAACAGAGCTAGCGCCGTGCTAGCGTTAGCATCGGGAGCTATATACACGTTTGTGATCAGGACAGCAGAGTGCTCCCTGGCTAGATGGAAGGGTCGGCATTTAACTGTAAAATATTCCAGATCTTGGGAACAGTGGCTGTTAACTACCTTTGAATCAGAAGTCCACTTGTTGTTTAGGTAGGTTAGCAGTCCACCCCCACGCCGCTTGCCGGAAGACACTGCGTTTCTGTCCTGTCTGTGTGCTGTGTGACCGGTTATCTCCATGCTAGCGTCGGGTATTGAGGACGTTAGCCAGGTTTCCGTAAACAATAGGGCGCAGCTGTCCATCACAGTGTTTTGTGCTACACGGAGCCTCACCTCGTCCATCTTGTCCTCTTCACCATGAGGAGCGAGCGACCTCGCATTAGCCAGGAATAGACTTGGTATCGGTGGTCTGTTTGGGTTCATTTTTAGTCTGGCTAACACGCCGCCCCTTCGGCCACGGCGTCTTCGCCTCCGCCTCCTCCTCGCCGGGCACAGTAGCCATGGAGCTCCAGGGCTACGTGCTAACTCCTCTGGGATGTTGTGTCGGCTTGTAAAATACACCGAAATAGTCTGCTCAGACCGCAATCCAATCTCCAACAAATCGTTTCGGCTGTACATAACCTTCGCCCAGCAAGTTGCTGACTGGGCTAGTAATAAACTATATAAAAACAATAAAAACAATGCACCTAAGGGGAGAGCCTGAAACGTCGCGTCCATGCGCGCTGCCATTTACAGAGATATATATATATATATATATATGTATATGTATATGTATGTATGTATATGTATGTATGTATATAGCTAGAATTCACTGAAACTCAAGTATTTATTATATATATATATATATATATATGTATGTATATATGAAATACTTGACTTGGTGTATTCTAGCTGTAAATATACTCCTCCCCTCTTAACCACACCCCCGACCACGCCCCAACCCCCCACCTCCCAAAATCGGAGGTCTCAAGGTCTCCCTCACTCATGAGGTCATTGCTCAGCTGTTCCAGGGTCGTTGTGGTACCAGGAGGGCGCCTGTCACCCTGCTCGGCCCTCACAGACGCTCTAGTCGGCAGGGAGATGACGACAGCTACAGATTGTTGTCAAATCCCTGTTGTTGATGCTGGCACATTATCTGCGGTAAATTCCCCACTACAAGCTGCTACTTTTTTCCTACACTTTGACCCCTGTGGCTTATTAAGCGGTGCGGCGGCCTTGTGGATTTAAAAAAAAAAAACAAAAGCAAATAAATTAAAAATCAATCAATTAATGTTTACTTATATAGTTCTACATCACGAGTGTCTCAAAGGGCTGCACAAGCCACATCAACATCCTGGGCTTAGATCCCACATCAGGGCAAGGAAAAACTCAACCCAACGGTATGACAATGAGAAACCTATGAATGTTACTAGATACTACTTATATACTTACATCATGTATATATTACGTGTTATTATGAATGTTACTACATGATAAATATACTTACATCATGTATATATTGAATGTTACTACATGAAATATATACTTACATCATGTATATATTACATGTTATTATGAATGTTACTAGATACTACATATATACATACATCATATATATACAGGGCTGTCTCAGAAAATTAGAATATTGTGATAAAGTCCTTTTCTGTAATGCATCTAAAAACATGAAAATGTCATACAGTCTAGATTAATTACACATCAACTGAAATATTGCAAGCCTTTTTTTATTTTAATATTGCTGATTATGGCATACAGCTTAAGAAAACTCAAAAATCCTATCTCAAAAAATTAGAATATTTCCTCAGACCAAGTAAAAAAAAAAAGATTTATAACAGCAAAACAAAATCAAACATTTAAAAATGTCAATTAATGCACTCAGTACTTGGTTGGGAATCCTTTTGCACGGATTACTGCATCAATGCGGCGTGGCATGGTGGCAATCGGCCTGTGGCATTGCTGAGGTGTTATGGATGCCCAGGATGCTTCAATAGCGGCCTTTAGCTCATTTGCATTATTGGGCCTGGCGTCTTTCAGCTTCTTCTTCACAATAACCCACAAATTATCTGAGGTTCATGTCAGGGTAGTTGGCAGGGCAATGGAGGACAGTAATGCCATGGTCAGTACACCAGTTACTAGTGGTTTTGGCACTGTGAGCAGGTGCCAGATCATGCTGGAAAATGACATCATCATCTCCATAGAGCTTTTCAACAGATACAGCTTCAATAGCCGTATTCCCATGGTCAAGCCACTCCTGAACTCTAGACAACAGAAGTTCCCTCAGTCAGCAATGGTTTGGGGAGCCATGTCAGCTGCTGGTTTTGGTCCACTGTGTTTCATCAAGTCCAGAGTCAATGCAGCTGTGTACATGCTTCCATCTGTTGTAAAGCTCTATGGAGATGATTTAATTTTCCAGCATCATCTGGCACCTGCTCACAGTGCCAAAACCAGCAGTAACTGGCGTACTGACCATGGCATTACTGTCCTTGATTGGCCTGCCAACTCTCCTGACCTAAACCCCATAGAGAATTTGTGGGTTATTGTGAAGAAGAAGCTGAAAGACACCAGACCCAATAATGCAAATGAGCTGAAGGCCGCTATTGAAGCATCCTGGGCATCCATAACACCTCCGCAATGCCACAGGCTGATTGCCTCCATGCCACGCCGCATTGATGCAGTAATCCGTGCAAAAGGATTCCCAACCAAGTACTGAGTGCATTAATTGACATTTTCAAATGTTTGATTTTGTCTTGCTGTTATAAATCTTTTTTTTTTTACTTGGTCTGAGGAAATATTCTTTTTTTTTTGAGATAGGATTTTTGAGTTTTATTAAGCTGTGTGCCATAATCAGCAATATTAAAATAATAAAAGGCTTGCAATATTTCAGTTGATGTGTAATGAATCCAGAATGTATGATGGCATCTTCATGTTTTTAGTTGCATTACGGAAAATAAAGGACTTTATCACAATATTCTAATTTTCTGAGACAGTCCTGTATTACATGTTATTATGAATGTTACATGACAAATATACTTACATCATGTACATAGTACATGTTATTATGAATGTTACTACATGACATATATACTTACATCATGTACATAGTACGTTATTATGAATGTTACTGCATTACACATATATACTTACATCATGTATATAATACATGTTATTATGAATGTTACTACATGACATACATACTTACATCATATATATATTACATGTTATGAATGTTATTACATTACATATATAGTTAGTGTGTATATAATACTTAAAATTATGAAAAAATGTAAATATTACATGTTATTATGAATGTTAATACATGACATATATACTTACATCATGTATATATTACATTATATTATTAATGTTAATAGATACTACATATATACTTACATCATGTATATATTACATGTTATTATGAATGTTATTAGATACTACATATATACTTACATCATGTATATATTACATGTTATAATGAATGTTACTGCATGACATACATATTTACATCATGTATATATTACATGTTATAACGAATATATATTACATGTTATAATGAATGTTACTACATGACATATATACTTGTTATTATGAATGTTACTAGATACTACATATATATTTACATCATGTATATATTACATGGTATTATGAATGTTACTACACGACATATATACTTACATCATGTATATATTACATGTTATTATGAATATTACACATATACATACATCATGTATATATTACATGTTATTATGAATGTTACTACATGACATATATACTTACATCATGTATATATTACATATTATGAATGTTACTAGATACTACATATATACTTACATCATGTATATATTACATGTTATCATGAGTGTTACTAAATTACGTGTATACTTACAGCATGTATATAAATGTTGATAGTCTTTTCGATTTTTTTTTAGAGTGCTTTATATGCGTAATAGAGCCACTCCTATTGGCTGCATTGTCAGCTAATTTTGTCCCGTGTTTACTTGTGAGTTAGAATGCATAAAACAATAAAAATGTTCCGTATTACATGAGTATTGTGAATGATAGACAGAATTCCAATGAAAGTGCAGTTCCCCATTAAGGTTGGACCTAAGGTCAAGACTGAAGGGTCGTAGAATGCATTTTCAGTTGTGACGGTCTGCCGCTGTCTCACCCGAGTTTACTTAAGTCTCTCAAACATTTATTCTAAAATTATTACAAGTGTTTATTGTGGTAAAAAACAACTGTATTCATCTTCTCTCGATTTCCAAGGGACCGCCAAAAGCTCTATGTTGGCTGTGAATGGAGGATTTATTCATTGCCTCGGAGGCCCTCTATGATGTCAAAGTGTCTTTGTAGCGATGTCCTCCCAGTCATGTGTGTCACTAGTGCTGGTTTATGAGCACCAAAGGTGAGGAGACGCTATCATCTCCCTCACTTCTTTGCTCCACTTCTCAGAGAGGAGGCGCTCCAACGCTCGCGTTTGAAGTTGCAGCTTTTTATGACATCACCGACCTGGTCCCAACTCACCCTTTGTTAGTCGAGCCCACACCCGTGTGTACGTCCACCACTTTATTGAAAGCAGCCTTCGCTACATGTCTTAAAGATAACACCTCGCGCTGTGCCAGCTGTCCAGTCGGCTACGAATGTGGGAGCTGTAAGTCTGATTGTTTTTCAGTGAATAATGTTATTAAAATGTGTAATGTTGGCATTTTAGCGCTCATAGCTATTCTAATGTTTCTAACGGCCTCTTGTACCACTCCTTAAAGTTAAGTTATTGGATGGTATGCATTAGAATGGGCACCGATTCCAGTTTTTTTCTTTTTTTTGGCACCGGCCGACTCAAATAAAACACAACTGTGCCATGATTGGGGACCTAGTTTGTGTGTGACGTCATTTCTACAAACCTCGTTTCCATATGAGTTGGGAAATTGTGTCAGATGTAAATATAAACGGAATACAATTATTTGCAAATCCTTTTCAACCCATATTCAATTGAATGCACTACAAAGAATACATATTCGATGTTCAAACTAACAAACTTTATTTTTTGTGTGCAAATAATGATTAACTTAGAATTTCATGGCTGCAACACGTGACAGAGTAGTTGGGATGTTCACCACTGTGTTACATCACCTTTTCTTTTAACAACATTCAATAAATGTTTGGGAACTGAGGAAACTAATTGTTGAAGCTTTGAAAGTGGAATTCTTTCCCAGTCATTCAACAGTCCGGGGTCTCTCCTGTCGTATTTTACGCTTCATACCGTGCCACACATTTTCGATGGGAACTTTACAAAGCCACGCTGTTGTAACACGTGCTGAATGTGGCTTGGCATTGTCTTGCTGAAATAAGCAGGGGCGTCCATGAAAAAGACGGCGCTTAGATGGCAGGATATGTTGTTCCAAAACCTGTATATACCTTTCAGCATTAATGGTGCCTTCACAGATGTGTAAGTTATCCATGCATTGGGCACTAATGCACCTCCATACCATCACAGATGCTGGCTTTTGAACTTTGCGTCGATAACAGTCTGGATGGTTCGCTTCCCCTTTGGTCCGGACGACACGATGTTGAATATTTCCAAAAACAATTTGAAATGTGGACTCGTCAGACCACAGAACACTTTTCCACTTTGCATCAGTCCATCTTAGATGATCTCGGGCCCAGACAAGCCGGCGGCGTTTCTGGATGTTGTTGATAATTTTTTTTCGCTTTGCATGGTATAGCTTTAACTAGCACGTAGCGACCAACTGTATTTAGTGAAAGTGGTTTTCTGAAGTGTTCCTGAGCCCATGTGGTGATATCCTTTTAGAGATTGATGTCGGTTTTTGATACAGTGCCGTCTGAGGGATCGAAGGTCACGGTCATTCAGTGTTGGTTTCCGGCCATGCTGCTTACGTGGAGTGATTTCTCCAGATTCTCTGAACCATTTTGACTATATTATGGAGCGTAGATGTTGAAATCCCTAAATTTCTTGCAATTGCACTTTGAGAAACGTTGTTCTTAAACTGTTTGACTATTTGCTCACGCAGTTGTGGACAAAGGGGTGTACCTCGTCCCATCCTGTCTTGTGAAAGACTGAGCATTTTTTGGGAAGCTGTTTTTATACCCAATCATGGCACCCACCTGTTCCCAATTATCCTGCACAACTGTGGGATGTTCCAAATAAGTGTTTGATGAGCATTCCTCAACTTTTATCAGTATTTATTGCCACCTTTCCCAACGTCTTCGTCAGGTGTTGCTGGCATCAAATTCTAAAGTTAATGATTATTTGCAACAAAAAAAAATGTTTATCAGTTTGAACATCAAATATGTTGTCTTTGTAGCATATTCTACTGAATATGGGTTGAAAATGATTAGCAAATCATTGTATTCTGTTTATATTTACATCTAACACAATTTCCCAACTCATATGGAAACGGGGTTTGTAACTCAGGATGCAACAATAAACCGTTTTAATGATAACCCCGGTAAAACTCCTAACGGTAAGTCTTACCATTTAAATTAAAATGATGGCAAAAACCATGATCGATAACTGCACTTTGGTAAGGTCAGGGACCGACTGCAGCTAGCTTAGCTGCGAACATGAAAACAAGAGACATTAGCATCTTTACCTATTAAAAACAAAAAAACACATACACCGATCGAAACTTAAATAAACTCACTACGGTCTGATCAACTAAGCTGTTCAATTGCGCAAATTTAATGACCAGCTCCTTGGTCTTTGACGGATTGAGCTGCAAGACGTTCGTGTGGCACCAGACAACAAAGTCCCTCACCAGGTTCTGAAACTCCTCCTCTCTGCCGTCCCTGATGCACCCGACGATGGCTGTGTCATCCGCGTACTTCTGGATGTGACACAGCTCTGAGTTGTAGCAGAAGTCAGCGGTGTACAGGGTGAAGAGAAGAGGGGCCAGCACCGTTCCCTGCGGTGCTCCGGTGCTGCTGATCACAGTGTCAGACGTGATGTCCTTCAGTCTGACGTACTGTGGCCTGTCGGTGAGGTAGTTCGAAATCCAGGCAACCAGGCAGGGGTCCACTTGCATTTTGTAGAGCTTGTCCTGAAGGAGGCGGGGCTGGATGGTATTAAAGGCACTCGAGAAGTCCAGGAACAGGATCCTCACAGTGCCATTTCCCTTATCCAGGTGTGAGTGGGCTCGATGCAGCAGGTAAAGGATAGCATCCTCCACACCAACGCCTTCCTGGTACCCAAACAGCAGGCTGTCCTGGGCATGTTGCACCTGTGGTCTGAGGAGGCTGAGAAATAGCCGCTCCAATGTCTTCATTAGATATGAATGACTCATATTTGACACACGCAGCTACGGTATATTAATAAAACATAGCTGCTTACTGTTCTTTTTAGCATATTCAATAGCTTGGACCTTAAATCCTACTGAATAGCTCTTAATCTTCTTCCCTTTATGCGATTTCAAATTATTGAAATCAGCCTCCTCCATTTTGAAAATGATGACAGGTGAAGTGTCACTCGTGACTTGACGAGTTTGACCCGGCGGAAATTCTAGGCCTGTGCTAATAAAAAATAATATTTAGCGGAACGAGTTTGACGCGGCGTTAATCCTGAGCCTGCGGTAATGCTAAGCATGCGCTAATTATTTTGCGAAACGAGTTTGACCCGGCAGTAATTCTAGGCAGGCGCATACTATGTACCCGGCGGTAATTCAAGGAAATGCCGTAAGTTTTATTTGCATCACATTTTGAATATGGTGAATAAAGGTTTGGCCATTAAAACAGATAACAATTCTAAGACCATCACTATCAGTGAAGCATAAGAAACACTAAATATGCAAAATAGTGCCCATTCTATTTTAGTTCTGTAAAAAAAAACTTAGATATTTTAGTGTACTTTTTGACCACATTCAACAATTCAAAGCACATTTTAGTCACGATAACTTTGATATTCAATTTTTGTATCCCTAACACCAACACTTGGTCATCACTCCAGCAGCACTGAGAGCTGACTCAGTCAAACTGCCTCTCAGTAAGGTTGCAGTTTTCAACGCCGACAAACCTGTTGACTCAAACGTAATAGTCAAATAAGATTTAAACATTGAAATTGGTCAGAAGTTTATCATAATCAAAAATGAGATGTTAAAAAAAACAGTTAATATTTAACCCTCGTGTAATTTTCATATTGGTGTTACTCAGCCAGTGTTTGTGGGTCTGATGGACTCCTTGCATTTTGTGGCTTTTAATGCCTCACAATCAAACACTTTTATGTTAAATTACTGAACAGATGTTTTTTGGGATAAGGTAATCATCTGTTCAGTGTTTTAACATAAAAGTATTTGATTGTGAGGCATTAAAAGTCACAAAATGCAAGGGGTCCATCAGACCCACAAACGCTGGCTGAGTAACAACAATATGAACATTGCACGGAAAATTTCTCTGACAGGCCCTGCGATGAGTTGGCGACTTGTCCAGGGTGTACCCCGCCTTTCGCCCGATTGTAGCTGAGATAGGCGCCAGCACCCCCCGCGACCCCGAAAGGGAATAAGCGGTAGAAATGGATGGAAGGGTTTCTGCATCCCACAGGGATTCATCTTTTGTTTCCCACAGAAGGTTGCAACATTGTTTGTCAACACTGTCTGCTCTCATTTTCTCGCAAATTTGACCCTCTGATGTACTGTGGACCTACACTCTGTCCTCCTCCTGTCTAGGCCTGCTGTGTGTATGTGTGGGTGGTACACAGAACATCAATTTCCACACTTCTATTAGTTAATGGCCCCGGACGTCTTATTTGTAATAGAAATAGGTAGGGGTGTAACGGTACGTGTATTTGTACTGAACCGTTTCGGTACGGGGGTGTTGGTTCAGTACAGCGGTGTACGGAACGAGTTTTTAAGCTAAAGTCTTAACAAGCTGCTTTGTTTCTTCTGCCTCTGTGTCAGCACCCAGCATTGTCCCACCCACACAACCATCTGATTGGTTACATATATAGCGGTAACAGCTAATCACCAGTGCGTATTCAGAGCGGTAACAACCAATCAGCAGTGCGTATTCAGAGCGCATGTAGTAAATACTTGAGTGTCGAGCAGATAGGTGTTTAGCAGGTGACCATAAGGCAGCGTACTCTCCCCAAATGATAATAAACACCTCCCAGTCAACTACTACTAACACCACTATGAGCCTGTTGACCTTCTAGAAACTTAAACTGCAGCTCAGCTCGCTCACAGTTCTGGTTTGGGGTGAATGCTAATTAGCTTTTAGCGTAACGTTAGCTCATTTTGCTGTGTGTGTGTGTGCGTGTTTTACGGACAGAAAAGCTTTGAATGGCAGCGTCCCTGCTATCACATGTTGATAAAAATATAACATTTACATAATAAAAATCAACTACTGGCTTCCCAAATGCTGTAATAAATTAAGCATGATGAGTTGACTTGAAACTGTTTAATGTTGAACTTTTTATACGTAGAAGAAAAGTTGTCATTTTATTTAATCCGAGCAACAATTTGAGGCAGTTTAATGTGGATTAACGTGGGCAGAATTATTATAGTGTTCCCAATGTTAAAAGGATAAAGCCATTGTTTACAAATTTGGTAAATAAATAACCCAAAAATTTATATTTTGTTGTTTTCTTACTGTACCGTAAATGAACCTAACCGTGACCTCTAATTTTTGTGTACAGTTACACCCCTAGAAGGGTGGTATATGGTGTGTGGTCATTAAATATGCATTCTGATATATGTTCTTCACAGAAAATGAGCCAAAGTCAGTGAGTCTCAGTTTGAAAAATTAATTAATTGTGTCATTTTTCTTTTAATAAAAAAATGAAAATGGGTCCCACAGATTCCAGGTACCGGGAATTGGTGCATGTGTTGGACAGGCCTGGACCAACACAGCTCATTAGCATTAAAACTACAGTAGGGTTTACAACAGGGGTCACAAACGCGGTGCCCGCGGGCACCAGGTAGCCCGTAAGGACCAGATGAGTCGCCCGCTGGCCTGTTCTAAAAATAGCTCAAATAGCACACTTACCAGTGAGCTGCCTCTATTTTATTAAATTGTATCTATTTACTATCAAGTTCGTCTCGCTTTGCTCGACATTTTTAATTTTAAGAGAGAAAAAACTCAAATAGAATTTTAAAATCCAAGAAAATCTTTTAAAGACTTAGTCGTCACTTGTTTAAATAAATTCATTATTTTTTTTACTTTGCTTGTTATAACTTTCAGAAGGACAATTTTAAAGAAAAAATACAACCTTAAAAATGATTTTAGGATTTTTAAACACATATACCTTTTTACCTTCCTTCCTCTTCTTTCCTGACAATTTAAATCAATGTTCAAGTAAATTAATTTTTTTCATTGTAAAGAATAATAAATACATTTTAATTTAATTCTTCATTTTATCTTCTGTTTTTTAGACGAAGAATATTTGTGAAATATTTCTTCAAATTTTTGATTAAAATAAAAAAATATATATTCTGGCAAATCTAGAAAATCTGTGGAATCAAATTTAAATCTTATTTTAAAGTCTTGAATTTCTTTTAAATAAATTGTTCTGGAAAATCTAGAAGAAATAATCATTGTCTTTGTTAGAAATGTAGCTTGGTCCAATCTGTTATATATTCTAACAAAGTGCAGATTGGATTTGAACACATTTAAAACATGTCATCAAAATTCTAATATTAATCTTAATCAGGAAAAATTACTAATTATTTTCCATAAATATTTTTTTTTATTTTTTCAAAAAGATTCAAATTAGCTCGTTTTTCTCTTGGTTTTTTTTCGGTTGAATTTTGAATTTTAAATAGTCGAAATTGAAAATAAACTGTTTCAAAATTTAATTTCTTTTTTTTCGATTTTTTTCCTCTTTTAAACCGTTCAATTAAGTGTTTTTTTCATCATTTATTTTCTACAAAAAACCTTCCGTAGAAGGAAAAAAAATGTACAACTGAATGACAGACAGAAATACCCTTTTTTTTTTATATTTATCTGTTTTTATACATATTTATTGTGAGAAATCCTTTAGATGATCAGTGTTTCCACAAAGATAAATATCATTAATTATTAATATCAACATAGAGTTAAAGGTCAATTAAGCAAATTGTCTATTTCTAGCAATTTATTTAAGTGTGTATCAAACTGGTAGCCTTTTGCATCAATCAATACCCAAGAAGTAGCTCTTGGTTTCAAAAAGGTTGGTGACGCCTGGTTTACAAAAAGCACTGTCCAAAATAAACATCTGTGGAGCTGGTTCTAAGGGGTAGAGTAACGCTGGAAATATTAGAAAAACCACAACAAAAGCTGGCAATCGTGAATGCACTGTTGGATTATTAAGTGTATTGAATATTATATGCGGGTGTGCCCAATGTTGCGGCCTGGGTTCGTGTAAAAGCGTCAAATATGCACAGTAGCTTTACTGTTTGTCTTTTTAAAAAAAACGGTCTGTTATTTCAGCGAGTTCACCCACCCCCCCACCCCCACCCCGCTGAATAACAGGTCTCTTATTCGGGAAGGGGTAGCGCCCAGCTCAGAGTCTCCCAGGATTGGAGGAAGCAGCTGTCCAATAGCTCCGCCGCACTGTGCTGAGCAGAGTTTATACCAATAGCGGCCTTTTCTTCCCCGTACGGAGGAAAGAATATTGAGTGAGAAGAAACTGCACAGTGGGATCTTTGTACAGTCTGCTGCCAGAAAGGGAACAAGCTAGGAGTCTTGGACAGAGTGAGGTGAGTGAACAACAATGCAGTGGAGGGTTGTTTTGTTCCGGAATAGAAGCCACAGGGAAGTAAGTTTATCAGAGGAAGCGCCGGGCTTTTTATGTCCGGCCCGTGTTTAAGCTCCAGGCATACCAGGAACAACAAGATGCCACTTTTAGCCCAGCCGGTGTGTGTGGAGCAGAGGGGCGGGGGTCTTAATGGGACTTCTGGGACCGGGCGCGTGGAGTTTGGACTTTGAGACCATCAATCTCAGTGGCTTGAATACATCATCAGCAAAGACAGTTCTCAAGTGAAACCATGTTTTCCTGGCATTATTTGAGGCTACCTTGACAAGAGCTTTACTGATGTGACCAGGTTTGTAAACCGTAATTTCTGTGCGCTCATCTCTGATCCATCTGGCACCGGAACACAAGGAAATGTATTTGTAACGTGTCTTTATGCGTTGCGCATACTTTTGAACTGACTAAGCAGAGCTTGCAGCGGTGGTTGTCACTCACACTTTCCAGTTGTGTTGACGTGAGGCACGTTGGTGCATGTCAAATGTATTGACGGATGTTTAAGAAGAACCATCTTGACTGCAGTTCCCTCAAAAAAGTTGTCGTTTAGTAATTGTTTGTCGACATGCAATGTTTAATACGAGCTCATGATGCAACTTGTTTTGCTGTGTTTGTGCAGGCCGAGGACAAAGATGTCCAAGCACAGATAACGACAAGGACTCTGTGGCTCCGTACTCCGTGGAGACTCCCTACGGTTTCCAGCTAGACCTGGACTTCCTCAAATACGTCGATGACATCGAGAGGGGCCACACCATTAAGAAGCTGAGCATCCAGAGGAAACCCAAAGGGGGAAAACCGACAACGGCGCCGCCACGGACCCGCACCGGCAGTGCCGGCGTGCGGGCCGAATGGACGTCCACCGACTCGCTATCGTCTTCAAACAGCGACGACAAGCACTCGCCGGTCTTTTTCAGTGCCAAGCCCTCCCAGGTATCCGCTCCGCTGACACCCATCCTCCCAAGGGCGGCTTTTGAAACGGCCCCACAGCAATCCAACTCCAGCCTCGTGGAGCCCAAGCTGTTACTCCCGCCGCCCTCGCCAAGGTTGACGCCGCGACCCAACCCCCATGTAGAAAAGACCCTGATGGAGACCCGACTTCGATTAGAACAGGAGCGTCTGTTCATGCAGCCGTACAGCGAGCCTCCGCTGCCCCGTCGTCGACTTGCCAGCTTTGGGGGAACGGGCTCAAACAGCTCGCTTTCCTCATACTCTGGGTCCATGGCGCCAAGTCAGATCTCCCCCAGCACCCTTCAGCCTCTACCCATCAACGGCCACGTCAACAATGGAGAGTACAACCTTTACTACCCACCATCCATGGGTAGCTCCATCCGACACAGTCCCTTGAGCTCTGGCATGGCCACACCCGTGACTAATGTCAGCCCGCTACACCTACAACAGATCCGGGAGCAGATGGTAGTTGCCCTCAGGAAGTTGAAAGAGTTAGAGGAGCAGGTGAAGACCATTCCCATTTTACAGGTCAAGATAGCAGTACTCCAGGAGGAAAAAAGACAATTGGCCGCTCAGTCCAAAAATCAAGTTCCTGGTGGTTTCCGCAAGCGCTCTTACAGCGTGGGCTGTGCCGACCAGATGGAGAACCTAGGTCCCATCCAGAAAGAAACTGTGTTGCAAATCATCGAGCCTGAAGCCCAGCAACAGAATGCTCAGCAGCTTGAAGAGTTTAGGCGTCTGGCTGCGAAAGTCCAAGCTCTGGAGAAGACCACTCTTGACAATAATGGCTTTGAAAGTCAGACGGACAATCAGAACCAGGCCCTCCAAAAGTCAATCGGTGTCGTGACTGATGAAAACATGAACAACTTTCAAGTCCGGTTGCCAAAAGAACGATGCCATCGGGACGTAGGCGTGGCGACAGAACGCCTGGAAACCCGCAGTGCTTTAGTGGGTGTGAACGAAGCCATGCTCGGTGTGTCCAGCGAGGCAGAGAAGGAGATTGAGCTCCAGCAGCAGACCATCGAAGCGCTGAAAGATAAGGTCTACCGCTTGGAGGTGCAGCTGAAAGAAACCACTCACCAGATGGAGATGACAAAGCTAAAGCTGGAGCTCCAAGCAGCTGGCGGTTCAAACAAAAAAAAGGCGGATAAAGGCTTCATGGTGAGGCCCGAGATGTACAACGTCTCTGTGGAGGCCAAAGTCTCAGTGCAAAGCCAGGGGGTCGGTGACCAAGTCGTTATTACTGAAGCTCCTCAAAGTTTCTCTGTAGGAGTGTCCTGTCACCCGAGTGTGCACAGCGTTGGTGTCGGCCCTGAGAACTTGCCAGATCAACTTTCGGTAGATTCACTGCAGCGTCAGGTAGGCGTGGACTTAGAGGTTTGTCAGGTGGGAATCAACACGGTTGAGTCTTTAGACTGCTCAGCTTTCTGCAAACCGATGACTGAGTTGATCAAGAAGTCGCGATCGTTCGGCTGCGGAGATTGTTCGGTGGACGTGGTCGTCAGTCCTTTCAGGACGACTGTGTCGCAAGGAACTGACCCAGACCTCGTGACCAAGGTCGACTCTTGTGTCATGGCTGCCCCCGAGTTAGCAACTCGGATTACCAACACTGAGACAGAAGTTGTCAGCAAGTCCACCAACACAAAAACAGCCGAGCTGACGGACTCTTGCACGGACACCGCTTTGTCGACCTGTGACAAGCACACCAACACCGCTGCCGCAGAAACGAGGACGGTGGCTGCAGGCGAGGGTCTCGTCAAAGACGTGCACTCTTCCCCAAAGATGCGCTCAGTGGCTGTAGGAACCGCCACGGATGTAGAATTGCTCCTCGGCCAGTCCAGCTCTACTAAAACCAAAGAATGTGGAGTGGGGCCTGTCAGCGTTCACGAGAACTTCTTGATCGGTTTGAAAACGCGCAACATAGCATGCGGTCCTTCCCTGTTCCTCAAACCCGTCGCATGCAGCAAGGAGACCGTGGAGGAGACCGCTGAGGCCTGGCCAACGCAGGGCGGCGCCAGGCTCGACCATTACATAGAGAGGGTGCAGAAGCTCTTGCAGGAGCAACAAATGCTGCTGGCCGAGAACTACAGCGAGCTGGCCGAGGCTTTCGGACAGCCCCAGTCCCAGTTTGGGTCCATCAACAGCGAGCTGGTCAGCACGCTCTCGTCCATCAACTCTGCCATGAAGTGCGGCAGCGTGGAGGACCTCTTAAAGCTGCAGATGGACGCCGCAGACTCAGGTGAGAGCTTGACAGCGTCACATGTTGCATTGATTCATCTTTGAGTAGTTTTCGAAGTGCAAACACAACAATGGCAGATAAGACCGTGTCGACTGGGACGCGGACCAAGCCATGAGCTCACTTTTTGGGAGTCACACCCATCGACCTCCTGCTCTTTAGCGTGCACTAATGCTGATTCATGGCCGCCTCCCTCGCCGTTACATAACCCGCTCTCACGCCGGCTGACACATTCTTTGTCTTGTGTGCAGCCGGGCCTCGGGTCACTCCTTCTGGAATGTTGGGCCACCTCGCACAGACCAAGAAGGAGCGTACAAGACGCTTTTTTAAAACACGTTTGAACGCCGGTAAATACATTTGGCGCTTGGGCTGGGCGATACGGCCTTTTATTGATATCTCCATATGTTTAGTTTGATATATATCTGCATATTTTCCCTTAGCCTTGAATGAACACTTGATGCATATAATCACAGCAGTGTGATGAGTCTATGTGTCTACATTCAAACATTCTTCGTCATACTGCATTCATATATGCTACTTTTAAACTTTCATGCAGAGAGGGAAATCACAACTAAAACTGTATGTATTAAACAGTTATTAAGCAGTGGCACAAACATTCATGTCATTTCCAAAACATAAAGTGCAAGATTGTCAGAGACCTTTTAAAACAAGCTATGAGTGCACTTTTGTGCATGATGTCACTAAGATGACATATCAAAACAACACTCAATTAAAGTGCACTTTTTGTAGAGAACGCCACTACAATAGTTTAAAACAAATAAAGCGCACTTTTGTGCATGATGTCACACAAGATATTTCAATAAGTGTCAAAAATGAGCTGCATAATAGGAAATCAAATAGTGTATGTCCTTTGCTATGTGGTAGGTTCCTGCAGACGTTATTTCCTTCTGTTGTTGACTATTTGTTTCATGCGGTGTTGATGTGGAAATGGTTGCTTCGGCATTTTGTTGGTGTGGCATGCAGAGTTTCAAGCACTCCTTTTATAGCGTGTGACTTTTCAAATGATGCTACAAATTAGGAGTAATGCTACTTTTTGTAGCAACGCTTCTGCCGCATACTTGACATATGACTGATGTCCGTTCAACATCTTCCCGCTTGAAGCCAAACCACCGCCAGACAATGGACCCCAAGCTGTTTACCGTATTTCCTTGAATTGCCGCCGGGGCGCTAATTAATTTAAAACCTCTTCTCACTCCGGCGTTTACCAAAGGCACGCAATAAATTTAGGCCTGCGCTTATAAACTTCAGTGTGATGTAAGGATACCATCATGAAAAGCACATTTAATTAAAAAAAAGGTTATCGTCTTACCTTTACTTATAAATGAAGTCCATGCATAGCTCCTTCTGATCAAAAGCATCGATAACGTGTTTATAGAAGTCTTCCTTATCTTTCTTCAATTTTAAAAGTGTCTGTCTCGATGGAGATCTTCCTTTATTACCTCCTGCTTCGATTAAAAGTTCAGTTTAGTAAACTGGTTTTATTTGAGATATGTAATCCTCCATGTTAAAAGTGCAAACGAGAGGAAAAAATCAACGATCGCTGCTCACTCTTGCTGCTTGTTGTCACTTCTTCTGCAGCCAAGTAGTCGCAAGAAGGATCACTAGTGCCCTCTACCACCAGGAGGCGGGAGTCTCTTAATGACTCATATTTGACACACGCAGCTACGGTATATTAATAAAACATAGCTGCTTACTGTTCTTTTTAGCATATTCAATAGCTTGGACCTTAAATCCTACTGAAAAGCTCTTAATCTTCTTCCCTTTATGCGATTTCAAATTATTGAAATCAGCCTCCTCCATTTTGAAAATTATGACAGGTAAAGTGTCACTCGTGACGTGACGAGTTTGACCCGGCGGAAATTCTAGACATGCACTAATAAAAATAATATTTAGCGAAACGAGTTTGACCCGGTGTTAATCCTGAGTTGGCGGTAATACTTAGCATGCGCTAATTATTTTGCGGAACAAGTTTGACCCGGCAGTATTTCTTGGCAGGCGCAAACTATACACCCGGCGGCAATTCAAGGAAATAATCTTGGGAATTAATTCTTCCTTCATTTGTTACCAGATTGGCACCTTCTCTCTCTCGTATTACCACTCGCACCACAGCTAACGTTACCCATGCCGTTACCTCTCTGCTCGGCGAGGGCATATGGCGTTGCAGGCGCGACAGTATGTGACGTATGTAAGAAGGTGCGCTTGTTTAAGTCTCTGTGAGGAGAGACAATAAAGAGTGGCGTAGTGGGTAGAGTGGCCGTGCCAGAAACCGGAGGGTTGCAGGTTCGCTTCCCACCTATTGACATCCAAAAAAACGCTGCCGTTGTGTCCTTGGGCAGGACACTTCACCCTTGCCCCCGGTGCCGCTCACACTGGTGAATGAATGATAGGTGGTGGTCGGAGGGGCCGTAGGCGCAAACTGGCAGCCACGCTTCCGTCAGTCTACCCCAGGGCAGCTGTAGCTACTAATGTAGCTTACCACCACCAGGTGTGAATGAATGATGGGTTCCCACTTCTCTGTGAGCGCTTTGAGTATCTAACAATAGAAAAGCGCGATATAAATCTAATCCATTATTATTATTATTAGAAGAGCCTCTAGTGTAATGCCAGCAGCTAAAAGCAACGTATACTCCAATATCACCATATAGTCATTTTTTTATATCGCACAGAGACAAACCCGCGATATATCTAGTATATTCCATGTATCGCCCAGCCCTATTTGGCTTGCTTCCAAACGCCGCATTCAGGAAAGCGGGGAGTTCAGAAGTGGACGTGCGATAAGCTCGTGTTTGTTTTGTTTTGTGAAATAGTCCACAGTCCTGATATGTAGGCCAAGCTCGCTCTTTGTTTTTTGTTTTTTTAAAGATGCACTTGCACCTTAAAAGGTGGATGTAAATCTCGTTTTTACTGAAGGCCAAATGGCGGGCAGTCACGGCCACCCACAAAGTGAGTGATGCATCTAATTGCCAATGCCGGGGATTCTCCAACTCTGGTTCATGTGCCACAAGAGTACTTTATTGACAAATATTAGTTATTCATCACCCGTGCCTTAAAAGTAATCATTGAAGTTATTAGGGACCGAATGTCCTTTTGGGACAGAGGACCCTATTGAACTTATAGCGTTTTATTCTTTATTATTATTCCGCAGCTTTGAGCTGTAATTTGACCCCCTTAACATGCTTCAAAACTTACCAAATTTGACACACACATCGGGACTGAAAAAATTTGCGATTTAATCAAAAAACCTAACCCCAAAATTAAAAATTGCGCTCCAGCGCCCCCTAGGAAGAAAACGCAGACAAAACTGCCTGTAACTGCCATTAGGAATGTCGTAGCGACATGAAATAAAAACCTCTATGTAGGTCTCACTTAGACCTAGATTTCATACACTGACATCGTTTAGCAAAAATCAACAGGAAGTTTCCAATTCCCCCTTCAAAACAATTTTTTTTTTCGTAAAAACACTCACCTTTGCCTCTTTAAGCCGTAATTTGACCCCCTTAACATGCTTCAAAACTCAACAAACTGGACACACACATCAGGACTGGCGATATAATCAAAAAACCTAACCCCAAAACTCAAAATTGCGCTCTAGTGCCCCTTAGGAATAAAACACAGACAAAACTGCTCCTAGGAAGAAAACACAGACAAAACTGCCTGTAAAATGTTGGTTTTTTTTGTTTGTTTGTTTTTTTAATAAAAATGAATAAAAAATTCTTCTGCGGCCCGGTACCAATCGGGCCACGGCCCGGTGGTTGGGGACCACGGCTATAGACGAGAGGAGAGTTTAATTTTGAGCTGATCTTTGTTTGGGTCGGAGGATGCTCGACCTCACGTTTGTATTTTTTGAATAGATCGTTCACATGAGCGTACTCTTTATTAACTGGCGTGTTGACTCCGCCCATTTTCAGACGGTGGCGTCCAGGTGGTGTCCTGCGGTCGGACAGACAGACCCGCAAAGACGCCGCTGCAGCACATGAGCGCAGCCGAGCAGAAGAGTCGCATGGACCTGCAAATGTCCACAGCGCTACACGGTGAGACCCCACACCACTTATTTCATGTGTCACGCACGCAGGCACACGCACACCCACACACACACGCACGCACACCCACACACACACACACACACACACACACGTATATACATACTATGCAAATATAAAAAATTAGTTGGAATTTCACAGGAAAAAGGTCACAATTTCACAAGTAAAACTTAGTTTTGGCAGTATTATAATAAAAGTCCTCATTTTACAAGAAAAACTTAAAATGTGTGCAATATTATGATGAAGAAAAGCTTAATATTTTGGCAATTATATGAAAAGAGTCGTAATTTTACTTGACAAAAGTCACAAACTTTACAATTTTGGCAATATTAAAATAATAATGGGAATTTCACTTGGCAAAAGTCATCATTTTAATCCAAAAGTCAGTGTTTTACAAAAACAACAAAAACAAAAATCGGCAATACTGTGATAAAAGTTAGAATTTTATATGGCGAATGTCACCGTTTTGCATTAAAAAGCATTAAGTTTACATGAAAAAGTCATAATTATACAAGAAAATATTGCACCGATACAGAAGCAGAAAGAATATGAGAAATTGTTCCCAATTTTATAAAAAAAAAAGTCAACACATTATGAGACTTTTTAGTTATAAAAAAACAACAATGTTTATTAATCTTCATTATTTACTTCAAGTTATTACAGTATGTCCCTATACACAATATTTTTATTCATTTTAACCAAAGGGGGCGCATTTCAATTTCTCACACACACTTGTTATTTTATATGTTGACCAGAGGGGGAGCCCTTTTAAAAGCGACACACAGTCAATGTGAAAAATCCTTCCATTTTGGGACCACCCTCATTTAGATGGATGTCACCAGCAGGGGTGCAAATGAGGAAATTGGGACCATGATTTATGTCATCACTTGTTCACACCTCCTCATATGGAAGATACTTTTCCTTCATGTCTTAAGAAGGATACAAACACAAGAACACACACACACACACACGTATATACATACTATGCAAATATAAACAATGAGTTGGAATCTCACAGGAAAAAGGTCACAATTTCACAAGTAAAGCTTGGAGTTTGGGCAGTATTATAATAAAAGTCCTCATTTTACAAGAAAAACTTAAAATTTGTGCAATATTATGATGAAAGATGTAAATTTTACTCAATAAAAGTCACAGTTTTACAAGAAAAGCTTCACATTTTGGCAATTTTATGAAAAAAGTCATTATTTTACTTGACAAAAGTCACAAACTTTACAATTTTGGCAATATTAAATTAATAATGGGAATTCCACTTGGCAAAAGTCATCATTTTACTCAAAAAATTCCACTGTTTTACAAAAACAGCAACAAAAATTTGGCAATATTGTGATAAAAGTCAGAATTTTATGACATATGTCACCGTTTTGCAATAAAAAGCAATAAGTTTACATGAAAAAGTTGTAATTATACGAGAAAATATTGCAACGTTACAGAAGCAGAAAAAATTTGAGAAATTGTTTCCAATTTTATGAGAAAAAACTCGATACATTGTGATAAAAAGAATGCTTTTTATTTAAAAAAAAAAGCGATTTTTTTTTTTATGGATGGTAATTGTTTTTTAATTGTCATTATTCATTTGAAGTTATTACAGTATGCCCCTATACGCAATATTTATTTTATTCATTTTAGCCAAAGGGGGCGCATTTCAATTTCTGACACACACTTGTTATTTCATATGATGACAGAGGGGGAGCCCTTTAAAAGCGACACAGTCAATGTGAAAAATCCCTCCTTTTTGGGACCACCCTCATTTAGATAGATGTCACCAGCAGGGGTGCAAATAAGGAAATTGGGACCATGATTTATTACATCACTTGTTCACACCTCCTCATATAGAAGATACTTTCCCGTCTCATGTCTTAAGAAAGGTGGAAATACAAGAACACACACACACACATTCTTGTAATAATAATAATAATATATACATACTATGCAAATTTTAAAAAATAGTTGGAATTTCACAGCAAGTAAAACTTTGAATTTTGGCGGTCCTCATTTTACAAGAAAAACTGAACATTTTGGCAATTTTATGAAAAGAGTAGTCACTTAACTTGGCAAAAGTCACAAACTTTACAATTTTGCCAATATTAAAATAATAATCAGAATTTTACTTGGCAAAATTATGACAAAAGTCATTATTTTACTCCAGAAATTCCACAGTTTTACAAGAACAACAACAAAAATTGGCAATATCGTGATTTTATGGCAAATGTCACCATTTTGCAATAAAAAGCAATAATCAGTAATGATTATACGAGGTAATATTGCAACGTTACAGAAGCAGAAAAAATATGAGTAATTGTTCCCAATTTTATAAGAATAAAGCCGACACATTGTGAAAAAAAGACTGCTTTTTGTTAAAAAAAAAATAAGAATAAAAAAGTGATTTTTCTTCTTGGTAATTGGTTTTTAATCTTCATTATTTACTTCATTTTATTACAGTATGTCTCTATGTACATATTTATTTTACTTTTTTTTAATTAATTTTGGCCAAAGGGGGCACGTTTCAATTTCTTACACACACTTGTTATTTCATATGTTGACCAGCGGGGGAGCACTTTTAAAACCGACCCTCATTTTGATAATTGTCTATTAGATGCAATGTTTTTGGGACCATCATTTATGTCATCACTTGTTCACACCTCCTCATATGGAAGTTACTTTTCCCTGTCTGAAGAATAAAATAAATACAAGAAGACAGGATGGCAAAGCTCCTTCACAGTGCAACATTCCCGCGTGCCGCTGCATGAACATGCTGCTTCTCGCTGCCAGTGAGGCTCTCTCAGGCAAGTTTTGGCACATGCACCAACTCTCGGCTGGAATTTTTGCCTCCTTGGAGACCCGTACTTAGAATGTTTTCCTCACTTCCAAGTCTCCATATGAAAAGGACCCATATATATATATATATATATATATATATATATATATATATATATATATATATATAGATAGATATGTAATGTGTGTGTGTGTTTTTTTTACACATTTTAAATAAATGTCAAAGGCCCAAAGATAGTCGAATTTAATCATGACATTAAAATGTAGGCAGTTAAAAAGTGCCTTCGTAGCAACCCTGCTGTGTGTAGCTTTAATGCTAATGAGCAGTTTCCCTTCCAGCTCAAACTGGTTTTCATCACAGTAATGTCTGCCATCAGAGGGCCGCTTGTAACAGTGAATAAAGTAGGAATTTGCCTCTCAATTTCATTTAATTATATAAATTGTTCTAAAAAGGTTTAGTGTCCACATGCGTGGACAGCACCTTTTTGCTCTTTTTTCCAAAATGGTGTACACTACTGAATTGGGGTTTTATGGCCCCTTATGTGGACACTTATACTGCCATCTGGGGGTGTCGGTATACTTGACATTAGACGTGTAACGGTACGTGTATTCGTATTGAACTGTTTCGGTACGGGGGTTTCGGTCCGATTCGGAGGTGTATCGAATGATTTTCCACACGGACTAATTAATTAGCGTACCGCACGTTGTGTAAACAACACACATAGAGGCACAACACATGGCATGCTAGCAGCGACAGAGCTACAATCGACTGACCATACGTCCTCTTTTCACCAGACATGTCCTCTTTTGCGGGGCTGTCCGGGTGGAGTTTCTTAAATGCCTCAAATGTCCGGCATTTTAAGTTAGCGTTGCGTGTATTTTCAATGTAGGTTCAGGGTTAAGAAGGGGTTAGAAACCAAACAAATTGTGCACGCAGTAACATTCGTGAGGGAGGGGCAGAGACAGAGAGAGCGAGAGACTTATGATATACGCGCATACGTCGCCAGGCTCTGCGTTTTACCCATTTTTTTTTAGATTTGATTTTTTGTAACCTAAAGCAGGGGTGCCCACAGCTAATTTTTTAAAGGCCCACGTCACTTTCTAAAGATGCTATTAAAATGAACAAAAACATAAACAAAAGTAAAATAAAAAAGCTTGAAGGTTGAATGTAATTTAGAAAAAGTTGCAACGTTGACTAATAAAACAAAGCTGTTTTTTTTTCTTTCAAACTGTCATTGCTCAAAACATAATATTAAATCAAAATCAATGTCATCATAAATTATTGACCTATCCAAGGTTCCCATTACTTCACATCAAATATTCCACTAAGAAAAATATTTTTGGTGGAAGATTTAGCAAATTTGGTTAATAAAAAACAAAATATTTAAATTTTGTTTTCTTACTGTACCGAAAATGAACCGAACCGTGACCTCTGAACCGAGGTACGTACCGAACCAAAATTTTTGTGTACCGTTACACCCCTACTTGACATATTACAGTTGTCTGTCCAACATCTTCCTGCTTGAAGCCAACCGACTGCCAGAGTATGGACCCCCCTGCAGTTTTTCTTGGGAGTTAATTATTCCTTCATTTGTTACCAGATTGGCACCTTCTTTCTCTCGTATTACCACTCGCACCACAGCTAACATTACCCATGCCGCTACCTCTCTGCTCCCCGAGGGTGTATATGTATGTGACGTATGACATGACAGTATGGGACGTATGTAAGAAGAATCAATCAATCAATCAATGTTTATTTATATAGCCCCAAATTACAAATGTCTCAAAGGACTGCACAAATCATTACGACTACAACATCCTCGGAAGAACCCACAAAAGGGCAAGGAAAACTCACACCCAGTGGGCAGGGAGAATTTACATTCAGTGGGACGCCAGTGACAATGCTGACTATGAGAAACCTTGGAGAGGACCTCAGATGTGGGCAACCCCCCCCCCCTCTAGGGGACCGAAAGCAATGGATGTCGAGCGGGTCTAACATGATACTGTGAAAGTTCAATCCATAGTGGCTCCAAGACAGCAGTGAGAGTCCCGTCCACAGGAAACCATCTCAAGCGGATCAGCAGCGTAGAGATGTCCCCAACCGATACAGGCGAGCGGTCCATCCTGGGTCCCGACGAGCGGTCCATCCTGGGTCTCGACTCTGGACAGTCAGTACTTCATCCATGGTCATCGGACCGGACCCCCTCCACAAGGGAGGGGGGGACATAGGAGAAAAAAAAGAAGCGGCAGATCAACTGGTCTAAAAATGAGGTCTATTTAAAAGCTAGAGTATACAGATGAGTTTTAAGATGAGACTTAAATGCTTCTACTGAGGTAGCATCTCGAACTGTTACCGGGAGGGCATTCCAGAGTACTGGAGCCCGAACGGAAAACGCTCTATAGCCCGCAGACTTTTTTTGAGCTCTAGGAATCACTAATAAGCCGGAGTCTTTTGAACGCAGATTTCTTGCCGGGACATACGGTACAATACAATCGGCAAGATAGGCTGGAGTTAGACCGTGTAGTATTTTATACGTAAGTAGTAAAACCTTAAAGTCACATCTTAAGTGCACAGGAAGCCAGTGCAGGTGAGCCAGTACAGGCGTAATATGATCAAACTTTCTTGTTCTTGTCAAAAGTCTAGCAGCCGCATTTTGTACCAACTGTAATCTTTTAATGCTAGACATGGGGAGACCTGAAAATAATACGTTACAGTAATCGAGACGAGACGTAACAAACGCATGGATAATGATCTCGGCGTCTTTAGTGGACCAAATGGAGCGAATTTTAGCGATATTACGGAGATGAAAGAAGGCCGTTTTAGTAACGCTTTTAATGTGTGACTCAAAGGAGAGAGTTGGGTCGAAGATAATACCAAGATTTTTTACAGTCACCTTGTTTTATTATTTGGTTGTCAAATGTTAAAGTTGTATTATTAAATAGAGGTCGGTGTCTAGCAGGACCGATAATCAGCATTTCCGTTTTTTTGGCATTAAGTTGCAAAAAGTTAGCGGACATCCATTGTTTAATTTCATTAAGACACGCTTCCAACTGACTACAGTCCGGCGTGTTGGTCAGCTTTAGGGGCATGTAAAGTTGGGTGTCATCAGCATAACAGTGAAAGCTAATACCGTATTTGCGTATGACGTCACCTAGCGGCAGCATGTAGATGCTGAAGAGTACAGGGCCAAGGACCGAACCCTGGGGAACTCCACACGTTACCTTAACATAGTCCGAGGTCACACTGTTATAGGAGACGCACTGCATCCTATCAGTAAGATAAGAGTTAAACCATGACAGGGCTGAGTCTGACATACCAATTCGTATTTTGATACGCTCTAATAAAATATTATGATCGACGGTATCGAAAGCAGCGCTAAGATCGAGGAGCAGCAACATAGATGACGCATCAGAGTCCATCGTTAGCAATAGATCATTAGTCAATTTTGCGAGGGCTGTCTCAGTCGAGTGATTTGCCCTGAAACCGGATTGAAAGGTTTCACATAGATTGTTAAACGCTAAGTGCTCATTTAGCTGCTCTGCAACAATTTTTTCGAGGATTTTCGAAATAAAGGGAAGGTGAGACACCGGTCGGTAGTTTACCATGAGGTCAGGATCGAGGTTAGGTCTTTTAAGGAGAGGATGAATAACCGCTTTTTTGAATGCAACGGGAACAGTGCCCGGGGAAAGTGATAAGTTTATAATATTTAGCACTGATGGACCTAATAATACAAAAAGCTCCTTGATAAGTTTCCCAGGAAGTGGGTCAAGTAAACATGTTGTTTGTTTTATTCCATTTACACGTTGTAACAATCCTTCTAATGTTATTTCATCAAAACGAGAGAAACTATTTTGGATATTTGCAGTATCCGCCGTATATACAATCGTATCTGTGTTACTATAACCCCGTTGTAGCTGGGACGCATTGTCTTTAATCTCCTTTCTAATAAGTTCAATATTTTATTAAAGAACTTCATAAAGTAATCTGCCGAATGGGTGGAGCTACTGGAAGGAGTCCCTTGTTGGGTTAGCGATGCTACTGTACTAAACAAAAATTTTGGATCGTTTTTATTAATGCGGATGAGATTTGAGTAATAATTAGTTTTAGCTAAGGTAAGCATGCGTTTATAAGTTATTAAACTATCACTCCATGCTTGATGGTGCACCTCAAGTTTAGTCGTGCGCCATTTGCGTTCCAGCTTTCTACATAATAATTTCTGAGCTCTAGTTTCTTCAGTAAACCATGGCGTACGCCTTTTTGGAGCCTTTTTTAACTTCAGCCGTGCTATACTATCAATGGTTTCGCGCAGGGCGTTGTTAAAGTTGTTAGTGAGGTTATCAATAGAGCCCACATACTTTGGGAACGGTGCCATTACCGAGGGCAGTAGGTCCGCAAGAGTCGTCGTTGTGGCAGCATTAATGTTGCGGCTGCTATAGCAGTTATTATTATTATTAGCTTGCCGAACATGAGTCTGAACTTCGAATTTTATAAGGTAATGATCGGACATTACTTTAGTATACGGGAGTATCATAACTTTGGAGACGGTGATACCTCTGACAAGCACTAGGTCTATCGTATTACCGCTGCGATGCGTCGGTTCATTTATTATTTGTGTAAGACCACAGCTATCAATTATAGTCTGGAGCGCCACGCACGGTCGGTCCAATGGGGTATTCATATGGATATTAAAGTCCCCCATTATAATTATATTATCGGCGTGCGTCACTAGATCAGCAACAAACTCTGAGAATTCACTATTAAAGTCCGAATAGGGCCCTGGGGGGCGGTAGATAACGGCCAGGCACAGAGGCAGAGGTGTGGCAGACTTCATAGAAAGCACCTCAAACGATTTATATTTATCATTTAAGTTAGGACTAAAGTTAAAGTTTTCGTTGTATATTAGTGCGACACCCCCTCCCCTTTTGAGGTGACGGGCAATATGCGCATTCGTATAGTTAGGAGGGGATGCCTCATTTATCGCAAAAAAGTCGTCTGGTTTAAGCCAGGTTTCGCTAAGACCGATGACGTTAAGGTTGTTGTCTCTAATGACCTCATTGACTAATAACGTTTTGGGAGACAAAGATCTGATGTTTAGAAAGCCCATATTATAGGTAGTGGGCTGTTTTAAGGAGTTGTTGATAAAATTATCCGTAGTAGCAATATTAATAATGTTGCGTTTATTATGCGCAGTGTACTTAAAATAATTACGACCATATCTAGGAATTGATATGACGCTTGTTTTACGTCTCTGTGACAAGGAGAGACAAGAGTGAGAAAAGCCTGTAGTGTAATGCCCGCAGCTATGTGAGAAGGTATACTCCAATATCACCATATACCATATTTCCTTGAATTGCCTCCGGGTATATAGTATGCGCCTGCCTAGAAATACTGCCGGGTCAAACTTGTTTCGCAAAATAATTAGCGCATGCTTAGCATTACCGCCGGCTGAGGATTAACGCCGGGTCAAACTCGTTTTGCAAACTATTATTTTTATTAGCGCATGTCTAGAATTTTCCGCCGGGTCAACTCGTTTCGCAAAACAATTAGCATATGCCTAGAATTTCCGCCGGGTCAAACTTGTCACGTCACGAGTGACACTTTACCTGTCATCATTTTCAAAATGGAGGAGGCTGATTTCAATCATTTGAAATCGCATAAAGGGAAGAAGATTAAGAACTATTCAGTAGGATTTAAGGTCCAAGCTATTGAATATGCTAAAAAGAACAGTAAGCAGCTATGATTTATTAATATACCGTAGCTGCGTGTGTCAAATATGAGTCATTAAATGACTCCCGCCTCCTGGTGATAGAGGGCGCTAGTGATCCTTCTTGCGACTACTCGGCTGCAGAAGAAGTGACAACAAGCAGCAAGAGTAAGCAGCGAATGTTTATTTTTTCCTTTCGTTTGCACTTTTAACATTGAGGATTACATATTTAAAATAAAACAGTTTTCTAAACTGGACTTTCAATCGAAGCAGGAGATAATAAAGGAAGATCTCCATCGAGACAGAGAGACTTTTAAAACTTAAGAAAGATAAGGAAGACTTCTATAAACAAGTTATTGATGCGCATGGACTTCAATTATAAGTAAAGGTAAGACAATAATAACGTTTTTTTATCAAATGTGCTTTTCATGATGGTGTCCTTACATCACACTCAAATTTTTAAGAGCAGGCCTAAATTTACCGCATTTGGTAAGCGCCGGAGTGAGAAGAGGTTTTAAATTAATTAGCGCCCCGGTGGCAATTCAAAGAAATACGGTAGTTGTAGTTATATTGTAACAGAGCCCTACGAACACCATAAGAAAAGAAAAATGTTGCGTAATTGGTGACTCAAGCATAGCTTTTGTCTCGTGCTCCTCAAGGTCAGCCATCACTAAAGTCCATCATGAAGAAAAAAGACGGCCGCCCGGACTCCAGCAGCACCAAGAAGAACCTGCAGTTTGTGGGCGTGAACGGAGGGTGAGTACCAGTGTAAATGCACTCCTTCCTCTGTGAGCTTTACTTGGGTGTCGCCCTCTTGTGGATCAGGTATGAGACTACGTCCAGCGACGACTCCAGCTCGGAGGACAGCAGCTCCTCCTCCGAGGACGAGGAGGAGGAGGAGGATGGGAAAGAAACGGGGGGATTCCGCAAGTTAGAGGAGGTGGAAGAGGAGGAGGAGGAGGAGAAGAGTGTGAGGGATGAGTTCCAGCCGGAGGGAGCGGAGGACGTGAACGTGACCGAGGAAGGACGTTTGGAGACGAGAGAAAGGTAAGGACATGTCTGATGTGCTTCAGCTGGAGATGATGTTGTTGACGGACCAAGTGACCAAGTGACCATGTGACCATGTGACGCTCCTTCTGAAGGCAGGAGCTCAGCGAGAAGATGTTGGCTGCGTGCAAGGTCCTCCAAAGTCACCTCAGCGACCCCATGGAGGTTGGCAGTAAAGAGATGGTGAGAATGTTTTTCTTCACATCCATTTTTTATTTAGGGACCGATGTCCTTTTGGGACAAAGAAAGGACCCTATTGAAATTCTAAGGTTTTATTATTATTATTATTATTATTATTATTATTATTATTTATTATTATACCGCCGCCTCTTTGAGCTGTGATTTGACCCCCTTAACATGTTTTAAAACTCACCAAATTTGACACACACATCAGGACTGGCGAAAATTGCGATATAATCAAAAAACTAAACCCCAAAACTCAAAATTGCGCTCTAGCGCCCCCTAGGAAGAAAACACAGACAAGAATGTATGTAACTTCCAGTAGGAATGTAGTAGAAACATGAAAAAAAAACCACTACATAGGTCTCAGTTAGACCTATATTTCATCCATGGACACCCCCTGGCTAAAATCAACAGGAAGTTTGCTATTCCCATTAAATACAAAAGTTGGCTAAAAAATGTAGCATTTTTTCAAACTTTATCTCCTCTGAGACCGTTTGTCGTTTCGGCTTCAAATAAGCACAGAAAAGAGATTGAACCCTTCTGATTAAAAGTTAAAGAGTTTTAATTAATACCCCGGTTTGGATTTTATGAGCCCGCAAAGAACCATTGCGCTGCTGCTGTTGTCACAAAATGGCGGCTTTCTGCTCAGACAAAACTGTAAGACTGTCATACACACATGAAACAAAAACCTCAATATAGGTCTCACTGAGACCTATATTTCATACACTGACCGCCTCCAACTAAAATCAACAGGAAGTTTGCAATTCCCACTTCAATACAACAACTGCATTACATTCACCATGCATTAGAGTCTTAAAATGGCGGCACCAAGGCGTCCTTATAAAATGCCCAAGCCACTTTACAACTGTTATTACTATGAGACTGTATAACACATGTGTATACAACTTTTTCTCTGTGTAATAATCCATCCATCCATCTGTCACCGCTTATCTGGGCTTGGGTTGCGGGGGCAGCATCCAAAGCGGTCACGTCCATCGCTGCTTGCAGCTTTAATTTGTATTTAGTCTTCATTGCAAGGCTCTGTCATACTTGGAGTATTTGACTTCACCCGATGGCTAATACATCAAAGCATACCTTGAAACAAGCTATTTATGCTAGTCAAAGATCCTCTATATCAGTGGTTCCCAGCCTTTTTAGCACCATTTTAATGGAGGCATTATTTTCAGGGAGTGGCAAAAATACAAATCACTGTAACGCAGAATTAGTGGGAGCCCTGGACTTGTTTCTTTGCACTGAGATGCTGGTGGAAATCAGCCTTTGGCTCCAATCTGTCACACTTATATTTGATATGTTGACTAATGTGCAATGTAGCATGTCACACAGTTGGAACAAATTGCAACTTCCTAGGAGGAGTGTTATTGTACATCGTTGGTGTGTCTGGTGCCTAGGTGTCAAACTCAAGGCCCGCAGGACAGATATGGCCTTCCAGGTCCTTTCATGTGGCCCGCAAAAGCTTGGAAATAATGTGTGTCAATAAAAAACCTTATGTTCTTTCTCTACATTCTTATTCTTTACTAAAGGTATTAGGGTTTTTTTTTTCTAGTTTGACGGGAAAAAAATAGTGTCCAATATTGCAACAAATATTATATTATCCAACTTTTATGGTGAAAATTCAAATAAATACTTAAATATCTGCTTAACTTATGCTTTCAAAGCAAGATTTTCATCAAATTGTACATGAAAAAAATGGAACTAAGTTTATTTAAACAGTATTTTGACTATGCTGCTGTTTTTCAAGATCTACTGCACAAATCATTGCCAAATATCCTTTTTGACAGGAGTACTCTGTTTTTCATACTCTATTGCAAAAATATTTGTCAAAGATCCATATTTTGACAGGAGTACTGTTTTTAATAATCTACTGCAAAAATCTCTGTCAAAGATCCTTTTTTTGACAAGAGTATTCTGTTTTTCATAATCTACTGGCAAAATCTTTGTCAAATATCCTTTTTTTGACAGGAGTACTCTGTTTTTCATAAACTATTGCAAAAATCTTTGTCAAAGATCCTTTTTTGACAGGAGTACTCTGTTTTTAAAGATCTACTGCAAAAATGCTTGTCAAAGATCCATATTTTGACAGGAGCACTCTGTTTTTAAAGATCTACTGCCAAACTGCTTGTCAAAGATCCACATTTTGACATGAGTACTCTGTTTTTGAAAATTTACTGCAAAAATCCCTGTCGAAGATCCTTTTTTTGACAGGAGTACTCTGTTTTTCATAATCTATTGCAAAAATATTTGTCAAAGATCCTTTTTTGACATGAGTACTCTGTTTATAAAGATCTACTGCAAAAATGCTTGTCAAAGATCCATATTTTGATAAGAGTACTCTGGTTTTAAAGATCTACTGCAAAAATCCTCGTCAAAGATCCTTTTTTTGACATGAGTACTCTGGTTTTAAATCTCTACTGCAAAAATCCTTGTCAAAGACCCTTTTTTTGACAGGGGTACTGCTTTTCATAATCTACTGCCAAAATGCTTGTCAAAGATCCATATTTTGACTGGAGTTCACTGTTTCTACAGATTTACTGCAAAAATAATTGTCCTAGATCATTTAAGACAAGAGTACTGGGTTTTTAAAGATTTACTGCCAAAATGCTTGTCATAGATCCATATTTTGACAGGAGTACTCCTGTTTTAAATATCTACTGACAAAATTATTGTCAAAGATCCATATTTTGATAAAAGTACTCTGTTTTTAATCAACTGCAAAAATCCTTGTCAACGATCCTTTTTTTGACATGAGTACTCTGTTTTTCATAATCTAATTCCAAAATGCTTGTCAAAGATCCATATTTTGACATGAGTGCTCTGTTTTCAAAAATTTACCGCAAAAATCCTTGTCAAAGATCCTTTTTTTGACATGGGTACTCTGCTTTTGAAGATCTACTGCGAAAATGCATGTCAAAGATCCATATTTTGATAGGAGTACTCTGTTTTTAATCTAATGCCAAAATCCTTGTCAAAGATCCTTTTTTTGACAGGAGTACTCTGTTTTTAAAGATCTACTGCCATAATCCTTGTCAAAGATCCTTTTTTTGACATGAGTACTCTGCTTTTGAAGATCTACTGCAAAAATGCTTGTCAATGATTTATATTTTGACAGGAGTACTCTTGTTTTTAAAAATCTCCTGAAAAATCCTTGTCAAAGATCCTTTTTTTGACAGGAACTCTGTTTTTAAAGATCTACTGCCAAAATCCTTGTCAAAGATCCTTTTTTTGACATGAGTACTCTGTTTTTCATAATCTAATTCCAAAATCCTTGTCAAAGATCCTTTTTTTGACAGGAGTACTCTGTTTTTAAAGACCTACTGCCAAAATGCTTGTCAAAGATCCATATTTTGACATGAGTGCTCTGTTTTCAAAAATTTACTGCAAAAATCCTTGTCAAAGATCCTTTTTTTGACATGGGTACTCTGCTTTTGAAGATCTACTGCGAAAATGCATGTCAAAGATCTATATTTTGACAGGAGTACTCTGTTTTTAATAATCTAATGCCAAAATCCTTGTCAAAGATCCTTTTTTTGACAGGAGTACTCTGTTTTTAAAGATCTACTGCCAAAATGCTTGTCAAAGATCCATATTTTGACATGAGTACTCTGTTTTTCATAATCTAGTTCCAAAATCCTTGTCAAAGATCCTTTTTTTGACAGGAGTACTGTGTTTTTAAAGATCTACTGCCAAAATCCTTGTCAAATGTGAATGTGTGTGTGAATGGGTAAATGTGGAAGTAGTGTCAAAGCGCTTTGAGTACCTTGAAGGTAGAAAAGCGCTATACAAGTACAACCCATTTATTTATTATTTATTATTAAATATCCTTTTTTTACATGAGTACTCTGCTTTTGAAGATCTGCTGCAAAAATGCTTGTCAATGATTTATATTTTGACAGGAGTACTCTCTTTTTAAAAATCTCCTGAAAAATCCTTGTCAAAGATCCTTTTTTGATATGAGTACTGTGTTTTTAAAGATCTACTGCCAAAATGCTTGTCAAAGATCCTTTTTTTGACAGGAGTACTGTGTTTTTAAAGATCTACTGCCAAAATGCTTGTCAAAGATCCATATTTTGGCATTAGTACTCTGTTTTCAAAAATTTACTGCAAAAATCCTTGTCAAAAATCCTTTTTTTGACAGGAGTACTCTGTTGTTTATGATCTACTGCAAAGACGCTCGTCAAAGATCCTGTCAATGTATTTGTGACCCGCTTGTACGCCAGTAAAGATCATCTATATGACAGGAGCGCTGTGCTGCATGTGTCCACAGAGGGCGTGCCTGAACACGGTGCAGCACGAGTGGTTCCGCGTTTCCAGCCAGAAGGCGGCGACGGCCAGCGCGGTGGCAGACTACCTGGCGGCCTTCGGCGCCGTGTCGCCGGCCGTGCTGCGCCACGTGGTCAACATGGCGGATGGCAACGGCAACACGGCGCTGCACTACAGCGTGTCTCACTCCAACTTCAGGGTGGTGAAGAAGCTGCTGGACGCAGGTGGGTCGCCAAGAGGTCACATGACACTCAGCCCAACTGGGCTTCAAAGGCTTTTGGCTCTTTTGTGTGTGCGGCCCCATTGGAGCCTCCCTGCAAAGATCCTTTTCAAGACAGAGGCAGGGCCACAATGGCATCCTTGGCGGACAAGTGATTGACGGAAGGAAGCGTGTGGACTTTCAAAGACAGCGTTTCATGACTGTGTGTGTGTGTGTGTGTGTGTGTGTGTGTGTGTGTGTGTGTGTGTGTGTGTGTGTGTGTGTGTGTGTGTGTGTGTGTGTGTGTGTGTGTGTGTGTGTGTGTGTGTGTGTGTGTGTGTGTGTGTGTGTGTGTGTGTGTGTGTGTGTGTGTGTGTGTGTTGTAGACATGTGTAACGTCAACCAGCAGAACAAGGCGGGCTACACACCCATCATGCTCGCAGCGCTGGCTGCCGTGGAAACACCCAAAGACATGCAGATCGTGGAGGAGCTCTTCGGCAAAGGCGACGTCAACGCCCGAGCCAGTCAGGTGGGTGTGGAAACTGTTCCCCCCCCCCACCCGGGGTCGGAGGTCAGAGGTCAGCGGGGGGGCACAAGGGTGGCCACTGTGTTGCGGTTGCTGGTTTATTAGCCGGAACTTTGCTGTGTTGTGGCACCACTTGCTGGTGGAAAACGGAAATAATTTGATTTTAATGCGGACTACTTTTCAACTCCAATGACAAAAAATTAACCAAAACTGCTGTAAAAAAAAAATCAACCAAAACTGCTGTAAAAAAAATCAAATAAGAGTAAGTCTTTTAAAACCGTTATCATGAATTGTACATATTTATTAATTTCATTTTTGGCGGATTTAGCCCTCTTGAATGACATAATTCCTGTTGATTTTTTTAATGAATGTTTCGGATTATTAAGCACTGACATTGGTCAAAGACTGGGTGGAACATTGTTTGGATTATGCATATTATTTTGGTTTAAACAAAACCTACACTCAAATGTCCACTTCCGAAAAACAGCTATAAAAATATTTCAATATTTTCCCCTACTAAAAACAAATGTATTTTTCAAAATAATTTCTGCATGATATGCACGTGTCAAATATTTGCATTCTGTAATTTGTAATCCATGGAAGTGTAGTTAAACGTAATCCCATTTTTTTTTATTTTTTTTTTTTAAACAAGTAAAAACACCCCTCATTTTATTTCAGGAAGATTACAAAGTAGTATTAGTGATTTTAAAATATAATATATCATCTTGTAAATTTGACAACACATCTGAATGGCGTAAATGTCCCTTTTTAGGATCTACTGAAGTTTATAACGTTAACATTTGGGAGAAAATGGCACCATCTGGTGGACAAATGTAAAACTGCATCATTGAAAGTCAGACATCTAAATTGAAATGTAAACACATTAAATTGCTTTTTAAATAAATGTGGGACTAAAAATATCATTTTGAATATTTTACTCCAATTTCAGTAAGATTACAAAGTAATATTAGTGGTTTTAAAATATAATCTTTTAAATTTGACAACACATCTGAATGGCATAAAATGTCCCTACTAGGATGTAGTGAGTTTATAACGTTAACACAGTAATTCTTAACCTGGGTTCGATCAAGCCTCAGGGGTTCGGCGGAGCCTCCGCCGTGGAGGTGAAGACACACCCGACTCATCGTGTAAATAAAAACTTCTTCCTATTGGCGTATCATGGATACCCCCTAACAATGTCATTTCCCTGAGATTATTTTCTAAAATATCTTGTTTTATTGTTATAATCAAATGGCAGTAGTCATTTCCCTGAGATTATTTTCTAATATAAGTATTTTGACCCACTTACTATGACAATAATAAAAAAATATTGTTTTTCATAATTTGTACCCCTTTCAGATATGGCATTTCGTTTCCACTAAAACATTCACATGTTGCACAATGAGATGTAAACATGGGATCATGCGTACACTCCTGTAACTCTCTGTTTGTGAAATATATCTTTATTAGTATTAATTTAATATAATAACATCATTTCATGATTAATATTTAGGAATTATGATTAAAAATGTATAACAAAACATTTTATTTTTCACTAAAAAAGGGTTTAATGAATGCACAAATGAAACTGGTGGGGTTCGGTACCTCCAACAAGGTTAAGAACCACTACGTTAACAGTTGGGAGAAATTGGCACCCTCTGGTGGACAAATGTAAAACTGCATCATTGAAAGCCAGTCATTCAGTTTGTAATGTAAACACAAAATATTGTATTTGAGATAAATGTGGGATTAAAAAAGTAATTTTAAATATCATTTTGGGCCAATTTCAGGAAGATTAAAAAGTAGTATTTTAAAATATAATATACATTGTAAATTTGACAACATATCTGAATGGCATAAAATGTAATTTACCATGAATTGATTAACGTGGACCCTGACTTAAACAAGTTGAAAAACTTATTCGGGTGTTACCATTTAGTGGTCAATTGTACGGAATATGTACTGAACTGCGCAATCTACTAATAAAAGTTTCAATCAATCAGTCCCTTTTAGGATGTCCATCCATCCATTTCCTACCGCCTATTCCCAGAGGTGGGTAGAGTAGCCAAAAATTGTACTCAAGTAAGAGTACAGTTACTTTAGAGATTTATTACTCAAGTAAAAGTAAGGAATAGTCATCCAAATATTTACTTGAGTAAAAGTAAAAAGTATGTTGTGAAAAAACTACTCAAGTACTGAGTAACTGATGAGTAACCTGTTTAATGATTACGGCAACAAATAATGCACAAAAACATAAAAATAGCAATGAGCAAATTCAGAGCCAGGAATATCTCTTAAGCAACTAAAACAATAATATATATTAAATAATAATACATTAAAATAAAAAAAATTAAGGCAAATTGAGCCACAATAACTTAACAGCACCATAGGCTCAGTAGGCATTCATCGATTGATTGAAACTTTTATTAGTAGATTGCACAGTACAGTCCATATTCCGTACAATTGACCACTAAATGGTAACACCCCAATAAGTTTTTCAACATCAATCAATTACTTAATAAATGACCAAGTCGAGGTGATCTACCTCATATATACATATACATACACACACACATATATATACAGTATATAATTTACAGTTATTTATTTTGCCGTTTTTGTTGACATGTCAAAGGTGTTTTAATGAATAAACATGCATGTTTAACACATAGATTCCTATCTTTCATGAAGACAAGAATATAAGTTGGTGTATTACCTGATACTGATGACTTGTATTGATTGGAATCAGACATTACAGTGCTGATAATGTCCACTTTTTCAAATGGAGAAGAAAAAAGTTCCTCTTTTCTGTCTAATACCACATGAAAGTCGTTGGTTTTTGGCATCTTATTTGTCCAGCTTCCATATTCGTTTTTATACACTTTACAAGAAATACATTGGCGGAAAACTCTGTATCTTGATAGCTTGTTTGCTCTGGCTTTTGGAGACTTATTTTGTTAGCGCAGGCGCGATGGAGCGGCGCTTTTATTGTGAAGACAGGAACTGTGGGATCAGTCTTTAGGCTTTTGACGGGAAGTACGGTTGAAATAAAAAGTGTCTTTTTTCCTTTACACTATTGATTGATTGATTGAAACTCGTATTAGTAGATTGCACAGTACAGTACATATTCTGTACAATTGACCACTAAATGGTAACACCCCAATTAGTTTTCAGCTTTTTTAGGGCGAAATCGACTTGTGACGGTCACGTGACCGCCTGGTTTTGTTTGGTCCAACGTCACCAGTGACTGCATTTGATTGGTGAAACGCAAGCATGCGTCTAGTTCCTACTTTGAATGCGTATCTGACAAAATCAAAACAAACAAAGCGTGCATTAACAAATCGATTAAAAAAGTAGCGAGTAACGAGCTGATTGTTGATAAATGGAGCGGCGTAAAAGTAGCGTTTCTTCTCTATAAATTTACTCAAGTAAAAGTAAAAGTATGTTGCATAAAAACTACTCTGAGAAGTACAATTTATCCCAAAAGTTACTCAAGTAGATGTAACGGAGTAAATGTAGCGTGTTACTACCCACCTCTGCTTATTCCCTTTCGGGGTCTCGGGGGGCGCTGGCGCCTATCTCAGCTATAACGTTGACATTTTGGAGAAAATGGCACCATTTGGTGGACAAATGTAAAACTGCATCATTGAAAGCCAGTCATTTAAATTGAAATGTACACATAAGATTGTATTTAAAATAAATGTGGAATTAAGATATAATTTTAAGCTAATTTCGGAACATGACAAAGTATAATTAGTCATTTAAAAAAAAAACATGTAAATTTGATAAAGTCTGAATGGCAAAAAAAATGTTCCATTTCAGGATGTTTTCAAGTTCCTAAGGAATGTGTTCTCTCCTGCAGGCGGGTCAGACGGGTCTGATGCTGGCAGTCAGCCACGGCAGGATGGATATGGTTCGCGCCTTGCTGGCTCACGGCGCCGACGTCAACGTGCAGGACGATGAGGGCTCCACGGCGCTCATGTGTGCCAGCGAGCATGGGCACGTGGAGATCGTCAAGCTGCTGCTGGCACAACCCGACTGCGACGCCACGCTCAGCGACAGCGTGAGTCAACAACGCCGCGTCATCACCTTGAAATATTCTACACACACACACACTTGTCTGACACACACTCCACTGCTGTTTGAACACTACTTCTTTTTTCAGAAATTGTGAAGGGAAAAAATACTTCTTTAAAGGTGGTCAATCATACTTTGTTTGGAGTCGAAAAATAGTTACATTACAATAGCCATTATAAATACATGGTTAAATGTATACTAGATTTGGCCCAAAAAAGTAAAAAATTGATGTATTTAATTATATTATTTCAGCTCATTTACAGCAAGAAATGTAATTATAATTCAGTGTCGAGGTGAGCGGAAAATAGCATTTGATAAAAAATAGGTGTGGTAAAACTGAAGTAGTTGATGTAGAATACTTTTCAGTGAAATTTCAGAAAAATTTAAAGGAATCGAGCAAAAAAATACCAATTTGACACATTTAAGTAAATATTCATGTTTTTTAAGAATTAAAAATATATATTTATGAGAACAAACTGTACAGAAAGTATTTTATTAAGTATAAATATAAAGCAAGAAACAAATGTTCATTAAATTCTTAATGATGAATGTGTTTACATTTTACAGCTATTTCTTATTTACATAAAACTTATTTTACGTTTGTATACATTTATTTTTAATTCTATTTTTTTTTTGTAATTTGTTTTATTTACGATAAAGTTATAAAATTGGGTGTAATACTAAACATGTATAATAAACTTTATTGCTAATCTTCAATTTATCCTCATTTTCAGCATTTTTTAAAACAATTATGCCAGCAATGGACTGTACTCACTATTATGTTAGATCCACTATGGACTGAACTCTCACTATTATGTTAGATCCACTATGGACTGGACTCTCACTATAATGTTAGATCCACTATGGACTGGACTCTCACACTTATGTTAGATCCAGTATGGACTGAACTCTCACTATTATGTTGAATCCACTCTGGACTGGACTCTCACACTATTATGTTAGATCCACTATGGACTGGACTCTCACACTATTATGTTAGATCCACTATGGACTGGACTCTCACTATTATGTTGGAGCCACTATGGACTGAACTCTTACACTATTATGTTAGATCCACTATGAACTGAACTCTCACTATTATGTTAGATCCACTATGGACTGGACTCTCACTATAATGTTAGATCCACTATGGACTGAACTCTCACTATTATGTTAGATCCACTATGGACTGAACTTTCACTATTATGTTAGATCCACTATGGACTGAACTCTCACTATTATGTTAGATCCACTATGGACTGAACTCTTACACTATTATGTTAGATCCACTATGGACTGACCTTTCACTATTATGTTAAATCCACTATGGACTGGACTCTCACACTATTATGTTAGATCCACTATGGACTGAACTCTTACACTATTATGTTAGATCCACTATGGACTGAACTCTTACACTATTATGTTAGATCCACTATGGACTGACCTTTCACTATTATGTTAAATCCACTATGGACTGGACTCTCACACTATTATGTTAGATCCACTATGGACTGGACTCTCACACTATTACGTTAGATTCACTATGGACTGAACCCTCACTATTATGTTAAATCCACTATGGACTTGACTCTCACACTATTATGTTAGATCCACTATGGACTGGACTCTCACACTATTATGTTAGATCCACTATGGACTGAACTCTTACACTATTATGTTAGATCTACTATGGACTGAACCCTCACTATTATGTTAAATCCACTATGGACTTGACTCTCACACTATTATGTTAGATCCACTATGGACTGAACTCTCACACTATTATGTTAGATCCACTATGGACTGAACTCTTACACTATTATGTTAGATCTACTATGGACTGAACCCTCACCATTATGTTAAATCCACTATGGACTTGACTCTCACACTATTATGTTAGATCCACTATGGACTGGACTCTCACACTATTATGTTAGATCCACTATGGACTGAACTCTCACAATTATGTTAGATCCACTATGGACTGAACTCTCACTATTATGTTAGATCTACTATGGACTGGACTCTCACACTATTATGTTAGATCCACTATGGGCTGGACTCTCACTGTTATGTTAGATCCACTATGGACTGGACTCTCACACTAATATGTTAGATCCACTGTGGACTGGACTTGCACTATTATGTTGGATCCACTGTGGACTAGATTCTCACAATATAATATACATATGCGGTCCTCTCCAAGGTTTCTCATTGTTATCCTATTGGGTTGAGTTTTTTCTTGCCCTGAGATCTGAACCGAGGATGTCGTTGTGGCTTTTGCAGCCCTTTGAGACACTTGTGGTTTAGGGCTGTATGAATACACATTGATTGATTGAAATGTAGGGCAATTAGACTCTGACATTGGGGGGATTTCTTCTACAAACCGCGTTTCCATATGAGTTTGGAAATTGTGTTAGATGTAAATATAAACGGAATACAATGATTTGAAAACCCTTTTCAACCCATATTAAGTTGAATATGCTACAAAGACAAGATATTTGATGTTCAAACTCATAAACTTTTTTTTTTTTGCAAATAAAAATTCACTTAGAATTTCGTTGCTGCAACATGTGCCAAAGTAGTTGGGAAAGGGCATGTTCACCACTGTGTTACATCACCTTTTCTTTTAACAACACTAAATAAACGTTTGGGAACTGAGGAAACTAATTGTTGAAGCTTTTAAAGTGGAATTCTTTCTCATTCTTGTTTTATGTAGAGCTTAAGTTGTTTAACCGCTGACGTATTTTACGCTTCATACTGTGCCACACCTTTTCGATGAGGGCCAGGAAAGTACCCGCACTCTTTTACAACGAAGCCACGCTGTTGTAACACGTGGCTTGGCATTGTCTTGGTGAAATAAGCAGGGGCGTCCATGATAACGTTGCTTGGTTGACAACATATGTTGCTCCAAAACCTGTATGGACCATTCAGTATTAATGGTGCCTTCACAGATGTGTAAGTTACCCATGCCTTGGGCACTAATACACCCCCATACCATCACAGATGCTGGCTTTTCAACTTTGCGCCTACAACCATCTGAATGGTTGTTTTCCTCTTTGTTCCGGAGGACACCACGTCCACAGTTTCCAAATATAATTTGAAATGTGGACTCGTCAGACCACAGAACTCTTTTCCACTTTGCATCAGTCCATCTTAGATGAGCTCAGGCCCAGAGAAGCCAGCGGCGTTCCTTGGTGTTGTTGATAAATGGGTTTTGCTTTGCGTAGTAGAGTTTTAACTTGCACTTACAGATGTAGTGACCAACTGTACTTACTGGCAGTGGTTTTATGAAGTGTCCCTGAGCCCATTTGGTGATATCCTTTACACACTGATGTCGGTTTTTGATGCAGTTCCGCCTGAGGGATCAAAAGTCCGTAATATCATTGCCTACGTGCAGTGATTTCTCCAGATTCTCTGAACCTTTTGATGATTTTACGGACCGTAGATGGTAAAATCCCTAAATTCCTTGCAATAGCTCGTTGAGAAATGTTCTAAAACTGTTCGACAATTTGCTTACAAAGTGGTGACCCTCGCCCCATCCTTGTTTGTGAATTACTTAGCATTTCATGGAAGCTGCTTTTATACCCAATCATGGCACCCACCTGTTCCCAATTAGCCTGCACACCTGTGGGATGTTCCAAATAAGTGTTTGATGAGCATTCCTCAACTTTATCAGTATTTATTGCCACCTTTCCCAACTTCTTTGTCATGTGTTGCTGGCATCAAATTATAAAGTTAATGATTATTTGCAACAACAACAAAAAAAAGTTTATCAGTTTGAACATAAAACATGTTGTCTTTGTAGTGCATTCAATTGAATGTGGGTTCAAAAGGATTTGCAAATCATTGTATTCCGTTTACATCCAACACAATTTCCCAACTCATATGGAAATGGGGTTTGTACTTTTCTGATATTATATGATTGATTTGTAATCAATGCTTTGATTTATCTGCTCCAGGATGAGAGTAACGCTCTGTCCATCTCTCTGGAGGCAGGACACAAGGACATCGCTGTCCTGCTCTATGCACACGTCAACTTCTCCAAAGCTCAGTCACCAGTGAGTCCTAGCATTTTTATTCTTTCATTTGATCTTTTGACCTTCCTGAGCTTCCATTAATTGTGTGTGTGTAGTGTATGTGAGAGCATTTCAGTAGTGTATGTGAGAGCATTTCAGTAGTGTATGTGAGAGCATTTCAGTTGTGTATGTGAGAGCATTTCAGTTGTGTATGTGAGAGCATTTCAGTAGTCTATGTGAGAGCATTTCAGTAGTGTATGTGAGAGCATTTCAGTTGTGTAAGTGAGAGCATTTCAGTAGTCTATGTGAGAGCATTTCAGTAGTGTACTGTATGTGAGAGCATTTCAGTAGTGTGTAAGAGAGCGTTTCAGTCGTGCGTATAAGAGTGTTTTAGTGGTGTGTGTGAGAGCATTTCAGTAGTGTGTATGAGAGAGTTTCAGGCGTGTGTGTGAGAGAAAAACATTTCAATTGTTTATGTGAGAGTATTTCAGTAGTGTATGTGAGAGCATTTCAGTAGTCTATGTGAGAGCATTTCAGTAGTGTATGTGAGAGCATTTTAGTTGTGTAAGTGAGAGCATTTCAGTAGTCTATGTGAGAGCATTTCAGTAGTCTATGTGAGAGCATTTCAGTAGTGTACTGTATGTGAGAGCATTTCAGTAGTGTGTATGAGTGTTTCAGTAGTGTGTGAGAGCATTTCAGTAGTGTGTAAGAGAGCGTTTCAGTCGTGCGTATAAGAGTGTTTTAGTGGTGTGTGTGAGAGCATTTCAGTAGTGTGTATGAGAGAGTTTCAGGCGTGTGTGTGAGAGAAAAACATTTCAATTGTTTATGTGAGAGCATTTCAGTAGTGTATGTAAGAGGTAATTCTGAATAATGTCCCTAACGGCCCCTCATACGTGCGTGTCGCCCTTTCAGGGAACGCCTCGACTGGGCCGAAAGACGTCGCCCAGCCCCACTGGCAGAGGTGCGTTTGATTAGTGTGCCCACGTTGGCCTTATGAGAGAGGCCTTAATGTGAATGTACCAGCAGGTGACCTCCTGACTCTTTTTCAACTTTTCCCTCCTTTTTTTTGTTGCAATCCAACAAATGATATTTTCTATTTTTCGCCCCGAGTAGTAAAGTTGTGTACATATTTTGATCTCAAGTCCAACATCAGCCAATGAGCTCCACTTTTATACAAATCCTTTGTATCTATTTAAAAGAAACTACAGTATTTTCAATATTTCCTATAATTATTATTACAAATATTGATCCATGAAGTTCTGTATTTATCAAGGTATAGTTTTTGAAGCAGATCTATGTATTTCATTGTACATACCGCTAGCTCAACGCCACTTTCTTTTCGTCTCCTTTCCACTTTGTGTCCTTTTTAAATTGACCTCGACGTCACCATGTAACAATAAACATCCATTAAAAGATATTCTTTGTTTTTCTTTTTAGTAGCTTGTATTAATAACAGGAAAAATGAGGTACGACTTCTAAAGAGCCCACTGAATAATCATTTAATTGAAATAAAAAGTAATCATCAACTGTGCATGACGGCTGAAGGTGAGAATAACAGATTTGATACAATGATATATTCGAATCGATAAAATTGTAGAATAAACACCTTAATAATTAACAAAGTATATTATGAAAATGTATGCAACAATGTGTACTCGCAGCCCTTTGAGACACTTGTGATTAAGAGCTGTATAAATAAACTTTGATACTAAATTGCTGAGATTTTACATTTACAATCATTTATACAGTATATTACAATAAAACATTTTTTTAATCATTTTTCATCATGGATTATAAAACTACTTAATAGCTACAATGTTGTATACACATACAAAAAAAAAGAAATATTACATTTGAACAAAAGGTAATTACAAAATACATAAAAAATATGATTATGCTATTGTGATAGTAACAATAACCATTACATACTAATTCCCAGCATGTAATAACAGAAGTTTTGCTCCTAATGGATCATCCGCAATCTTGTTGTTCTTGTATGGGGGAAAAAAAAGTTTATTGTAAAATAAAATATGAAATTAGAAAAATAAATTTGGATAATGATGCTGCCAAAAAAAAGTGTTTGTGATAATGACATTGACAAGCTTTATTTTGTCCATTCTTAACATGTACAAGTAAAAAAATATATATATCAGTGTAAGGCTAGACCCTCAGGAAGGGTACAGACTGAGTCCAAGGAAAAAACCTTACATAGCATGGCACACATAAACATGGTACGTATAATCACACCAAATTGCAACAGAGGGAAGGGGGTGATTTGAAGCCCTGGAGGCTGGCCGCTGCTATAGAGCGCTACTCAGCCATCCACAACCCCAGAGGAATTAAGCAGTGGTGAAGGCGTTGATTTGGGGAGAGGCATGTGCGTGCATGTATGCCCAATTAACTTGGGTGAGATGTTGAAATGTTTTTGTGGACTGGGGCCGATCTCAAAGTTCGACACCAGGTGTTGTTGAAAAAAAGGAAGGTCAAAAGCGTCCATCTTTGAGGAGTCCTAGGGGGAGTTCTTCAGAACAGCCTGTTCCTGTTTGCTTGTGGGCCATTCGAGGGAATCAAATCGTAGATTAAGAAGTTGTTTTTCTTCGAGAAGACTAAACAGTGACTTGCCTTCTCTGTGTGTCCATGCTGGATTCTCCAATTCCAATTTAATTATTCCTTGTCAGCAAACTTCTCCAAGATGAGATCTATTTTGCGATTCAAATCAGAAATCGCTCCAGTTTGTGTTCCCACAGCCCGACCCAATCCTTCCATTGCGTTGAACAGCCGTTGGCCCCCTTGAGTGGCTGCCATCGTCTTCCGAATTTGACGAAATACCAGAGCAATGCCCAACCCAATCAGCAGGTGCCCCGCGATCACAGTTCCAAATAGGTAGATGTCTTCCACGTATTTGATGGAAAGGGCTGAGGGGCACATGATTCTCCATTTATGCCAGGAGTCTCTCACGTACCCTGCAGCAGTGGTTCCATCAGGGCAGCCAGGCTCCCCCGAACCTCTTTTTCTTGTCGAAAAGACAGTCAATTGCGTCGAGAGTCCATCTAATCATATTCATATTTGATGTTTAGATAAGAGGACAGCTCAAAGAAAGAGGCTTCAGAAAAGTTCAAAGACAAGGACACAGAAAGCAAGCAGGGAAGGAGGGAGCGTAGAAAAATGTGACCGCCCTCACCAAGAGGCAAGACAGAAATCTTAATGTTACATATATGCTAATTCCCAGCATTGAAAAATAAGTTTAGGTAAAATTAAAATATATTTATAAAATTTGAACAAAAACTTATAATAAAAAAAGATGTTTAGAATAAATTCAAGCGATATACTGGAAAAAGATGTTTATAATAAATTCAAGCGATATACTGGTCTATGGTAAAAAAAAATATCTTTGAGCAAAAAAGCTAATATTGCTACATGTTTAAAAAAAAAGTGTTAAGATGAAGACTTATTTCAAATTAAGAGTATATTATACCACTTTTTTTTTCATGAATGTCTAAATGTGCTGTCATGTGATAACAAGAATGAATATGTAGCTTTTTCAACTCCAAATGAAACAAAAGTTGAAGATTATTCGCACAGCAAAGTCATGCACACATTCCAAGTGCGTAATGAGGAACATATGAATGTCATCAAAGCGATCTGATTGGACGATAAAAGCAATGAATTAGTTTTTCAGCCTGATCAACTTGACTCACCACACAGTTTTCTGTCGGGGTTTTCAATGTTTTTGTCCTCTGGAGGGAGCATGTTTGGCTTTCAAAGTGGGTCGTGACAACTGGAAGTGGAAACTGGACGTCTCTGTCCTGTTTGGGAGACAAGGAGCAAACTACACTGCAGTAAACCTTGGTACAAACATTTCCTGGTGGTTTTTACCGCTTGTCAAAGGTGAGCTTGCTGGTGTCGCGCATCGAGGAGGCGGGGCCTTCCAGGATGACCAGAAGCTTCTGCATCAGCTGATTCCACCGGACCGCCTCCGGGTTCTGATGTGCTTCCTGCACAAAGTTACAATGAAGACCTGCAGAAGACCGGATGACAGGATGCGTCTTCATCACCATGACAACATGTCTGACAGCAGCCACAGCTTCCTGCATTTTTGACCTTCTCTCCCTCTCCTGCTGTAGCTCCGCCTCCAGACGCACCGCCAAAGCACGGTTTTTGCTGGACTGCTTGATGGCGATGGTATGGCTGACTCTGGAGAGGAGGAAAAGTTTTACCATAAATCCTCCAAATAACGTTTTTAGCAGCTGTGGCTTGTTGCGTTTTGAAGTATGAGTTGCATTATGTTCACTTTTTATAAATAACCAGTCAGTCATTCCACTATGGTGCTTTCTTATGCACTCCAAGCCATTATTAAAGTTTAAAAAGAAAAAAAAGCCGAGCATTTACGACATGTGTGGTGGTTAGCGCCCTGCATGGCAGCTCCCTCCATCAGTGTGTGAATGTGTGTGTGAATGGGTAAATGTGGAAGTAGTGTCAAAGCGCTTTGAGTACCTTGAAGGTAGAAAAGTGCTATACAAGTACAACCCATTTATTTATTTATTTGTTGTGTTCTTTAACCTGAGTTCCTCCAGTTGGCCACAGACTTTCTCATGTTTGCTCCCAAGTTGCTCCAAGTCATGGCTGCTCTCCTTCAGCTGGGTCTGCAGCTGCTGGCACTTTGAGGTCAGCTGCTCCGCCACCTGGTGGAGGAACGACGTCAACACAGCTAAATACAAATAAGACAAAAGATAGATAAAATAACTTTTTTTTTATACATATAAAAAGTTGAATCTGAAAAGAAAAATTACATTTAAATCTAGTTTTTAGTAAAAGAAAAACGGAAAAAAACAAACGCTGATTTAAAAGTGTGAAAGAAAAAGTTTAAGAAAAAAAAGATTAAGTTGTCAAGGATGTATTTAATTATTTGCTTTAAAGTAAAATGTTAGGAACTTCCCAACAATGTTTTTCAGGTAAAAATAACACCAGCACCCGCCGTGACCCCAAAGGGATTAAGCGGTAGAAAATGGTTGGATAGATGGATATTTAGAAAACTTGTGGGGGAAAAAATCCAATATTTTTTTTTTTTTTTTTAATTTAAAAGATTTCTAATTACAGTGGAACCTCATTTTACAAACTTAATTGGTTGCTGTAAAAAGTTTGTATAGTGAAGCCGAGTTCACCCTAAGAACCAATGTAAACATGAATAATTGGTTCTAGCCTCCACAAAAGTCCCTGTTTAAGGAAAGGTTTGCACATCGTGTGTGTGTGTGGTGTGTTGTGTGTGTTATTACATATATACATATTTGTATATATATAATACATATGTGTATGTATTTATGTGTGTGTACATATATATACACACTCAATGTATATATGTATATACATACATATATATGTACATATATATAAAAGGGATACAACTAACGATTAATTTGATAATCGATTAATCTGTCGATTATTATTTCGATTAATTGATTAATAATCGGATAAAAGCGACAAACTACATTTCTATCCTTTCCAATACTTTATTTAAAAAAACAGCATACTGGCACAATGTCCTTTCGACTTGCCAAATAAAACAAGGCAAGTGTTACAATTTGATTTTTAATTTTTATAAAGTGCACCATTGTCCTGCACAATAGCAATAATTTTGCTTAGAGGAATTTCAAACCTGGCTATTACCTATTCTGCAATGTTGGATGCTGAATGTCTTTCCTCTAGTGGCATGGTGGTAAGGCAGATTGACTTTATGTTCCATTCATCTCCAATGTAGTGGCATGTATTGCCAAGGTAGGCTACACTTGTCCACACATCAATAGTGAGAGCAATTTTGCTCTGGGTGGCTTTTATGTCAGTCTACACTGCATGGAATGTCTGCTAGTACTTCCTCTCAATCAGTTTGGTAAAATGGTTCCTCGAGGGAACAGTGTAACCAGGGTTGAGGACGTGAATCATTTGTCTAAAACCTTCATCCTCCACCATTGATAGTGGCCTCATGTCAGCTAGCAACATATTCAGGATAGCATCAGTCAGTGCAGCCGCTTGCCGTGGTTTGCGGACCTTCCTTTGTACCAAGTCGCTAATGCTGACTTGTTTCTTTCTGAAATGAAAGAAACCATATTATGAACGTACATAGTAGCATCATTTACATGTAACTCACTACATACCCAGTTGATTTAATTAATAATTTCTGACAAATATGCCACCACATTAAAAAAAAATTATAAATTAAATAAATGGACATCGGAGTTGCAGAATGCACCAATAAGAACACAGAAATGTAACTCATCAGATCAAAACTGGATCAGATATAGTACATGTTTCGGTTCTAATAAAGGATTAACTTTAGGCTACCTCTGAATCATAGCATGAAATATTCCAGCACCTTCAGAACGTTTAGCTATACTAAAGCGTCACTCAAGTCTAAATAGATTTATATAGCTTTATTGGCTACATTGTTCCATTATGAAACCAACCTGAGATATTTATGTCCGTTACGTTCATTTCCAAATTGTTAAACGTGCGCTTTCTCTCTCAATACGGAGTCAAATGTGCCGGAGACATATTATCAGCCCTGTGTTGCAACAAAGACATAACATTAACGTTACACATAAAAAAGCTGAACTTATGAATGCCTGTTGCCGCTCATAACAACACAGAAAATTAAGTCGCCGCACTATCCAAAAAGTTCCTAACACTCTGAAAGTTATTACATAACAGTTGCTTCTGCGTTTTCTTAAAAAAAATCTCTTTAACAAAAGATTAGTAACACACAAAGACGTACCAAAGTTGCTAAATGTGTTGGAATGGTGAGGAGATCATGTCATGTATTGAACACCAATGCTCTGCTGTTATTGTTTCTATAATTTATTATGTCATATTTAAACTATTGTGTTGAAGTCTGGGGAAATTGTTATAAATCACATCTACAGCCTTTAGTCACTCTGCAGAAAAAGGCCATCAGGATTGTGTCCAATGTTCACTATAGACATCATTCAAATCCACTATTTATGGACTTAAAGCAACTTAAACTGAATCATGTTATTAACTTTAAAACTGCTCAAATTATGTTTAGGGCATCCCAAAACTTTCTACCATCCAATATACAGAACCTATTCCATGATAGAGATGGTCACCATAGTTACAGTTTAAGAGGAAACAACAAATTATATTTGCCTAAATTTAGAACAACTTTAAAATCAATGTGCATTTCAGTGCGTGGAGTCAGTCTGTGGAACAACTTAGGGGACAAGTTAAAAACGTGTTTTAACATGATTCAATTCAAAACACTGTTTAAAAAAGAAGTACTGAAGAAGTATGATGAGGAAAGAGAGTGATGCCCTCAGCACAGAGCCATGGGAGAGAGGTGTATGGTCAGAGTGTTTGGGCCTGTGTGTGTATGTGTGTGTGTGTGTGTGTGTGTGTGTGTGTGTGTGTGTGTGTGTGTGTGTGTGTGTGTGTGTGTGTTTTGTCTCGTCTTGTCTTGTCTCATAGTATTGTTAGTGTACAGGAGTTTTTCTTGTTTTTGTTTATAGAGTATTGTTCTTGTATTATATTGTTTATGTTAAATGTGGAATGAGTGAGAGGGGTTGGGCTATTATAAGCATTTGCTTCATCCAACCCCTTTTCAAACCCTGCATAAATATCTCTGCCAAAATGTAAAAAAAACCAAAAAAAAAACCTGTGTTTAGTTGTACTGTGCAGGTTTGAAATAAATATTTCAATTCAGTTCAATATACTCGGACTATGGACTTAAAAAAGTTACGTACCGTGAGTTGTTCCATTCATCCATGGCTCCTCTTCAGGTGCTGCGAAGTAATGTCCGTGCCACGCAATGTCCATGCTGCAAGTTTTGCAGGAAATGTCTTCTTTAAAGTCTTTAAAGTAAAGTGTTCCGATACTTTTGACGACTTAGGTCGTACACTTCTCTCCATTGAAGCAATAACCTCGAGATGTTTCTCCGCTGAACTATCCGTACTGTTTTCCAACGCCATTTTTCGAATGTTTCCAAGCAAACGTGACAGTGTGGTCACGTGAGCTGCACATGACACATCATTGTCTGGCTCACTGCCACCACATGAGACGTAGTCTCAGCAGTGACGTGCAGTCAGGGGAGGCAGGTGAGGCGGGGCCTCACGTGCCATCATGGAAAGAAAAAAAATGTGAAAAGAAAAAAAAATTATTTGTTATATGTATCGAGTGATTATACTATAACTTCACCAGTTTTAGATTATTTTTATTCAAAATCGCTGAATTTTCGCATTTGCCGTTCAAATACTGAGAAGAGACTTGCGGTGAGTCACAGCCAGTTGAGCCTCTCCATTGATTGCGCAATGACTGCTAACTGCTGGCTGCTGTGCAGTGAGAACGTATTGCTATATGAATTATATTATACATTTCCATAGTTTAGTTAGCTGAGGTATATAATGTACAGTGTATTTTTTCAACAACTGTATGTGTGTAACATATTTCTTATGCTGGGCAATCATAAAATGGCTGCGAAGACGCACTGTGTGAGGCTCGCCTCCTGGTGGTAGAGGATGCTTGTGATCCCAGAGATCATTCTTGTGACCAAGCTAGGCCTGAGGGCATCTGAAGTTTAAAACTGAATGTTTTAAAGTTGTCGTTTGCCTGCATATTGTAAAAACAACCGTCCAACATTTTACAACTAATTGCAAACTTATAGGTGCCGACCATCAGGGCCGAGTTGCGATGAAAGAGTGTGTCGATGTTGAGGTATTAAGAGGAAAGATAACTTGGTAAGTAAATTTGTTTGCTAATAGTAGCTACTAGCAATGTATTTTCTATAGGCGGTTAGCATCGGGTTTTAATCCCGTTTCCTCCGATGTTTCTGATCCGATTGAATTTATATTTATGTCGAGTCTTTATTTTGGGTACTTAAATATGGTGACTGAGTATTGTGGCGTTCTAAGGCCATCTGCATTTTTATGATACAGTAAAGACAATGAATGAACACGGCCGCTGGAGCGCGGTTGCGATGGCCAAGAAGAACACAGAGTTGGAATATAATTACAACACTTTATGTACATATTTATATACATATTTATATATGTACATATTTATATAATATGTAACTACAAGCTCCCTTGACAGACAGAATCCCATTGCTTTTATGAGCGGCCGACCGAGTCAAAAACCGAAAAAAAAATATATATATATATATAACGCTCGAGGGAGTACTGGAAAGTGCCCCCCCGGGTGATTCCCCGGAGTTCCTTAAGGCTCTGGATGCTGTGGGGCTGTCTTGGTTGACAAGACTTTGCAGCATCGCGTGGACATCGGGGGCGGTACCTCTGGATTGGCAGACCGGGGTGGTGGTTCCTCTCTTTAAGAAGGGGGACCGGAGGGTGTGTTCCAACTATCGTGGGATCACACTCCTCAGCCTTCCCGGTAAGGTTTATTCAGGTGTACTGGAGAGGAGGCTTCGCCGGATAGTCGAACCTCGGATTCAGGAGGAACAGTGTGGTTTTCGTCCTGGTCGTGGAACTGTGGACCAGCTCTATACTCTCGGCAGGGTTCTTGAGGGTGCATGGGAGTTTGCCCAACCAGTCTACATGTGCTTTGTGGACTTGGAGAAGGCATTCGACCGTGTCCCTCGGGAAGTCCTGTGGGGAGTGCTCAGAGAGTATGGGGTATCGGACTGTCTTATTGTGGCGGTCCGTTCCCTGTACGATCAGTGCCAGAGCTTGGTCCGCATCGCCGGCAGTAAGTCGAACACATTTCCAGTGAGGGTTGGACTCCGCCAAGGCTGTCCTTTGTCACCGATTCTGTTCATAACTTTTATGGACAGAATTTCTAGGCGCAGTCAAGGCGTTGAGGGGTTCCGGTTTGGTAACCGCAGGATTAGGTCTCTGCTTTTTGCAGATGATGTGGTCCTGATGGCTTCATCTGACCGGGATCTTCAGCTCTCGCTGGATCGTTTCGCAGCCGAGTGTGAAGCGACCGGAATGAGAATCAGCACCTCCAAGTCCGAGTCCATGGTTCTCGCCCGGAAAAGGGTGGAGTGCCATCTCCGGGTTGGGGAGGAGACCCTGCCCCAAGTGGAGGAGTTCAAGTACCTAGGAGTCTTGTTCACGAGTGAGGGAAGAGTGGATCGTGAGATCGACAGGCGGATCGGTGTGGCGTCTTCAGTAATGCGGACGTTGTACCGGTCCGTTGTGGTGAAGAAGGAGCTGAGCCGGAAGGTAAAGCTCTCAATTTACCGGTCGATCTACGTTCCCATCCTCACCTATGGTCATGAGCTTTGGGTCATGACCGAAAGGATAAGATCACGGGTACAAGCAGCCGAAATGAGTTTCCTCCGCCGTGTGGCGGGGCTCTCCCTTAGAGATAGGGTGAGAAGCTCTGCCATCCGGGAGGAACTCAAAGTAAAGCCGCTGCTCCTTCACATCGAGAGGAGCCAGATGAGGTGGTTCGGGCATCTGGTCAGGATGCCACCCGAACGCCTCCCTAGGGAGGTGTTTAGGGCACGTCCAACCGGTAGGAGGCCACGGGGAAGACCCAGGACACGTTGGGAAGACTATGTCTCCCGGCTGGCCTGGGAACGCCTCGGGATCCCCCGGGAAGAGCTAGACAAAGTGGCTGGGGAGAGGGAAGTCTGGGTTTCCCTGCTTAGGCTGTTGCCCCCGCGACCCGACCTCGGATAAGCGGAAGATGATGGATGGATGGATGGATGGATATTATTATTTATTTTTTTCTATTTGTGGCGGCCGTAATTCTTTCGTGGCAGGCCGCCACAAATAAATAAATGTGTGGGAAACCCTGCATATACATATACCCCCAAAAGGGAATAAGCGGTAGAAAATGAATGGATGGATATATATATATATATATATATATATATATATATATATATATATATATATATATAGTATGTACATGTGTGTGTATGTATGTATATACATACATGAGATATATATATATATCTAATTTGGGTGTGTGTGTGTGTGTCTGCATGTATATATGTGTACTTATATATACATACATATATATACATATACACACATATATATATATGTATACATACATACATATATATGTTTATATACATATATGTGCGTATGTATACATGTGTATATATATACATACATATATATATATATATATATGTATACATACATATATATACTTACGTATATATATGTATGTATATATATATATATATATATATATACATATATATATATATATACATATAATTTGGGTGTGTGTGTGTGTCTGTATGTATGTATGTATACTTATATATACATATATACATATATATGTATACATACATACATACATACATATATATATTTTTATATATACATATATGTATGTATGTATACATGTATATATATACATATATATATGTGTATATATACACATATATATATGTGTGTATTTATATACATATATATATGTATATATATATATATGTTTATATATATATATGTGTGTATATATATACATATATATGTATACATAGATATATATGTATGTATACACATATATGTATATATATACACATATATATGTATACATACATATACTTACGTATATATATATGTATACATACATATATATACATATATGTATACATAGATATATATGTATGTATACACATATGTATATATATACACATATATATGTATACATACATATATATATGTATATATATGTATGTATATATATATATATATATATATATATATATATATATATATATAAAATCTAATGTGTGTATGTATGTATAAGGTGAGGCCTTTAGAACACCATTCCTACTGTCAAGCATGGTGATGATAGTACTGTATTATGCTCTGGACCTGTTCTGTTGCCAATGGAACTGGTGCTTTACAGAGAGTAAACGGGACAATGAAAGGGGATTAGCTCCAAATTCGTCAGGACAAGCTAAAATCATCAGCCCGGAGGTTGGGTCTTGGTCGCAGTTGGGTGTTCCAACAGGACAATGATCACAAACACATATCAAAAGTGGTAAAGAAATGTCTAAATCAGGCTAGAATGAAAGTTTTAGAATGGCCTCCCTAGAGTCCTGACTTAAAGGTGTGAACAATGCTGAAGAAACAAGTCCATGTCAGAAAACCAACACATTTAGCTGAACTGCACCAATTTTGTCAAGAGGAGTGCACAAAAATGTAGCAGAGGCTTGTGGATGGCTAGCACAAGTGCCTTATTGCAGTGAAACTTGCCAAGGGAATGTAAGCAAATATTAACATTGCTGTATGTATACTTTTGACCCTCACATTTTCAGTAGAGCAATAGTTAATTCATAAAAGAAGCTAACTTAATAAATGTTTTTTGTGAACAACAGCTATGTTCTCCAATCACTACATCACAACAAAAATAAGAGTTGTAGAAATGATTGGAATGTCAAGACATCCATGACATGATGTCGTGGTCAAAAGTGTACATACACTTTTGACCACGACTGTATGTCTAGGTATATAATGTCTAGGTATATAATGTCTAGGTATATATGTGTGTACTGTATGTATGTGTATATATATATATGTATATATATATATATATATATATATATATATATATATATATATATATATATATATATATATATATATATATATACATACATATATGTATATACTGTATATTTATTAGGGTTGCGAATCTTTGGGTGTCCCACGATTCGATTCAATATCGATTCTTGGGGTCACGATTTGATTCAAAATCGATTTTTTTTTTTTTCAATTTAACACGATTCTCGATTTAAAAGGATTCTGTATTCATTCAATACATAGGATTTCAGCAGGATCTACCCCAGTCTGCTGACATGCTAGCAGAGTAGTAGATTTTTGTAAAAAGGACAATGTTTTATCAACTGATTGCAATGATGTAAGTTTGTTTTAAGTATTAAACGAACCAAAAATATGACTTATTTTATGTTTGTAAAAATGTTGGACACAGTGTGTTGTCAAGCTTATGAGATGCGATGCAAGTGTAAGCCACAGTGACACTATTGTTCTTTTATTTTTTTTATAAATGTCTAATGATAATGTTAATGAGGGATTTTTAATCACTGCTATGCTGAAATTATAACTAATATTGATACTGTTGTTGATAATATACATTTTTGTTTCACTTTTCTCTGTTTATTGCAGTTCTGAGTGTTGCTGGGTCAGGTTTGGTTTTGGAATTGTATTGTATTGTTATGGTATTGCTGTGTAGTGTTTTGTTGGATTGATTAAAAAAAATAAAAAATAGATTTTTTAAAAATGAGAATCGATTCTGAATTGCACAACATCAGAATTGTGATTCAAATTCGAATCTATTTTTTCCCACACCCCTTATATGTATACATATATATATATGTATATATATATATATATATATATATATATATATATACATATATATATGTATATATATATATATATATATATATATATATATATATATATATACATATATATATACATATACATATACATACACACACATATATATACACACACAGACTGCGGCATGCAAAATGAATGAATGATTGGTACGCCAACACATGGTTGTGTTTGTGTTTTGATGTAAAATGAGAAGATCTAACAGATTGTTGCTCTCACCTTCTTGCGGACACAACTTTGACGAGACATTTCCCTGATGGTCTCCTCCAAGACGTCCACGTCTGCAGCCAGCTTGGTCTTCTGGTCCCGCAGGGCGGCGTTCTCCTGGGCGAGGTCGTGAGCCCTCTCAGAGAGCACGCCGTATCGCACCTTGATCTCCTGGTTCTCCTGCAGGGTCCCCCTGGTGGTCTCGGGCAGTTTGCTCTCCGCCACGCGCTCCAACTCCACCGCCTGCACCTCCATCTGACTCGCTAGCCTGTCCACCCGAGGAAGGGAAAGGTCAACTGTGGCGGCCATCTTGGAGCAGGCAAGAACAACTTGGAGGCTGTGCTGTGTCAGCGTTTCCCCCCCCCACCTGCTCTTTTCCAGCAGAGCCTTCATCTCCACGGCGTGCACGGCAGCGGCGTGTGCCTCCTCCTGACTGCTCAGCCGCTTCTCCAGCGCCGTCATCTTGGACATCATCTGCTCTTTCTGCCTCTCAAACTCCTCCACAGCAGTCAGTCTGGCCACTAGGGGGCGCAAGAGAAATACACCTTCACTTTTAAGTGGCAGTATTTCACCGGCAACCTGGGTGAGGAAAACGCTGTTGATTCCTAAAAACAGCAGCACACTCCTGTCATAGAAAGGATCCTTTACTATTGTTTTTAGGGAATATACTGTAAAAATGTCAGATCACTCCTGTCATAGAAGATCTTTGACGTTTTTCACAGTCGTCTCTTAAATCCAACTGCACCTGTAACATAGATGATCTTTGACTGTTGTTTTTAGGGAATATACTGTAAAAATGTCAGATCACTCCTGTCATAGAGGATCTTTGACGTTTTTCGCAGTCTTCTCTTACATTCTAGTGCACCTGTCAAATAGATTATCTTTAACTGTTGTTTTTAGGGAATGTACTGTAAAAATGCCAGATCACTCCTGTCATATAGGATCTTTGACGTTTTTCACAGTCGTCTCTTAAATCCAACTGCACCTGTCATATGGAGCAGTAGTTCCCAACCACCGAGCCGCAGAATAATTTTTATAATTTTTTTTTTTTTTTATTAAATCAACGTAAAAAAAACAATACAAGATACACTTAAAATTTGTGCACCAACCCCCAAAACCTCCCTTTTTCATGACGAAAACCCCTCACTTTTTCATGACAAAAAAAAATAATAATAATCCTCCCCCCATATTGTAAAAATGCCAGATCACTCCTGTCATAGAGGATCTTTGACGTTTTTCACAGTCATTGCTTCAATCCAACTGCACCTGTCATATAGAGCAGTGGTCCCCAACCTTTTTGTATCCGCGGACCGGTCAACCAAACCGGATCCCCTCAACGCCTTGGCTGCGCCTAGAAATTCTGTCCATAAAAGTTATGAACAGAATCGGTGACAAAGGACAGCCTTAGCGGAGTCCAACCCTCACTGGAAACGTGTCCGACTTACTGCCAGCAATGCGGACCAAGCTCTGACACTGATCATACAGGGAGCGGACTGCCACAATAAGACAGTCCGGTACCCCATACTCTCTGAGCACTCCCCACAGGACTTCCCGAGGGACACAGTCGAATGCCTTCTCCAAGTCCACAAAGCACATGTAGACTGGTTGGGCAAACTCCCATGCACCCTCAAGAACCCTGCCGAGAGTATAGAGCTGGTCCACAGTTCCACGACCAGGACGAAAACCACACTGTTCCTCCTGAATCCGAGGTTCGACTATCCGGCGAAGCCTCCTCTCCAGTACACCTGAATAAACCTTACCGGGAAGGCTGAGGAGTGTGATCCCACGATAGTTGGAACACACCCTCCGGTCCCCCTTCTTAAAGAGAGGGACCACCACCCCGGTCTGCCAATCCAGAGGTACCGCCCCCGATGTCCACGCGATGCTGCAGAGTCTTGTCAACCAAGACAGCCCCACAGCATCCAGAGCCTTAAGGAACTCCGGGCGATCTCATCCACCCCCGGGGCCTTGCCGCCGAGGAGCTTTTTAACTACCTCAGCCCCAGAAATAGGAGAGTCCACCACAGATACCCCAGGCACCGCTTCCTCAAAGGAAAACGTGTTGGTGGGATTGAGGAGGTCTTCGAAGTATTCCCTCCACCTATCCACAACATCCGCAGTCGAAGTCAGCAGAACACCATCCGCACCATACACGGTGTTGATAGTGCACTGCTTCCCCTTCCTGAGGCGGCGTATGGTGGTCCAGAATCGCTTCGAAGCCGTCCGGAAGTCGTTTTCCATGGCTTCCCCGAACTCTTCCCATGTCCGAGTTTTTGCCTCCGCGACCGCTAAAGCTGCACACCGCTTGGCCCGTCGGTACCCGTCCACTGCCTCCGGAGTCCTATGAGCGAAAAAAGAACCCGATAGGACTCCTTCTTCAGCTTGACGGCATCCCTCACTGCTGGTGTCCACCAACAGGTTCTGGGATTACCGCCACGACAGGCACCAACAACCTTGCGGCCACAGCTCCAATCAGCCGCCTCGACAATAGAGGTTCGGAACATGGTCCTCTCGGACTCAATGTCCCGCACCTCCCTCGTGACATGTTCAAAGTTCTCCCGGAGGTGTGAATTGAAACTCTCTCTGACAGGAGACTCTGCCAGATGTTCCCAGCAGACCCTCACAATGCGTTTGGGCCTGCCAGGTCTGTCCGGCATCCTCCCCCACCATCGCAACCAGGTGGTGATCGGTAGAAAGCTCCGCCCCTCTCTTCACCCGAGTGTCCAGAACATGAGGCCGCAAATCCGATGACACAACTACAAAGTCGATCATGGAACTGCGGCCTAGGGTGTCCTGGTGCCAAGTGCACATATGGACACCCTTATGTTTGAACATGGTGTTTGTTATGGACAATCCGTGACGAGCACAAAAGTCCAATAACAAAACACCACTCGGGTTTAGATCCGGGTGACCATTCTTCCCAATCACGCCTCTCCAGGTTTCACTGTTGTTGCCAACATGAGCGTTGAAGTCCCCCAGTAGGACAAGGGAATCACCCGGGGGAGCACTTTCCAGTACTCCCTCGAGTGTACCCAAAAAGGGTGGGTATTCTGAACTGTTGTTTGGTGCGTAAGCACAAACAACAGTCAGGACCTGTCCCCCCACCCGAAGGCGAAGGGAAGCTAGCCTCTCGTCCACTGGGTTGAACTCAAACGTGCAGGCTTTGAGCCGGGGGGCAACGAGAATTGCCACCCCAGCCCGTCGCCTCTCACTGGCAACGCCAGAGTGGAAGAGGGTCCAGTCCCTCTCGAGAGAACTGGTTCCAGAGCCCTTGCTGTGCGTCGAGGTGAGTCCGACTATATCCAGCCGGAACTTCTCTACCTTGCGGACTAGCTCAGGCACCTTCCCCCCCAGTGAGGTGACGTTCCACGTCCCAAGAGCTAGCTTCTGTAGCCGAGGATCAGACCGCCAAAAGTGCCCTGCCTTCGGCTGCCACCCAGCTCACAATGCACCCGACCTCTACGGCCCCTCCTATGAGTGGTGAGCCCATTGGAGGGATGACCCATGTTGCCTCTTCGGGCTGTGCCCGGCCGTGTTTTTTATGTTGATTTAATTTAAAAAAAAATAAAAAATAAAAATTATTTTTTCTTTTTTTTTTAATAAAAATTCTTCTGCGGCCGGTACCAATCGGGCCACGGCCCGGCAATTGAGGACCACTGATATAGAGGATCTTGGACTGTTGTTTTTAGGGAATATACTGCAATATAACAGATCACTCCTGTCATAGAGGATCTTTGATGTTTTTTACAGTCTCTTAAATTCGAGTGCACCTGTCATTTAGAGGATCTTTGACTGTTGTTTTTAGGGAATATACAAGGATCTTTGACTAGCATTTTTTTAATTTAAACCTTAAAAACAGCAGAGTAGTCTTGTCATATAGAGGATCTCTAGATAGTGTTTTTGAGTTTAATCCTTAAAAACAGCAGAGCAGTGTTGTCAGAGGATCTTTGACTCGTGTTTTTGTGGTAGATTCCTAAAACAGTACAGAACTGTCATAGAGGATCTGTGACCAGTGTACCTGTTATAAAGAGGATCGTAAAGTAGCTATTTTTGTTAGTAGATTACTAAAAAACAGCAGACCGTTCCTATCAAATCAAAGATCTTTGACTAGCATTTTTGTATTTCCTTAAAAACCGCAGAGTACAGTGGTCGTATGGAGGCTCTTTGACTAGCTGTTCTGCGGCAGATTCCTAAAAACAGCTGAACACTTCTGTCATATAAATGGTCTTTGGCAATATTTGTGATAGATTCCTAAAAAACAGTTAAGCGCTCTTGTGGTAGAACATCTTTTACTAGCGTCTTTGCAGTAGGTTATTAAAAACACCAGAGTGCACCTGTCATTTAGGGGATCTTTAATTACCATATTGTGGTATATTACTAAAAACAGCAGATCAAAGATATTTGACTAGAATTGATGTATTTAATCCTTTAAAAGAGAATAACACTTCTGTCGTATCAAGGATCTTTGACTACAATTGATGTATTGTATTTAATCCTTAAAAAGAGAGTAATACTCCTGTCATATCAAAGATCTTTGACTAGAATTGATGTATTTAATCCTTAAAAAGAGAATAACACTCCTGTAGTATCAAAGATCTTTGACTAGAACTGATATATTTAATTATTAAAAAGAGAATAACACTCCTGTCATATCAAAGATCTTTGACTAGAACTGATACATTTAATCCTTAAAAAGAGAATAACACTACTGTCATATCAAAGATATTTGACTAGAACTGATATATTTCATCTTTAAAAAGAGAATAACACTCCTGTCATATCAAAGATCTTTGAGTACAATTGATGTATTTAATCCTTAAAAAGAGAATAACACTCCTGTCATATCAAAAATCTTTGACTAGAACTGATATATTTTATCCTTAAAAAGAGAATAACACTTCTGTCATTTCAACGATCTTTGAGGGGCAAAACGGAACACCCGTGTCATGCGAAGAATCTTCCTTATGCCAACTAAGAGAGGAACCTCGAAGAGAACCTCCCAGCTACCTAGCTTCACATTCTGTTCCGCAAGCTCGTCACTGCGCTTCACCACTTCCTGTCGCTCCCGAGCCAGCTGCCGTCGCAGAGCATCCATGCCCTGGTCGGCCTCTTGCCGCAGAGCCCGCAGACGCTCGGACGTGTCGTCCAGCTCCTCCTCTTTCTCCAGCAGGGAGCGCTTGAGAAAGTCCACAATGTCCTCCTTCTCCTTCTCCAGAAAGCTGCACTGAGACGTCAAGGCCTTCTTCTCATTGGTCATTTCCTTACATTTCAGCTGATATCTTCAAAAAAAATACAATAAAAAGACACAGATGTAGGGGGGAAGTGATTAAAACTGACATGTTGTCAGCAAGCTACTGCTTGCAAATTCAAATCAATATTGCCAAAATGTTATGTAGTGTTAGACGTTAGCATTGTTAGCTCTAAACTTGTGGGTACACTGCTTTTATGTTGTTCGTTTAAAAGAAATACACTTTAAATACACTTTTTTGTGTTGTTCGTTTAAAAGAAATACACTTTAAATACACTTTTTTGTGTTGTTCGTTTAAAAGAAAAACACTTTAAATACACTTTTTGTGTTGTTCGTTTAAAAGAAATACACTTTAAATAAACTTTTTTGTGTTGTTCGTTTAAAAGAAATACACTTTAAATACACTTTTTTGTGTTGTTCGTTTAAAAGAAAAACACTTTAAATACACTTTTTTATGTTGTTCGTTAAAAAGAAATACACTTTAAATACACTTTTTTTATATGGTGCTATTTCATTGTGTGAATGCTCCAAAGCATTCACACATGCTTTTCTACACCAAAATTCATCTATTTATTCAACTTATTATTATTATTCTTCACCAGATTTTGGCGCGCTCTACCTTCCACGTTTTTCACCCGATTCAAACCGTTCCAACTTCAAACTGTTCAGCCTATTCGGGAATCGCAGGCTTTCCCTTGACAAATTCCAAAAATTCTCAGCTTTCCCCGGACATTTTTCCCCATTCAAAATGTTCACAATTTCCAAATGTTTTAACCTATTCATACCATTCCGCCTTCACCACATTCCGCCATTCTGGAAATTCAAACTATCATTTCTCCAAGTTAAAAAAAATTCCAGGATTTTCCAGAAATCCTGCTTTTCCAAAGCCCTATTTCCACCCTTTTTTCTGACGACTACTCCTTCCACATTTTTCAACCCCCTTCAACTGTTCCAAAGTGAAAACATTCTTCTTAATCTGGAAAAAAAACAACCATTTCAACTCATTCAGACCATTCAAGTTTTTCACCATTTTCCAAAAAATTCCAGATTTTCCCGAAATTCCTATTGAAATCAATGGGACATTCTTCAAAGTTCCACAACTTCCACATTTTTCATCCGATTCAAACCATTCCAACTTTAAACTGTTCAGCCTATTCCAGAATCGCCGACATTCCCTTGAAAAATTCCCCAAATTCCCAGATTTCCGGGAAATTTTTCCCCAATAAGATTTGTCACCATTTCCACTTTTTTCAACCTATTCAAACCATTCCACCTTCACCACATTCCACCAACTTGGAAATTCAAACGATCCTTTTTCCATGTTCAGAAAAATTCAAGGATTTTCCAGAATTCCTGCTTATCCAAAGCCCTATTTCCACCCTTTTTTCTGACGACTAATCCTTCCGTATTTTTCAACCCCCTACAACTGTTCCACAGTCAAACACTCCTCTTAATCAGGAAAAAAACAAAGATGTTTTTCGAACTAGAAAAAATTGCGGTTTTCCCGAAATTCTAGGAATTCCATAATACCATTTCTCAATTCAACATGTTACTACTTCAACATTTCTCGACTGATTTGAAAAATCCCATCACCAACCATTTCAACTCATTCAGAACATTCAAGTTTTTTTTTTACCATTTTCCAAAAAATTCCCGTTTTTACCAAAATTCAATGGGACATTCTTCAAAGTTCCACAACTTCCAGATTTTTCATCTGATTCAAACTGTTCCAACTTCTAAATATTCAGCCTGTTCAGGAATTGTGTGCTCTACTTCAACACTTTGAAAAAAAAAATTCCCGAAAATCCCATAATTCCTTTTTTTTGGGGCATTTTCCCCATTCAAAATTAATTGGACATTTTTCAAACTTCCACAATTTCCACATTCTTCAACCCATTCCACCTTTAAAAATTTGCACCATTCTGGAAATTCAAACTATCATTTCTCCAAATTAAAAAAAAATCCAGGATTTTTCTGAATTCCTGCTTTTCCAAAGCCCTATTTCCACCCTTTTTTGTGACGACTACTCCGTCCGCATTTTTCAACCCACTTCAACTGTTCCACCGTCAAAACATACCCCTTAATCAGGACAAAAAACAAAGTTGTTTTTTGAACTGGAAAAATTTCCAGATTTCCCGAAATTCCAGGAATTCCGTAATATCATTTCTCAATTCAACATGTTACTACTTCCACATTTCTCGACCGATTTGAAAAATTCCAACACCAACCATTTCAACTCATTTAGACCATCCAAGTTTTTCACCATTTTCCCAAAAAATCCTGCTTTTCCCGAAATTCCCATTGAAATCAATGGGACATTCTTCAAAGTTCCTCAACTTCCATATTTTTCATACGATTCAAACCGTTCCAACTTCGAATTGTTCAGCCTATTCGGGAATCGCCGGCTTTCCCTTGACAAATTACAAAAATTCACACATTTTCCATAATTCCTTTTTCTTTGGGGGGGAGTGGGGGGGTGCATTTTCCCCATTCAAAATTAATTGGACATTTTCCAAACTTCCACAATTCCCACATTCTTCAACCCATTCCATCCATTCATCCATTTTCTACCGCTTATTCCCTTTGACCCGGACAGATTTCCACTAATCTTACCTTCTGACATTAGTTTCAAACGATCCTGTTCAATTTTAATTTTCTCAAGCTGTACTGTAAGGTCCATTTCACCTTTTTTCAAATCCATTTCTTTTTCAAATTTGAGTTTCTCCATATCTGCTTGCTGTTGCAATTCTCGTTCTAATTTGATTTTTTCCAGTTCAAAAAGACGTTCTTTCTCCTTAGCCTGTTGCGCCCACTCAAATTCAAGTGCCTTCATCTCTCTTTGTTGCTCAAAAGTCAGTATGCCTACCCTCTCTGACTGCATAGGCTCTGACATACCCTTCACATGAGCGTCACCACCTTTTCCTGAAGGTAAAATGCTCTGCTCACACAAAAACTCGTGAATGGAGTCACGCAAGGGTCCCTTCTTACCAGTTCTAATGGCTGATGACAATTCCATGCCATACTTTTCTGCCAATTGCAACAACTGTTCCTTATTAAGGGCAAACAACAATTTCTCAGATGGTGCTTCCACAAAAGCCTCCATCCTGCTCAACCCAGGCCGTCAGTACCAATCTGGCTACTGTACCAAACCAACAATGAAACTACTGAAAAAACAACCCAACCAAAAACTAGCTCTAATTACGCTAGGCTCTCTCTCTCCAACCAATCTAACCAGGTCTCTAAAACATTACAGTTATGTTAACACAGCAAACTAACCTCGGAGCATCCCCCTAAACATTTTCCCCCCACTAGACTAATCTATTTTCACACAGAGCCCGAGGACGAGGATCATTTACTCACCAATACCTGTGGAGACGTACCATCCCGACAAAGCCGATTCAGCCGTTTCTCCAAGGCGGTGCCCTCGCCCAGGCTCTGTGACAGCAGGAACCTAGAACCCGTACTAGATGGGGATAAAGGCGACAGCTCCTAAGAGGCTGAATGCAATGCTACAAACTGCAATGAAACTAAACCAAGATGGCTGGAACAAACAATTCAGTGTCTACCTACACTTGCACGGTCAAACAAAGCCTCAAAAGTACAAATCAGTAGATCCCCCTATTAACTAACTGATAACAGGCCCCAACTGACTATCAGCAGTTCACAATTAGTAACTCAGCTCTACTAGCCTTCCTACGCTCCAAAAGCCAGTAGAAGGAATACTCAATACAAAGAGCTCTACGCACCTTCCTACGCTGCCATAGCCAGTAGAAGGAATTACCATAGCCTAAAGTTACTACCAAAGATCGGACGAGCCCCCATATGTCACAACCACTGGCTTGTTAGTGGCTGTAACATTAAGGGAGACCACACCGATTTGTACATTTTAGCCAACAGATCTTTTATTTACAACATGTATCAGTGATCAGTAATGTGAATTAACCAAGGAATGTATCAGTAAATGAGTGTTGTCCCAAAAGGGTGCAAGTGTGGTGCTAATCCCGGCCGTCGTTGCCGTGACCATACGGTCACCAAACGAATGTGCCTGTGGGACGAGAGAGAGAGAGAGAGAGAGAGAGCATGAGAGAGAGAGCATGCTGATGGGAGGCCTTTTATAGGCCGCCCAATCAGCAGCCCTCTGAGATGTTGCACGTCTTCACAGACCAGCTCCACCTGCGGGTCGGAGGACCAAAGTGCCCCAAACACTAACCGGCAGAGCCGGTCATGACAGCTCCACCTGCGGGTCGGAGGACCAAAGTGCCCCAAACACTAACCGGCAGAGCGGGCATGACAGGGTCGCAGGGGGCGCTGGCGCCTATCTCAGCAACAATCAGGCGGAAGGCGGGGTACACCCTGGACAAGTCGCCACCTTATCGCAGGGCCAACACAGATAGACAGACAACATTCACACTCACATTCACACACTAGGGCCAATTTAGTGTTGCAAATCAACCTATCCCCAGGTGCATGTCTTTGGAAGTGTAAGGAAGCCGGAGTACCCGGAGGGAACCCACGCATTCACAGGGAAAACATGTAAACTCCACACAGAAAGATCCCGAGCCTGGGATTGAACCCAGGACTGCAGGACCTTCGTACTGTGAGGCAGACGCACTAAACCGTCTGCCACAGTGAAGCCGCAACCCAGTCCACCTTTAAAAAATTGCACCTTTCTGGAAAATCAAACTACCCTTTTTCCAAGTTCAAAAATGTCCCCATTTTCCCAAAATTCCTTAACACCATTTACTACTTCAACATTTCTTGCCCGATTTAAATCATTCCAACACCAAACAACTAAGCTTATTCCTAATTATTTTCTGAAAAAAATACCCGCTTTTCTCAAAATTCACAAATTTCCAAGAAGTTCCCATTGAAATGAATGGGACATTTTTCCAAGTTGCACAATTCCCACATTTTTCAAGCTTTTCCAATCATTCCAACATCAACACACTCCACTCAACCTGGACATTCAAACTAACACTTTCCCAAGTTCGAAACCAAATTACGTTTTTCCTGGAATTTCAAACTCTTCAACATTGAAACCATTGCAACGTTTAAACTATTCTTACATTAAAGGCCTTCTGAAAGCCACTACTACCGACCACGCAGTCTAATAGTTTATATATCAATGATGAAATCTTAACATTGAAACACATGCCAATACGGCCGGTTTAGTTTACTAAATTGCAATTTTAAATTTTGCGCGGAAGTAACATGCTAAAACGTCGCGGTATGATGACGCGTGCGCATGACGTCACACATTGTAGAGGACATTTTGGTCCAGTAACGTTCACAGCTATAAGTTGAGTCTTTTTATCGCATAATTCCACAGTATTATGGACTCTGTGTTGCTGAATCTTTTGCAATTTGTTCAATTAATAATGGAGACGTCAAAGAATAAAGATGTAGGTGGGAAGCGGTGTATTGCGGCCGCCTTTAGCAACACAAACACAGCCGGTGTTTCATTGTTACATTCCCGAAAGATGACGGTGAAGCTTTACTATAGAACAGAGCGGTCAAGCGAACATGGCTCCCTACCAGGTTTCGGTGAGAAGATGGTGGTAATAAGTCGGCTCTTACCGTAGACATGAGCGAAGAGCCCGCGTCGTCCTGCACCTGTCAAAGAGGCAGCTGCGGACTATCTTGCCTCCTCCCACGGGCCGCCCCCGACCATCGGATGCTTCCAACATAGAGGAAGCATCAGCTGCCTTCGCCTCGTTGAGAAACTTGGCTTGCCTCAGAGACACTGGCGGTCACCACACCCGTGGCCACACCCCTCCGACCTTCAGGTTGTACAGGTACGACCATATAATCTCACTAAAACACTAGTAACACAATAAGCAGATAAGGGATTTTCCAGAATTATCCTAGTAAATTTGTCTCATAACATCTGAATCGCTCTGGCGTCTTTTTTTTTTCTAGTCCTTCACTCTCACTTTCCTCATGCACGAATCTTTCATCCTCGCTCAAATTAATGGGGAAATTGTCGCTTTCTCGGTCTGAATCGCTCTCGCTGCTGGTGGCCATGATTGTAAACAATGTTCAGATGTGAGGAGCTCCACAACCCGTGACGTCACGCGCACATCGTCTGCTACTTCCGGTACAGTTAAGGCTTTTTTTATTAGCGACCAAAAGTTGCAAACTTTTTTTTTTTCAGTAGGCCTTTATTACTACATTCTGTCAACATTTCACTTCAACTTCAGCATTGGAGCATTCACACACAATTCCTTCATGAATTACCTCTTCAAGTTGTTTAATAATATTAATACAACGGTTAAAACGTAATATATTAATTAGCCTATTAGATAGCTAGTTAGCTAGCAAGCTAACTTCCAAGTCTGACTCACCTCTCCAGCTGTTCGTTTAAAAATCGAATTTGAATGAGATACAAATCTTTTTCTTTGTCGTTTTCTTCCACGGGAAGCGACTGGCTTTGTTTTTTCTTCGTTTTCTTCTTGTCTTCATCTTGCCTTTCGCCGTTATTCTTCTCCTTCTTTTTGGGCATCGCGGGAAAGTAAAATGAGGCAAAGTTAACTTGGGCGAGCCGTGCGACTGGTTGCTAGGCAATGATGCATTCACGGACGCCGGGGAAAGGAGACTTTTGATGCACACTTCAGGGAACAACGCTACTTTATTTTACAAGAAATACTCAACACAATTGGAAAATGATTGTGGCATAATGCTGGAAAATGTGCAAAAAATCCTAATGGGTAATAATTATCCACACTATGTCATCCTGAACCGCTTTCATTGACAAGCTGTCTATAGAAAGTCTAGACCGTGAAAAGAACGACACAAAAGAAGCCACCATGAAGCCAACAACTAATTTGTGTGCTGCTGTAATTTGACCACAAGAGGACACCGTGACCTACGTTTGGCCTCACTATTGTTGCAGAGGGCACAGTAACTGCATATATCCATTCATTCATTTACTACTGCTTGTCCCTTTTGCTGCATTTGGGTGGAAGGCGGGTACACCCTGGACAAGTCGCCACCTCATCACAGGGCCGATAGTCAGACAACACTCACACTCACATTCAGTCAATAATATTAAATTGTGTATGTTTTGTGATACATGGCTTACATTTTAACACAACAACGTATAGCTGCAACCAAAAAGCTTAAAATAATAACGTTTATCTGATAGTTTGACGTTTTCAGCAAGGATGCACATTCAATGATCAGCAAGGAGTTGACACAGCAATGAAATAAACCACGAAAGAAAATGAGATAAATTTTAAAAAAAAAAAGTGTATCTGACCCCTAATAAGTATAACTTTTTTTATGCCATACAACATCAAAAATAAAGCAAAACATCAGCTTACTCAAAGACATATATTGTCATCTTTTTTTTAATTCTTATGTTTCACAGTTTTAAATCTAGATGTTTTAAAATCTCAGTTCATTGTAGGTTATAATTACTTTCTCTATTTACAACTCTATTTTGAATGTTGTTTGATTAAAAAAAACAAATTTTATATGTTTTATGCATCATTTTGTTGGATATTGTATTCTCCCAGTGTATTAATTTTCAACAGGTTTAAGAGCAATGTTTTTAGAGAATATCAAAATAATGGAAAATAAACATGATCTCCTCTCTGAGCTGCTACCTTACCGTGGTACAGGAGTTTATGTGTCCCAATGATCCTAGGAGCTATGTTGTCTGGGGGCTTTAAGCCCCCTGGTAGGGTCTCCCAAGACAAACAGGTCCTAGGTGAGTGATCAGACAAAGAGCAGCTCAAAGGAATTACAACAAAATGAACTCAGATTTCCCTTGCCCGGACGCGGGTCACCGGGGCCCCGCTCTGGAGCCAGGCCCGGAGTTGGGGCACGATGGCGAGCGCCTGGTGGCCGGGCCTGTCCCGAAGAGGCAACGTGGGTCATCCCTACAATGGGCTCACCACTCATAGGAGGGGCCATAGAGGTCGGGTGCATTGTGAGCTGGGCGACAGCCGAAGGCAGGGCACTTGGCGGTCCGATCCTTGGCTACAGAAGCTAGCTCTTGGGACGTGGAACGTCACCTCACTGGGGGGGAAAGAGCCTGAGCTAGTGCGCGAGGTAGAGAAGTTCCGGCTGGATATAGTCGGACTCACCTCGACGCACAGCAAGGGCTCTGGAACCAGTTCTCTCGAGAGGGACTGGACTCTCTTCCACTCTGGCGTTGCCGGCAGTGAGAGGCGACGGGCTGGAGTGGCAATTCTCGTGCCCCCCGGCTCTAAGCCTGCACGTTGGAGTTCAACCCAGTGGACGAGAGGGTAGCTTCCCTCCGCCTTCGGGTGGGGGGACGGGTCCTGACTGTTGTTTGTGCTTACGCACCAAACAGCAGTTCAGAGTACCCACCCTTTTTGGGTACACTCGAGGGAGTACTGGAAAGTGCTCCCCCGGGTGATTCCCTTGTCCTACTGGGGGACTTCAACGCTCATGTTGGCAACGACAGTGAAACCTGGAGAGACGTGATTGGGAAGAATGGTTTTCCGGATCTAAACCCGAGTGGTGTTTTGTTATTGGACTTTTGTGCTCGTCACGAATTGTCCATAACAAACACCATGTTCAAACATAAGGGTGTCCATATGTGCACTTGGCACCAGGACACCCTAGGCCGCAGTTCCATGATCGACTTTGTAGTTGTGTCATCGGATTTGCGGCCTCATGTTTCACGGTGGCAGAGGGGTTAGTGCGTCTGCCTCACAATACGAAGGTCCTGCAGTCCTGGGTTCAAATCCAGGCTCGGGATCTTTCTGTGTGGAGTTTGCATGTTCTCCCCGTGAATGCGTGGGTTCCCTCTGGGTACTCCGGCTTCCTCCCACTTCCAAAGACATGCACCTGGGGATAGGTTGATTGGCAACACTAAATTGGTCCTAGTGTGTGAATGTGAGTGTGAATGTTGTCTGTCTATCTGTGTTGGCCCTGCGATGAGGTGGCGACTTGTCCAGGGTGTACACCGCCTTCCGCCCGATTGTAGCTGAGATAGGCGCCAATGCCCCCCGCGACCCCAAAAGGGAATAAGCGGTAGAAAATGGATGGATGGATGTTTTGGACACTCGGGTGAAGAGAGGGGCAGAGCTTTCTACCGATCACCACCTGGTGGTGAGTTGGCTGCGATGCTGGGGGAGGATGCCGGACAGACCTGGCAGGCCCAAACGCATTGTGAGGGTCTGCTGGGAACGTCTGGCAGAGTCTCCTGTCAGAGAGAGTTTCAATTCACACCTCCGGGAGAACTTTGAACATGTCACGAGGGAGGTGCGGGACATTGAGTCCGAGTGGACTATGTTCCGGTCCTCTATTGTCGAGGCAGCTGATTGGAGCTGTGGCCGTAAGGTTGTTGGCGCCTGTCGTGACGGTAATCCCAGAACCCGTTGGTGGACACCAGCAGTGAGGGATGCCGTCAAGCTGAAGAAGGAGTCCTATCGGGTTCTTTTGGCTCATAGGACTCCGGAGGCAGTGGACGGGTACCGACGGGCCAAACGGTGTGCAGCTTTAGCGGTCGCGGAGGCAAAAACTCGGACATGGGAAGAGTTCGGGGAAGCCATGGAAAACGACTTCCGGACGGTTTCGAAGCGATTCTGGACCACCATACGCCACCTCAGGAAGGGGAAGCAGTGCACTATCAACACCGTGTATGGTGCGGATGGTGTTCTGCTGACTTCGACTGTGGATGTGGTGGATCGGTGGAAGGAATACTTCGAAGATCTCCTCAATCCCACCAACACGTCTTCCTTTGAGGAAGCGGTGCCTGGGGAATCTGTGGTGGGCTCTCCTATTTCTGGGGATGAGGTTGCTGAGGTAGTCAAAAAGCTCCTCGGCGGCAAGGCCCTGGGGGTAGATGAGAACCGCCCGGAGTTCCTTAAGGCTCTGGATGCTGTGGGGCTGTCTTGGTTGACAAGACTCTGCATCATCGCGTGGACATCGGGGGCGGTACCTCTGGATTGGCAGACCGGGGTGGTGGTCCCTCTCTTCAAGAAGGGGGACCGGAGGGTGTGTTCCAACTATCGTGGGATCACACTCCTCAGCCTTCCCGGTAAGGTTTATTCAGGTGTACTGGAGAGGAGGCTTCGCCGGATAGTCGAACCTCGGATTCAGGAGGAACAGTGTGGTTTTCGTCCTGGTCGTGGAACTGTGGACCAGCTCTATACTCTCGGCAGGGTTCTTGAGGGTGCATGGGAGTTTGCCCAACCAGTCTACATGTGCTTTGTGGACTTGGAGAAGGCATTCGACCGTGTCCCTCGGGAAGTCTTGTGGGGAGTGCTCAGAGAGTATGGAGTACCGGACTGTCTTATTGTGGCGGTCCGCTCCCTGTATGATCAGTGTCAGAGCTTGGTCCGCATTGCTGGCAGTAAGTCGGACACGTTTCCAGTGAGGGTTGGACTCCGCCAAAGCTGTCCTTTGTCACCGATTCTGTTCATAACTTTTATGGACAGAATTTCTAGGCGCAGCCAAGGCGTTGAGGGGTTCCGGTTTGGTGGCCGCGGGATTGGGTCTCTGCTTTTTGCAGATGATGTGGTCCTGTTGGCTTCATCTGGCCGGGATCTTCAGCTCTCGCTGGATCGGTTCGCAGCCGAGTGTGAAGCGACCGGAATGAGAATCAGCACCTCCAAGTCCGAGTCCATGGTTCTCGCCCGGAAAAGGGTGGAGTGCCATCTCCGGGTTGAGGAGGAGACCCTGCCCCAAGTGGAGGAGTTCAAGTACCTAGGAGTCTTGTTCACGAGTGGGGGAAGAGTGGATCGTGAGATCGACAGGCGAATCGGTGCGGCGTCTTCAGTAATGCAAACGTTGTATCGCTCCGTTGTGGGGAAGAAGGAGCTGAGCCGGAAGGCAAAGCTCTCAATTTACCGATCGATCTACGTTCCCATCCTCAACTATGGTCATGAGCTTTGGGTCATGACCGAAAGGATAAGATCACGGGTACAAGCGGCCGAAATGAGTTTCCTCCGCCGGGTGGCGGGGCTCTCCCTTAGAGATAGGGTGAGAAGCTCTGCCATCCGGGAGGAACTCAAAGTAAAGCCGCTGCTCCTCCACATCGAGAGGAGCCAGATGAGGACGTTCGGGCATCTGGTCAGGATGCCACCCGAATGCCTCCCTAGGGAGGTGTTTAGGGCACGTCCAGCCGGTAGGAGGCCACGGGGAAGACCCAGGACACGTTGGGAAGACTATGTCTCCCGGCTGGCCTGGGAACGCCTCGGGATCCCCCGGGAAGAGGTAGACGAAGTGGCTGGTGAGAGGGAAGTCTGGGCTTCCCTGCTTAAACTGCTGCCCCCGTGACCCGACCTCGGATAAGCGGAAGATGATGGATGGATGGATGGATAAACATGATTCCTGGATAAACATTAAAAGTTTGGGTATATTCAAGCAAATTATTGCTACAAAACATGTGGAACTAAATTACGGCCAAAAGTTTTGTACTTGAGCTTTAATTTTTAAAGTTATATTTTTCAAGTGTTGATTTTAAAAGTTAAAAAATACAGCAGTTTATTCAAACTAAAACAAGTGCAGTCCCTGAGTCTGAATCTGGAAAAAAATTGATTCTGAAAAGGTTCGATCTGAACTTAAAGAAAAAAAAAAAATGGAAAGAATAAGAGTTGAATCTGAAAAATAACTTGAACAAAAAAAAAAAAAAAACTGACAGTAAACAGAAGCTAAAACATTAAAATGTGTGTAAGTGAAAAATTAAAATAAAGAATGCGTATAAAATGATTACCGGAATGAATCGTAATTATTTTCCTAGAAAGAAAAGTGTGAACACGCATTTTTCAAAATTCAACATCAAATTTTTCAGTTTTAAATTTTATTTTATCAAGTACAAACTTTCTAACATTGATTTTCAGAGTTTGGCTGAGACACAGGGGTGTGGAGATCAAATTTGGTATTTCTATGAATGCCTGTAACTTCGAAATGTTTTTCAACATTACTATGCTCCAGGCAAAAACAAAATTTTACATAAATGTCGATTCATAAAAGTAAGGCCTACATTGTCTAATTGGCCTAATGGTTTACAATTATCAATACAATATTGGAGAATGACTAAAGAGTACAAAAGCCCTCAAATTGATATATTTGTTAAAAACATTTAAAGTGATTTCGGTAGCCCTTTTTGTCTTTAAAAAAACATTTTTTTAAATTAATTATTAATATCTAATACTCTATCTGTATTTTCTTTTGTTTTCTTTGCTTGTTGCCGAGAGTGCCTTGACTGTTGAGTGACTTATAAATGTATGTTTGTTGTTTAATTTAAAAAAACAACTCCTAACCCTGATTTAGCTCCGTAAAGAATAGAATAGAATAGAATAGAATAGAATAGAATAGAATAGAATAGAATAGAATAGAAAGTACTTCATTGATCCCTGGGGGAAATTCAGCACCACAGTTCGTTCACAATAGACAATAAACATTTAGGTATTTTTTTTTTTACATGTGAATAATATAAATACAGTCTATTATACAGCATTATTCACATGTGAATAATATAAATACAGTCTCTTATACGGCATTATTCACATGTGACTAATATAAATACGGTCTATTATACAGCATTATTCACATGTGAATAATATAAATGCGGTCTATTATAGAGCATTATTCACATGTGAATGATATAAATACGGTCTATTATACAGCATTATTCATATGTGAATAACATAAATACGGTCTATTATACAGCATTATTCACATGTGATTAATATAAATACGGTCTATTATACAGCATTATTCACATGTGAATAACATAAATACGGTCTATAATACAGCATTATTCACATGTGAATAACATAAATACGGTCTATCATACAGCATTATTCACATGTAAATACAGTCTGTTATACAGCATTATTCACGTGTAGATAATATAAATACAGTTTATTATACAGCATTATTCACATGTGAATAACATAAATACAGTCTATTATACAGCATTATTCACATGTAAATAATATAAATAAAGTCTATTATACAGCATTATTCACATGTGAATAACATAAATACAGTCTATTATTCAGCATTATTCACATGTGAATTATATAAATATTGTTGATTATACAGCATTATTTACATGTGAATAGTATAAATGCGGTCTATTATATAGCATTATTCACATCTGAATAACATAAATACAGTCTATTATACAGCATTATTCACATGTGAATAACATAAATACAGTCTATCATACAGCATTATTCACAGGTGAATAGCATAAATGAGGTCTATTATACAGCATTATTCACATGTAAATACAGTCCATTATACTGCATTATTCACATTTGAATAATATAAATACAGTCTATTACACAGCGGGGGGTTTCATAAAGAAATACAATCATGTGTGCATACGGACTGTATCCCTGCAGACGGTATTAATCTATATTGATATATAATGTATATATTGTGTTTTTTATGTTGATTTAATAATTAAAAAAAAAATATATATATATATAAATGTGTATATATATATATATATATATATATATATATATATATATATATATATATATATATATTTATTTTATTTTATTTTATTTTATTTTATTTATTTAATTATTTATATATTTTTTTTATTTCTTGTGCGCCCCGGTACAAATCGGTCCTGTGGTTGGGGACCGCTGGTCTACTGTATATACGCTAATGCTAATTTCCGAAACGCACGACGTGTCGAAGGCAGCACTCGGGTTCAGTTTGAAAACAAAAACTTTGAGGGGGCTCGGTTAAGCGCCTCACGTGACGTCTCAGCACCTTATTGGCCGCACGGGCTATATGTAAATGAGATGGGCGGTCCTGTGCAAGAATACTCGGTGACGTCAGTTCCCCCCCTCCGGATGACAGAGAGCGAAACAAACATGGCGACGGAGTGGAATGGACGCGGCTTCATGAGAACTTTAATGCTCTTTTGCTGCCTGGTGGCGGGCAGCCGAGCCCAGACGGGGGAGTCAAAGCCGCGGCCCCCGACGCGGATACTCGGAATGAGGCTGGAGAGGAGCGACACGCCGGCCGAGACGACCGAGCGGGGGATCATCCAGGTGACCGAGGGCAGCGACATCCTGGTCAGGTTCTATGGGCTCCACCTGTTCCCCAACAGCTCGGCGCTCGTCAGGTTCACGGAACTTTACTCCAGCGAGCAGGAGGACGACGACCACGGCGCCGTGGAGGTGCAGAACCTGACGTGTGCCGAGGACACCAAAGACCTGGTGGTGAAGGGCTCCATGCGGGTGAGGAACGGGAACACCTCCGGGCTGCTGAACGTCACTGTCAAGCAGCTCCGCAAAAGTGAGGTGGTGAAGGTGTTCGGCCTGTGCGTGCGAGACCCACTCCAGGCCGCAGATACCTGGTCCCTGCTGGACGAGCAGGACGGCCGAGTGCGGGTGGTGGAGGTGAAGAAGTCCCTGTTGCCCATCTGGCTGCAGATCATCCTCATCTCCTTCCTGCTGGTGCTGTCGGGCATGTTCAGCGGGCTCAACCTGGGCCTGATGGCGCTGGACCCCATGGAGCTCCGCATCGTGCAGAGCTGCGGCACCGAGAAGGAGAAGAGGTACGCCCGCAAGATCGAGCCCATCCGCCGGAAGGGCAACTACCTTCTGTGCTCGCTGTTGCTGGGCAACGTCCTGGTCAACACCACGCTCACCATCCTCCTGGACGACCTCACCAAGTCGGGCTTCGGCGCCGTCATCGCCTCCACCGTGGGCATCGTCATCTTCGGCGAGATCGTGCCCCAGGCGCTGTGCTCCCGCCACGGCCTGGCGGTGGGCGCCAACACCATCCTGGTCACCAAACTTTTCATGCTCCTCACGTTCCCGCTTTCCTGGCCCATCAGCAAGCTGCTGGACTGCGTCCTGGGCCAGGAGATCGGCACCGTCTACAACCGGGAGAAGCTGGTGGAGATGCTGCGGGTCACCGAGCCCTACAACGACCTGGTGAAGGAGGAGCTCAATATGATCCAGGGCGCCCTGGAGCTGCGGACCAAAACAGTGGAGGACGTGATGACGCCGATCGGCAACTGCTTCATGATCCACAGCGACGCCGTGCTGGACTTCAACACCATGTCGGAGATCATGGAGAGCGGCTACACCAGGATCCCCGTGTACGAGGGCGAGCGCTCCAACATCGTAGACGTCCTCTTCGTCAAGGACCTGGCCTTCGTGGACCCGGACGACAGCACCACGCTGAAGACCATCACCAAGTTCTACAACCACCCGGTGCACTTTGTCTTCCACGACACCAAGCTGGACTCCATGCTGGAGGAGTTCAAGAAAGGTGGGTGGCAAACACGTTTTCTCTGTTCACTGAGACCTTGGACCTCTTCGGCGTCTTTTGGCCACTTCATTAGGAACACCGTCAGGTGAGATGCACTACCAGGAAGCCAGGAGTGTGACGATTTTCGTGAAAAATTGCAGTTGCCAATTATATGCTTTTAATGGCGATCCCCTGTTTATTTTTAGTCCCCCGGTTGGCAGGCGGCTAGCAGCTAAATTATGTGTCTCCGCTCTCCTAAGCTAACAACAATCATCCCCATTACTGCAAATAAACTGCCTTTCTTTGTGTTTCAAGTAGCATTATCACTGGGGGGATCAAGCCCGGAGCAATTATGATCATAGCTGATCTAAATAAGTGCTTAGTAATGTTGAGGAGATGTAGAATGAACTACGTCTCAGCAGAAAATAAGCAATTAACAGTAAATTAACAATACAATTAGGAAGAGTTAGAGATTATAGTTATAATAACAACATTGTGTACCCAATTGCAGTGGGTACACGATGTGTAAGGAGGGCCGATCGATCCATAAATTGGTGGTGTCAAAACCAAGGGTAGTATCAGTATGAGAACGATGCTCGAGTGCTGAAGTCAGTACCTTTATTTTCTCAAAATAATTTGTATTTTTTGTTTTTGTTAATAGTTCTCTGGATGCATGAGAGTTTTGAGGGAAAACACCAAAGGTTTTAAAAGAGCAGTAGATTTGTTGTAGTTGTCGTCTGCTATTGACTTTGTTTTGCTCAAGAGAATGAGGAGGTAGTATAAATATTGTGGGTGCACAAAAAATCCATTATTAACGTCCACATTGCAAATTTTATTCATGCTGAATCTAAATCAACTCATAACCCCCAGAAAAAAAAAAAGAAAAAAAAATATAAATATATATATATATATATATGTAGGTGTGGGAAAAAATCACAAGACTACTTCATCTCTACAGATCTGTTTCATGAGGGGTTCCCTCAATCATCAGGAGATTTTAATGGAAGCATTCACATACAATGGTTTATATAGAGCACAGAGTGGGTGGGTACAAGCAGGCGTAGGGTGTGGTGATTGGCTCATGTGTTACCTAGGAGGTGTTTCCGTCTATGGCGGCATGTTGAAATGATTTCACTGCGCTTGTTGAGAGATGATAGATCTGGATGATATATAATAAACAGTTTCTCTTTTAAGCATAGGTTGCATCTTTTATTACCACTGTTGTAAGGTGTGCTGGATGCAAGAATTTGCCATGTTATTGAACATTCAACATTATTGTCTTTGAGGTTCCAAATGTGTTTGCTGAGTTCTGTAGAATTCTGCAAAGTCTGGTTTCTAAAGGAGGCGTTGTGATTATTCCATCTTGTTTTGAACGCTCCTTCGGTTAATCCTACGTACGTGTCGGATGTGTTAATGTCCTTGCGTATTACCTTTGCTTGGTAAACGACTGATGTCTGTAAGCACCTTCCGTTGAGAGGGCAATCAGGTTTCTTGCGACAGTTACATTCATTATTGGTTTCAGAGTCGTTTAGTCTGGGGGTAGGCAGTCCTTTTGCAATTGCTTTGTTGTGGTTTGAAATGATTTGTTGCATGTTATTCATACAGCTGTAGCTCAATTTAATGTTGTTCTTGTTAAATATTTTTCTTAGGGTGTTGCCTTTGGGGAAGTGTTTGTCGATCAGAGTGAGGAACTTGCGGCCGATGTTGGTTGAGACGTCTTTGCTGAATGGCGGATTGTATCCAATCAAGATATATATATATATATACATATATATATATATATATATATATATATATATGTGTATATATATATGTATGTGTGTATGTATATATATATATATATATATATATATATATATATATATATATATATATATATATATATATATATAAGTGGGTTGTACTTGTATAGCGCTTTTCTACCTTCAAGGTACTCAAAGCGCTTTGACACTACTTCCACATTACCCATTCACGCACACATTCACACACTGATGGAGGGAGCTGCCATGCAAGGCGCTAACCAGCACCCATCAGGAGCAAGGGTGAAGTGTCTTGCTCAGGACACAACGGACGTGACGAGGTTGGTACTAGGTGGGATTTGAACCAGGGACCCCCGGTTTGCGCACGGCCACTCTCCCACTGCGCCACGCCGTCCGCGTGGCGCATATATATATATATATATATATATAATATGTGTATATATATATGTATGTGTGTATGTATATATATATATATATATGTATGTATATATATGTATATATATATGTGTATATATATGTATATATATGTATATGTATATATATGTATATATGTATATATATGTATGTATATATATATATGTATATATGTATATCTGTGTATATATGTATATATATATAATATATGTATGTATATATATATGTATATATGTATGTATATATATGTATATATATATATGTGTGTGTGTATATATATATATATATATATATATATATATATATGTATGTGTATATATATATATATATATATATATATGTATATAAAAGGTACATGTATATACAGTCCGGGCCAAAAGTTTGGACGCCCCTTCTCATTCAGTGTGTTTTCTTTATTTTCATGACTATTTACGTTGTAGATTGTCACTGAAGGCATCAAAACTATGAATGAACACATATGGAGTTATGTACTTAAAAAAAATTGGAAAAAAACCTGAAAACATTTTTTATATTCCAGTTTCTTCAAAATAGCTCCCCTTTGCTCTGATTGCTGCTTTGCGCACTCTTGGCATTCCCACAATGAGCTTCAAGCACACCTGTGAAGTGAAAACCATTTCAGGTGACTACCTCTTGAAGACAATGCCAAGAGTGTGCAAAGCCGTAATCAGAGCAAAGAGTGGCTATTTTGAAAAAAAAAAAAAAAAAAAGTAGAATACAAAACACGTTTTCTGTTATTTCACCTTTTTGTGTTAAGTGCATAATTCCACATGTGTTCATTCATAGTTGTGATGACTTTAGTGACAATCTACAATGTAAAAAGTCATGAAAATAAAGAAAACACATTGAAATGAGAAGGTGTTTCCAAACTTTTGGCCCGTACTGTATATGTGATGCGTCCTTAATCTGCGCTCTGGTAACAATCAGAACTTCATCAAACAGCGATAACGTCATAATAGACAGTTTTAAAATATATAGTGCAGAAAACAGGTGAAAATAAAATGTTTTAGGAACTTACGTGAAGGTTCCACCACTCCTTGCTTCAATGTCCGGAGACATTGAAGCAAATTATCCCGTAAAACTGCCATAGCTAAAATACTAATCTTCCACGAGCAATAATTTTGTTCAGAAAGTGTTGACTTTGATTGCACAAAATCCTTGAAATTGCCACAAATGCGCCAGTACTGAGGCCGGCTACAGTTGAAGCCATATTAACTTCGGTATACACTGTGACTTCGTGTTCACATGCGGGTCAGAATGCATTCACATTAGAAATCCAATTTAGATCAAATTTGACGAAAAAATCCCAATTGTACACCTGACCCTGCAGTGTGAACATAGCCCAAAGCTACAGACACACAAAACTGTTAAAACTGTCTAAATTCCAGTGTCAAATTGAGATTGCACACTTCCCGTACCCCAGACCTGGGGGAATCAAGGCCTGGGGGCCGCATGCTGTTAAGTTAAGCTTTTCAATCTGGCCTGCCGGACATTCCCAAATATTTTTTTAGATCTTTAAGATGGAAAGTGTAGCTGCCATCATGATGTCCAGTGATGTTTTCTAATTACTATAAGTCTTGAATTGATTGATTGATTGAAACTTTTATTAGTAAATTGCACAGTACAGTACATATTCCGTACAATTGACCACTAAATGGTAACACCCGAATAAGTTTTTCAACTTGTTTAAGTCGGGGTCCACGTAAATCAATTCATGGTACTGTACAAAGTATTTCAATGGTTGGAATCAGGGCTTTTGCATGATATACCAGTTACTATGGTCATCTAATTAGTTACTATGGTCATCTATGTCACAGCAGCTCAGACGAGGCACCAAGCAGTGTGGGTTTGGAGCGTTTCCACAGTGTTCTCAGAGCCTGAAATGTGGGTGTCAGGGACAGACGTGGAAGGAGATTTTTACAACAAAGTTCTAAAGATTAGTGTTATATCAGATGTATCAGATAGTAGGAGGGGTTTTTTACCCTTCACGTTCATATTTCGCTGTGTTTGTTGCATTTTTGTTGCGTTAGGCTTGATTATAAAATATGTCGATCGAGAGGTGGTGTGATGTTCATATAACCTACTCAGTGGCCGAGTGCAGTGTTTTTCAACCTTTTTTGAGCCAAGGCACATTTTTTTGCATTGGAAAACCCCGGAGGCACACCACCAGCCGAAATCACTAAAAAACTAAACTCAGTTGACAGTAAAAAGTCATCTTCGCAATTGTTGGATATGACTTTCAAAGCATAACCAAGCATGCATCACTATACAGTTATGATCAAAATTATTCAAACCCCACACAATTTTGGTGTTTTAGCAAGTTGGACATTTATTCCGTATTTTGTTTATAGTCATATCAAATAAAGATGTGTCAAATAGACAAATGCAACTTGAATTGTAACACTGTATTTTACAAAATACCAAAAAAGGAAATTTTTCGTAATATCTCATTGACAAATTATTCAACCCCCTAGTTACATGCATCTTTAGTACTTAGTAGAACACCCTTTGGCAGTAATTACATCCTTCAAACGTGATACATAACCGGACACAAGCTTCTTGCAACGATCTACAGGTATTTTAGCCCATTCCTCTTGGGCAAAGGCCTCCAGTTCATTCATATTCTTGGGCTTGGGTGCTGCAACTGCCTTCTTCAAGTCCCACCACAGGTTTTCTATAGGACTTAGGTCTGGCGACTGTGAAGGCCACTCCAGAGTCTTCCAGCCCTTCTTCTGCAACCACTCTGATGTTGATTTGGAGGTATGCTTGGGATCGTTGTCCTGTTGGAAGGTCCAACGTCTCCCAAGCCTCAGCTTCGTCACTGACTTCATGACATTTGCAGCTAATATATCCTGGTAGGAAATAAAATTCATAATGCCTTGAACGCGCTGGAGATTCCCGGTACCTGAGGCAGAGAAACAGCCCCAGAGCATGATTGACCCCCCACCATGCTTAACAGTAAGAAAGGTGTTCTTCTCTTTGTAAGCTTCATTTTTTCTCCTCTAGACATAACGTTGATTCATAGGCCCAAAGGGTTCCAGCTTTGTCTCATCACTCCATAGAACAGTTTCCCAAAACATTTGGGGTTTGTCCAGATGATTTTTGGCATACTGGAGTCTATTTTTGTTGTGCCTGGTAGTCAGAAGTGGGGTGCGCCTGGGAGTTCTGGCATGGAGGCCTTCATCTCGTAGTGCGCGCCTTATTGTCTGGGACGAAACCTGCGTTCCCCCCTTTGCAATGTCCTGTTGTAGTTCCTCAGCTGTTACCCGGGGGTTTTTCACCACTGTACGCTTCAAATACCGGACAGCAGTTGCACACAGCATCCTCTTTCTACCACGCCCAGGTAGTGTTTCCACTGTGCCTTTAGCTTTAAACTTGCGAATTATGCTCCCAACTGTGTCTCTTGGAATGTGTAATGTATTTGCTATTTTCTTATATCCATATCCTTTTTTATGAAGAGAAATTACCTCCTTTCTTGACTTCTTTGACCACTCCCTGGACTTCACCATGTTGCAAATACACCATTGACCATCTACAAGAAGCTGAGCGTCACAGTCTTTTTCAATCAGTTTAATGGTTGCTCGTTATGGTTTTAATCACATCTACAGGTGTTTTCAACACCTGATTGAAAAGACCTTATTCAAATTCTGTTCTTAAGAGTTATGATCTTCAAGGGGTTGAATAATTTTGTCAATGAGATATTAAGAGAAATGACACTGTTTGGTATGTTACAAAATATAATGTTGTAATTCAAGTTGCATTTTTCTATTTAATGCATCTTTATTTGATATGACTATAAACAAACTACGGAATAAATGTCCAACTTGCTAAAACACCAAAATTGTGTGGGAGTTGAATAATTTTGATCACAACTGTAGCTCTTGTCTCAAAATAGGTGTATTGTCACCACCTGTCATATCACACCCTGACTTAATTGGACTTTTTTGCTGTTTTCCTGTGTGTAGTGTTTGTTCTTGTCTTGCGCTTTTTTGGCATTTTCCTGTAGCAGTTTCATGTCTTCCTCTCAGCGATATTTCCCGCATCTACTTTGTTTTGGCAATCAAGAATATTTCATTTGTTTTTACCCTGAGGTGGCGACTTGTCCAGGGTGTACGCCGCCTTCCACCCGATTGTAGCTGAGATAGGCTCCAGTGCCCCCCGTGATCCCGAAGGGAATAACCGGTACAAAATGGATGGATTATCCTTCTTTGTGGGGACATTGTTGATTGTCATGTACGGATGTACATTGTGGACGCCGTCTTTGCTCCGCAGTAAGTCTTTGCTGTCGTCCAGCATTCTGGTTTTGTTTACTTTGTAGTTCAGTTTTAGTTTTGTTCCGCATAGCCTTCCCTAAGCTTCAATGCCTTTTCTTAGTGGCACTCACCTTTTGTTTATTTATTTTTTTAAGCATTAAATATCGTTTTTACCCCCACACTGCCTCCTGCTGTATCCAACATCTACAAAGCAATTAGCTCCCGGCTCCCACTTACTGATATGGAAGAGTATTACATGGTTATTCTAGACAACACCGACACTCAAAAACAACACATCATTTGCAGATTACAATTACTGGTTTGCAAAAAATGTTTTTTTTACCCCAAATAGGTGAAATTAGATCATCTCCCACGGCACACCTGATCGTATCCTGCTTGGCACTCAGCATCAAGGGGTTGGAATTAGGGGTTAAATCAACAAAAATGATTTCCGGGCGCGGCACCGCTGCTCCCCTCACCTCCCAGGGGGTGATCAAGGGGATGGGTCAAATGCAGAGGACAAATTTCACCACACCTAGTGTGTGTGACAATCATTAGAACTTTAACTTTAATGTGTTGTCAATATTCAGTGTTTTATCCTTCATAGTTAATATTGTAAATCCCACATTCATTATTTTCATGTACTGTATTTTTCGGCGTATAAGTCGCTCCGGTGTGTAAGTCGCACCTGCCGAGAATGCATGATAAAGAAGGAAAAAAACATATATAAGTCACACTGTAATATAAGTCGCATTTTTTGGGGAAATTTATTTGATAAAACCTATCAGGAAGAATAGATAGTTGAAAGGCAATTTAAAATAAATTCAGAATAGTGAACAACATGCTGAATAAGTGTACGTTATATGACGCATAAATAACCAACTGAGAAGGTGCCTGGTATGTTAATGTAACATATTATGGTAAGAGTCATTCAAATAATTATAACATATAGAACATCCATCCATCCATCCATTTTCTACCGCTTATTCCCTTTTGGGGTCGCGGGGGGCGCTGGCGCCTATCTCAGCTACAATCTGGCGGAAGGCGGGGTACACCCTGGACAAGTCGCAACCTTGTCGCAGGGCCAACACAGATAGACAGACAACATTCACACTCACATTCACACACTAGGGCCAATTCAGTGTTGCCAATCAACCTATTCCCAGGTGCATGTCTTTGGAAGTGGGAGGAAGCCGGAGGGAACCCACGCATTCACGGGGAAAACATGCAAACTCCACACAGAAAGATACCGAGCCTGGGATTGAACCCAAGACTGCAGGACCTTCGTATTGTGAGTCAGACGCACTAACCCCTCTTCCACCGTACCTTTACCAAACAATGTGTCACTCCTAATCGCTAAATCCCATGAAATCTTATACGTCTAGTCTCTTACGTGAATGAGCTAAATTATATTATTTGATATTTTTCTGTAATGTGTTAATAATTTCACACATAAGTCGCTCCTGAGTATAAGTCGCACCCCCGGCCAAACTATGAAAAAAAACTGCTACTTATAGTCCGAAAAGTACGGTACATTCTGGGTGTCTCATTCAGTAAAAAAAAACTATGAATTTTTTTTTTTTTTAAGGCGGCCTGTCATATTGTTTTTAGCATTCAATCAGACATTATTGTGAGAATATACATTAGTGTTCCTAAAAATAGATATACCGGCCCCCAAACACATTTTTTTCTCAAAATTTTAGTTAAACTCTTTTAAAAACTCTTAGAAAGAAGCCAGCAAATGACTGAAACAAATCAGGTATGTTTACGATGAAGGCACGATGGCGTCTCAGTCAAAACACTTCCCTCTTTTTACTTCTGCCACGTGCGCTACACACTCACACACACACACACACACACACACACACACACACACACATGCACTTCCTCTCAGACTTATTGTCTGAAGGTTATAATGTGCTGTTGTCATTCTTTTAAATATCGTGTGGGTTTTTTTCTCCTTTCATGGGGGGTATGCACATTTTGCCATGATACTGCCAAGTGTGTGTCGAAGGAGTCACTTCCTGTCGTGTTGTGGTGGTGGTGGTTGTTGATGTCCTTGACAGCGGCGGTGGTGCCACCTTGCACTCTGCAAGGTGGCACCGGGCCAACAGAAAGCTCCGTTGGGCATCTTCGGAGACTGGCGAGGTGAGAGGGATTGCCAGAACGCCGCTGTTTATACACACACACACACACACACACACACACACACAAACACACACACAAGAAGTTATGAGTTGACAGCAAGCTTTTATTATGATTGTGATTACCACAAGTAGTGTTGTACAAACCCCGTTTCCATATGAGTTGGGAAATTGTGTTAGAGGTAAATATAAACGGAATACAATGATTTACAAATCCTTTTGAACTCATATTCAATTGAATGCACTACAAAGACAACATATTTGATGTTCAAAATCATAAACATTTTTTTTTTTGCAGGTAATAATTAACTTAGAATTTCATGGCTGCAACACATGCCAAAGTAGTTGGGAAAGGGCATGTTCACCAATAAACGTTTTGGAACTGAGGAAACTAAATGTAGAAGCTTTGAATGTGGAATTCTTTCCCATTTTTGTTTTATGTAGAGCTTCAGTCATTCAACAATCCGGGGTCTCCAATGTCATATTTTACGCTTCATAATATGCCCACATTTTTGATAGGAGACAGGTCTGGACTGCAGGCGGTCCAGGAAAGTACCAACACTCTTTTTTTTTTTTTTTACGAAGCCACGCTGCTGTAACACGTGCTGAATGTAGTTTGGCATTGTCTTGCTGAAATAAGCAGGAGTCTCCATGAAAAAGACGGCGCTGAGATAGCAGCATATGTGGTTCCAAAACCTGTATGTGCCTTTCAGCATTAATAGGGCCTTCACAGATGTGTAAGTTACCCATGCCTTGGGCACTAATGCACCCCCATACCATCACAGATGGTGGCTTCTGAACTTTGCGTCGATAACAGTCTGAATGGTTCGCTTCCCCTTTGGTCCGGATGACACGATGTCGAAGATTTCCAAAAAGAATTTGAAATGTGAATTCGTCAGACCACAGAACACTTTTCCACTTTGCATCAGTCCATCTTAGATGATCTCGGGCCCAGAGAAGCCGGCGGCGTTTCTGGATGTTGTTGATAAATGGCTTTTGCTTTGCATAGAGCTTTAACATGCACTTTCAGATTTAGCGACCAACTGTATTTAGTGACAGTGGTTTTCTGAAGTGTTCCTGAGCCCATGTGGTGATATCCTTTAGAGATTGATGTCGGTTTTTGATACAGTGCCGTCTGAGGGATCGAAGGTCACGGTAATTCAGTGTTGGTTTCCGGCCATGCCGCTTACGTGGAGTGATTTCTCCAGATTGTCTGAAACTTTTGGTGATATTATGGACCGCAGATGTTGAAATCACTAAATTTCTTGCAATTGCACTTTGATAAATAAATGATAAATGGGTTGTACTTGTATAGCGCTTTTCTACCTTGAAGGTACTCAAAGCGCTTTGACATTACTTCCACATTTACCCATTCACACACACATTCACACACTGATGGAGGGAGCTGCCATGCAAGGCGCCAACCAGAACCCATCAGGAGCAAGGGTGAAGTGTCTTGCTCAGGAAACAACGGACGTGACGAGGTTGGTACTAGGTGGGATTTGAACCCGGGACCCTCGGGTTGCGCACGGCCACTCTCCCACTGCGCCACGTGAAAAACATTGTTTTTAAACTGTTTGACTATTTTCTCGAGCAGTTGTGGACAAAGGGGTGTACCTCGCCCCATCCTTTCTTGTGAAAGACTGAGCATTTTTTGGGAAGCTGTTTTTATACCCGATCATGGCACCCACTTGTTCCCAATTAGCCTGCACACCTGTGGGATGTTCCAAATAAGTGTTTGATGAGCATTCATCAACTTTATTAGTATGTATTGCCACCTTTGCCAACTTCTTTGTCACGTGTTGCCGGCACCAAATTCATCAAGTTTATGATTTTTTGCAAAAAAAAAAAAGTTTGAGTTTGAACATCAAATATGTTGTCTTTGTAGCATATTCAACTGAATATGGGTTGAAAATGATTGTACTCCGTTTATATTTACGTCTAACACAATTTCCCAACTCCTATGGAAACGGGGTTTGTACCAGATCGCACAATCAACAAGCATCTTGTCGAGGGACAATATTATAAAAAGTAAACTTGGCTACACTTAAGAGGAGTCAGCGTAGAAAAAGCGAAAAGGGGTGTTTTTCTGTTCCCTTGCAGTGGCGGTCTAAGGTGAGACCCGCTGCGTGATTGACAGTCCTCACCTCCCATCCCTCCGACCCCCCCGTTTGCTTCTCGAGGTTCCAATCTCTTGCTGCTTGGCGTCTGTTACCGTGGTGATGGCATGCAACACACACACACACACACCCAAAAAAGGTTTGTCGGTTCTGAATTACAAGAAAGGGTCTCTCCCCTCCCGGGTGGTTGGGAGTGCAAGGTGACCTTTTTGAGTCGGCGACGCCTCATTAGGTGTCATGAAATGTTAATGACTCTCGCAGCGAGCAGCAGCTGAGACCTGTATCACAAAATAAGTTTTTTATCCATCCATCCATTTTCTACCGCTTGTCCCTTTTGGGGTTGCGGGGGGTGCTGGAGCCTATCTCAGCTGCATTCGGGCGGAAGGCAGGGTTCACCCTGGACAAGTCCTCACCTCATCACAGGGCCAACACAGATAGACAGACAACATTCACACACTAGGGACCATTTAGTGTTACCAATCAATCTATTCCCAGGTGCATGTCTTTGGAGGTGGGAGGGGCCTATCCCCAGGTGCATGTCTATGGGGGTGGGTGGGGCCTATCTCCAGGTGCATGTCTTTGGAGGTGGGAGGAAGCCAGAGAACCCAGAGGGAACTCACGCAGTCACGGGGAGAACATGCAAACTCCACACAGAAAGATCCCAAACCCGGGATTGAACTCAGGACTACTCAGGACCTTCGTATTCTGAAGCACATGCACAAACCCCTGTTTCACCGTGCTGCCATAAGTATTTTTATCCATCCCTCCATCCATTCTCTACCGCTTATTCCCTTTGGGGTGCCGGGGGGCGCTGCGCTGGTGCCTGTCTCAGCTACAATCGGGCGGAAGGTGGGGTACACCCAGGACAAGTCGCTACCTCATCGCAGGGCCAACACAGATAGACAACATTCACACTCACATTCACACACTAGGGACCATTTAGTGTTGCCAATCAACCTATGTATCGATAATTATTGATATTTTTTATGACCAACGAAATATATTGACCATGAGAGAAAAAAAAAAGAAATGTTAATATTTAAATTTTCTCGGATTATAATCCCACAGCTATGAAGGCAGAAAGGATAGGAAATGTGAACATAACCTTGGAAAACAATCAACGTAAACAACATTTTAAAATGACAATAAACACCAATAACCTCTTTAAATTAAGGTTCAAAATAAAGATGTCCGATAATAGCTTTTTTGCCGATATTTTGATATTGTCCAACTCTTAATTATCGATTCCGATATGAACCGATACCGATATTTACAGTGGTGGAATGAACACATTATTATGCCTCATTTTGTTGTGATGCCCCGCTGGATGCATTAAACAATGTAACAAGTTTTTCCAAAATAAATCAACACAAGTTATGTGAAAAAAATGCCAATATGGCACTGCCATATTTATTATTGAAGTCACAAAGTGTATAATTTTTTTTAACATGCCTCAAAACAGCAGTTTAGAATTTGGGACATGCTCTCCCTGATACCCACTACAACTATGGGAAATACTACACTTTGACTTTCACAAAGTGCACCTCTCCAAGGTTTCTCATAGTCAGCATTGTCACTGGCGTCCCACTGGGTGTGAATTCTCCCTGCCCACTGGGTGTGAGTTTTCCTTGCCCTTTTGTGGGTTCTTCCGAGGATGTTGTAGTCATAATGGTTTGTACAGTCCTTTGAGACATTTGTGATTTAGGGCTATATAAATAAATATTGATTGATTGATTGATCTTATTATTTATTTTTTTAAACATGCCTCAAAACAACAGCTACAAAAACAATGAAGACACACAGCTTCAGTCCAGAGTATACTACAGTAATAAAGTACACAATAACATAGTCCTCCTTTAGTGCAAGACTGCCTAGTGTACTGTATAACAGGAGATTATAAACTGGAACTCAATCTGCCCTGCTCTAACGTATTTGTATGAGTTATACAAATGTGCTCCAAGCTAGTGGTGAGTGCTTGAAGTGGCTGAGCAGTCAGTGAGGGCTTCTGAAATGCTGCGTTGAGACAGGGGTGTTTTTTTATTTTATTTTTGTTTTTTCTCGGCCGAGTCTTACTACTTTTTTCCGCTGTTTGCTTTTCATCCATCTCCCGCTTGTATTCATCGTGTATCTCCTTATGATTCTCGAAAAGGTGGGAGATCAAATTGCTTGTATGAAAGGAAGACGTCTTGATCCCTCCTCCCATAACCAACTTGTTGCAGTCATTGCAAATTGCCAGTTTTTTATCCGTCAGAGACACTTTTTTAAGATGATCCCAAACCATGTCGTTAGTGAGTCACCGAGCGAGCTGGCTTGTTAGCCACGGCTACAGCACCGGCAACAACACACTCTTGTTGTTATGTTGCGCTGGCGGCAGTTTGATGAGGTCATCAAGCGTCGCAAGTAAGCCTCTCATGGTGCAGTCGTGCTGCATCTCCTGTGTTGTGTGTGGGGGAGGGGCTGCTGACTGGGAGACGCAACTGCTCTGTATTTCTCCCTACGTCCGTGTACCGCTCCATACAGCGGCGTTTTATAAAGTCATAACTTTTACTTTTTGAAACCGATACGATAATTTCCGATTTTACATTTTAAAGCATTTATCGGCCAATAATATCGACAGTCCGATATTATTGGACATCTCTAGACCTAAGCATCTTTAACGCAAATGCAATTTTACAGTCAGAATGTCATACATGATAAATATTTTTAAATGTATGTCATTTATTTGATCAAACAGTTTTGTATAGGAACCCACACCACCTTTTAGACACTTAACAGCTAAGGTAAAGGATCATGTGCCTGCAAAATAAAAACTGTTTGATCAATCTGCTTTTATGTATGATAAATGCGTTTTTTTGTTTTGTTTGTTTTCTGTAAAAATCGCATGCGTTAACTTTGACAGCCCTAATTTTAATATGCAAATCCATAGGTTAAAGGTAGTCAAAGATCGCTCTGCTGTTTTTAAGGACCTACTGCTAAAATGGGAGTGAAAGCTCCCTTGCAAGGTTGTCATTTCTTTAAAACATGTCAGAGCAGGTAATTAAATATAAAAAAAAGTGCACAAGGAGCAGTGTGCGTTGGTGATAAAATGCCATGAAAGTCATTGTGTGTAGTTGTTATATATATAAAACACAATAGAAGCCTCGTGGCTACAGTGCTGACGGTCACATGACCTCCCTCAGATGCTGGTTTTCATTTTATGATTCTTTGCATTTGATCCCCCACATAAACAACACAGAGCAAGAGAGTGTGTGTATGTGTGTTCTTTTGTTTTGTTTCTACCTGGCTATTTTTGTCTAGTCCGTGTTTGTTGACGACTATAAAGAAAAGTAATCCAGCTGATGAAACACAGCTGCCACAGGTTAACACACAGCCATTTTTTAAATGATTTGTTGGATGTAAATTAGGCAGGTTTAAACCAAGCTTGTTTTGAACACACAGGACATCGAATTAGCTCCCAAGTCAAAGTGTTCGTTCACATTAAAAAGACTTACAGTCATTCTTAACTAGGAGTGCAGAAAATCAGTTCACATTTCAATTACGATTCTTATTCATCCCAATTCAAAATGAATTTCAAATTTTCTCTCCAAAAAAAAAAAAAAAATATATATATATATATATATATATACATGCACCTGGGGATAGGTTGATTGGCAACACTAAATTGGCCCTAGTGTGTGAATGTGAGTATGAATGTTGTCTGTCTATCTGTGTTGGCCCTGCGATGAGGTGGCGACTTGTCCAGGGTGTACCCCGCCTTCCGCCCGATTGTAGCTGAGATAGGCGCCAGCGCCCCCCGCGACCCCGAAAGGGAATAAGCGGTAGAAAATGGATGGATGGATGGATATATATATATATATATATATATATATATATATATATGTATACGTATATGTATATATATATATATATATATATATATATATATATATATACGTATATGTATATATATATATATATATATATATATATATTTTTTTTTTTTTTTTTGGAGAGAAAATTTGAAATTCATTTTGAATATACGTATATGTATATATATATATATATATATATATATATATATATACGTATATGTATATATATATATATATATATCCATCCATCCATCCATCCATCCTCTTCCGCTCATCCGAGGTCGGGTCGCGGGGGCAGCAGCCTAAGCAGGGAAGCCCAGACTTCCCTATTTCCAGCCACTTCGTCTAGCTCTTCCCGGGGGATCCCGAGGCGTTCCCAGGCCAGCCGGTAGACATAGTCTTTCCAACGTGTCCTGGGTCTTCCCCGTGGCCTCCTACCAGCTGGACGTGCCCTAAACACATCCCTAGGGAGGCGTTCGGGTGGCATCCTGACCAGATGCCCGAACCACTTCATCTGGCTCCTCTCGATGTGGAGGAGCAGCGGCTTTACGTTGAGCTCCTCCCGGATGGCAGAGCTTCTCACCCTATCTCTAAGGGAGAGCCCCGCCACCCGGCGGAGAAAACTCATTTCGGCCGCTTGTACCCGTGATCTTATCCTTTCGGTCATGACCCAAAGCTCATGACCATAGGTGAGGATGGGAACGTAGATCGACCGGTAAATTGAGAGCTTTGCCTTCCGGCTCAGCTCCTTCTTCACCACAACGGATCGATACAACGTCCGCATTACTGAAGACGCCGCACCGATCCGCCTGTCGATCTCACGATCCACTCTTCCCCCACTCGTGAACAAGACTCCTAGGTACTTGAACTCCTCCACTTGGGGCAGGGTCTCCTCCCCAACCCGGAGATGGCACTCCACCCTTTTCCGGGCGAGAACCATGGACTCGGACTTGGAGGTGCTGATTCTCATTCCGGTCGCTTCACAGTCGGCTGCGAACCGATCCAGTGAGAGCTGAAGATCCCGGCCAGATGAAGCCATCAGGACTACATCATCTGCAAAAAGCAGAGACCTAATCCCGTGGCCACCAAACCGGAACCCCTCAACGCCTTGGCTGCGCCTAGAAATTCTGTCCATAAAAGTTATGAACAGAATCGGTGACAAAGGACAGCCTTGGCGGAGTCCAACCCTCACTGGAAACGTGTCCGACTTACTGCCAGCAATGCGGACCAAGCTCTGACACTGATCATACAGGGAGCGGACCGCCACAATAAGACATTCCGATACCCCATACTCTCTGAGCACTCCCCACAGGACTTCCCGAGGGACACGGTCGAATGCCTTCTCCAAGTCCACAAAGCACATGTAGACTGGTTGGGCAAACTCCCATGCACCCTCAAGAACCCTGCCGAGAGTATAGAGCTGGTCCACAGTTCCACGACCAGGACGAAAACCACACTGTTCCTCCTGAATCCGAGGTTCGACTATCCGGCGAAGCCTCCTCTCCAGTACACCTGAATAAACCTTACCGGGAAGGCTGAGGAGTGTGATCCCACGATAGTTGGAACACACCCTCCGGTCCCCCTTCTTAAAGAGAGGGACCACCACCCCGGTCTGCCAATCCAGAGGTACCGCCCCCGATGTCCACGCGATGCTGCAGAGTCTTGTCAACCAAGACAGCCCCACAGCATCCAGAGCCTTAAGGAACTCCGGGCGGATCTCATCCACCCCCGACCCTTGCCGCCGAGGAGCTTTTTAACTACCTCAGCGACCTCAGCCCCAGAAATAGGAGAGTCCACCACAGATTCCCCAGGCACCGCTTCCTCAAAGAAAGACGTGTTGGTGGGATTGAGGAGGTCTTCGAAGTATTCCCTCCACCGATCCACAACATCCGCAGTCGAAGTCAGCAGAACACCATCCGCACCATACACGGTGTTGATAGTGCACTGCTTCCCCTTCCTGAGGCGCCGTATGGTGGTCCAGAATCGCTTCGAAGCTGTCCGGAAGTCGTTTTCCATGGCTTCCCCGAACTCTTCCCATGTCCGAGTTTTTGCCTCCGCGACCGCTAAAGCTGCACACCGCTTGGCCCGTCGGTACCCGTCCACTGCCTCCGGAGTCCTATGAGCCAAAAGAACCCGATAGGACTCCTTCTTCAGCTTGACAGCATCCCTCACTGCTGGTGTCCACCAACGGGTTCTGGGATTACCGCCACGACAGGCACCAACAACCTTGCGGCCACAGCTCCAATCAGCCGCCTCGACAATAGAGGTTCGGAACATGGTCCACTCGGACTCAATGTCCCGCACCTCCCTCGTGACATGTTCAAAGTTCTCCCGGAGGTGTGAATTGAAACTCTCTCTGACAGGAGACTCTGCCAGACGTTCCCAGCAGACCCTCACAATGCGCTTGGGCCTGCCAGGTCTGTCCGGCATCCTCCCCCACCATCGCAGCCAACTCACCACCAGGTGGTGATCGGTAGAAAGCTCCGCCCCTCTCTTCACCCGAGTGTCCAAAACATGAGGCCGCAAATCCGATGACACAACTACAAAGTCGATCATGGAACTGCGGCCTAGGGTGTCCTGGTGCCAAGTGCACATATGGACACCCTTATGTTTGAACATGGTGTTTGTTATCGACAAACTGTGACGAGCACAAAAGTCCAATAACAAAACACCACTCGGGTTTAGATCCGGGCGACCATTCTTCCCAATCACGCCTCTCCAGGTTTCACTGTCGTTGCCAACATGAGCGTTGAAGTCTCCCAGTAGGACAAGGGAATCACCCGGGGGAGCACTTTCCAGTACTCCCTCGAGTGTACCCAAAAAGGGTGGGTATTCTGAACTGCTGTTTGGTGCGTAAGCACAAACAACAGTCAGGACCCGTCCCCCCACCCGAAGGCGAAGGGAAGCTACCCTCTCGTCCACTGGGTTGAACTCAAACGTGCAGGCTTTGAGCCGGGGGGCAACGAGAATTGCCACCCCAGCACGTCGCCTCTCACTGCCGGCAACGCCAGAGTGGAAGAGGGTCCAGTCCCTCTCGAGAGAACTGGTTCCAGAGCCCTTGCTGTGCGTCGAGGTGAGTCCGACTATATCCAGCCGGAACTTCTCTACCTCGCGCACTAGCTCAGGCTCCTTCCCCCCAGTGACGTGACGTTCCACGTCCCAAGAGCTAGCTTCTGTAGCCGAGGATCGGACCGCCAATTGCCCTGCCTTCGGCTGCCGCCCAGCTCACAATGCACCCGACCTCTATGGCCCCAGCTATGAGTGGTGAGCCCATTGGAGGGATGACCCACGTTGCCTCTTCGGGCTGTGCCCGGCCGGGCCCCATGGGGACAGGCCCGACCACCAGGCGCTCGCCATCGTGCCCCAACTCCGGGCCTGGCTCCAGAGCGGGGCCCCGGTGACCCACGTCCGGGCGAGGGAAATCTGGGTTCATTTCGTTGTAATTCCATAGAAGTCTTTGAGCTGCTCTTTGTCTGATCACTCACCTAGGACCTGTTTGTCTTGGGAGACCCTACCAGGGGGCATGAAAGCCCCCAGACAACATAGCTCCTAGGATCATTGGGACACGCAAACTCCTCTACCACGGTAAGGTAGCAGCTCAGAGAGGAGTATATATATATATATATACGTATATGTATATATATATATATATATATATATATATATATATACGTATATGTGTATATATATATATATATATATATATATATATATATATATATATATATATATATATATACGTATATATATATATATATATATATATATACACAGTAGGGCAAAAAAGTATTTAGTCAGCCACCGATTGTGCAAGTTCTCCCACTTAAAATGATGACAGAGGTCCAGGGTTTCCCACACATTCATTTATTTGTGGCGACCCGCCACGAAAGAATTACGGCCGCCACAAATAGAAAAATAAAAAAATAAAATAAAATTTAAAAAAAAGATTTTTTTTTTTCCTTTTTTTTTTTCCGGCTTTTGACTCGCTTGACCGCTCATATAAGCAGTGGGACTCTGTCTGTGAATGGAGCTTGTAGTTACATATTATATAAATAGAGGGGGGGGGTTGCCCACATCTGAGGTCCTCTCCAAGGTTTCTCATAGTCAGCATTGTCACTGGCGTCCCACTGGATGTGAATTCTCCCTGCCCACTGGGTGTGAGTTTTCCTTGCCCTTTTGTGGGTTCTTCCGAGTCGTAATGATTTGTGCAGTCCTTTGAGACATTTGTGATTTGGGACTATATAAATAAACATTGACTTTCAATTTTTGACCTCGGTATTTGTCGAATCCGAGTTGCGTAAATATAATTCTAATATAATTGATTGAAATATGTAAATATTATATAAATATGTATATAAATATATATATAAAGTGTTGTAATTATATTCCAATTCCGTGTTTTTCTTGGTCTCCGCCACGCCCCACCCCCCACGGCCGCCGCCGCCCGACCACACCACCACAAATAGATGAATGACCTGTGGGAAACACTGTCTGTAATTTTCATCATAGGTACACTTCAACTGTGAGAGACAGAATGTGAAAAAAAATCCAGGAATTCACATTGTAGGAATTTTAAATAATTTATTTGTAAATTATGGTGGAAAATAAGTATTTGGTCAACCATTGAAAGCTCTCACTGATGGAAGGAGGTTTTAGCTCAAAATCTCACGATTGGTATAAACTCAACTCGTCGTGTTGGGAGGAGGAAGAAGAATACTGAGTTGCATCCCAAGAACACCATACCTACTGTGAAGCATGGGGGTGGAAACATCATGCTTTGGGGCTGTTTTTTTATCAATCCAATAAACCACTACACAGCAATACCATAACAATGCAATCCAATTACAAAACCAAACCTGACCCAGCAACACTCAGAACTGCAATAAATAGAGCAATTAAGAAGACACAAACACGACACAGAACAAACCAAAAGTAGTGAAACAAAAATGAATATTATCAACAACAGTATCAATATTAGTTATAATTTCAGCATAGCAGTGATTAAAAATACCTCATTAACATTATCATTAGACATTTATAAAATCAATCAATCAATCAGTCAATGTTCATTTATATAGCCCTAAATCACTAGTGTCTCAAGGGGCTGCACAAACCACAACACAAACCACTACGACATCCTTGGTAGGCCCACTTAAGGGCAAGGAAAACTCACACCCAGTGGGACGTCGGTGACAATGATGACGCAGTGGGACCCAGTGGGATAAAAATAAAATAAAAGAACAATAGTGTCACAGTGGCTTACACTTGCATCGCATCTCATAAGCTTGACAACACACTGTGTCCAATATTTTCACAAAGATAAAATAAGTCATATTTTTGGTTCGTTTAATAGTTAAAACAAATTTATGTTATTGCAATCAGTTGATAAAAAATTATCCTTTACAATTATAAAAGCTTTTTTTTTTTTTTAAATCTACTACTCTGCTTGCATGTCAGCAGACTGGGGTAGATCCTGCTGAAATCTAATGTATTGAATGAATACAGAATCGTTTTGAATCGGAAAAATACGTTTTTGAATCGAGAATCGAATCGAATCGAAAACATCTATATAATATCGAAATGTGACCCCAACAATCGATATTGAATTGAATCGTGGGACACCCAAAGATTCGCAGCCCTAATAGATATATATATATATATATATATATATATATATATATATATATATATATATATATATATATATATATACTTCAGATTGTTTTCTTTGCTTAAAAATAGAACAAGCACATTCTAAAAAATGTCCAAATTATGTTTTTTGTTTTTTTTTTACACTTAAATGTTGCGGTTAATAGTATTCTATCTTTATTTGTCGTTATTTATACTTTCTGAATAAATTATGTGGTTCATCTGTCAACTCATTGGTGTTAATTTTCAATCTATCAAGATGAAAAAATGATATCAAAATGAAATTACGGGATGTTGTTTAAGTAGTCTGCTCATGTTCCTCCACTGGTGCACTAAAATCATGTGGTTTATTTTTACATATGTAGCATCATCGACAAAGAATTGCTATTGCGACATCTAGTGGACACAATTAGAACAGCAGTTTCTTTCATTCCAAAATTTTGGTTAATTTTAATACTTAGTAAACTCATCCTGTGGGCTGGATAAAACCTGTTCGCGGGCCGTATGTTTGACACCCCTGGGTTAAATAATATAATGCCTGATAGTTCTTCCTCAACTGAAAGCTTTTGTTATTCTGGAAATATTGTGTTGCTCGATGTAATATGACGTATATGGTGCTGGGATACACATGATTTCTGCCTTTCAAAGTTTTTCTTAAACAACCAATTTTTGACCTCGGTATTTGTCGAATCCGAGTTGCGTAAATATAATTCTAATTGTGAGAAAGGCAAGATAACCATCTGCAACTGTAGCGCTGTTTTTTTAACAACACACTACTCTTTCTCATCCCAATTTGCGTATGTTTTTTCTGTTTCGACAACACATGCTGTGCGCGTGTGTTCACCTGTGCGTCATCGCCGCTTATTTTTCTTCGGTTCTATTCAAACATTCCCCGACACTTTGTCCGCAGTCACCTTTGTACCCTGACCCCACCCATACCAAGCCTTCAGGCGCAGCTTTCTCATCTGAGTGGTGGCCACCAAACTGTGTCTCCTTCTTGACACTCTTCACTTTATTTTATTTAACCCAGGGGTGTCCAAAGTGCGGCCCGGAGGCCATTTGCGGCCCGCAGCTAACCGTTTACCGGCCCGCCACACATTCTGCAAAAATTGCAAAATTGATAGTATTGATAGTAAAAAAGGACAAAAAATCCATGTTATAATGAATTATTACCTAAAAATTATCACTTTAAAATGTTTTATGTGGAAAAAAATATTGTATATGTGGTATGGTTGCCATATAAAAACATCAAAGTTTTGACAAAAGAGCATAAAACAAACAAAATAATAGTTCAAACTTAAAATCGACAGATATATCGGAAGTTGATCTTGAAATTTAAGTGTTAAAAGTAAAAAAAAAAAAAATAATAAAAATGCATCATTTTATGATTGGGGAACCTTTTGGATCTCAAATATATTTAGTAGGATTTTATTTAACTTTTCACTGTGATTACTCAAAACTATTAAATAATTAAAATCAATGGTGTTCTGCATTATTGATCTTTGAGGGCTTTAATTGCTAAATAACGGAACTCTCCTGAAGGAATCAATAAAGTACTATCCATCTAAATACTGCATATTTCAGTTTTACTATAAAAAAACAAAGTTGTCTTTGACAGAAAATGCATAAAACCTTATTTGTTTTACTTTTTAATCAACCTCAAGTTGATATAGAGATTTACTGTAAGCATTAAATAAAAAAATAAAAATAATAATTTGACTTATTTTTAACATTTTAGTGACTGAGACCCTATATGTTCCCCAGGAGCCTTCAGGACTAAAAAAAAAATCCATATCTTTTTTTATGGTTTGAAAATGAAAAATATCAAAATGGCCCACGCATGCTTAAATTTTTCCGTGTGCGGCCCTCTGTGGAAAAAGTTTGGACACCCCTGATTTAACCAATACCAAAAATATTCATAATCAAAGGTGTCCAACTCAAGTCATTTAATGTGGCTCGAGAAAGCCTGGGAATTATGCGGATACTTCATCTTTCTTAGTAAATGTTTTCGTTGTTTCCATTTTGACAGAAAAAAATATACATGAAATTTCATGTGTTTTAAACTTTGATAGACACTATATTGCCAAAATTATTTGGCCACCTGCCTTGACTCACCTATGAACTTGAAGTGCCATCCCATTCCTAACCCATAGGGTACAATATGATGTGGGTCCACCTTTTGCAGCTATTACAGCTTCAACGCTTCTGGGAAGGCTGTCCACAAGGTTGCCGAGTGTCTTTATAGGAATTTTCCACCATTCTTCCAAAAGCGCATCGGTAAAGTCACAGACTGATGTTGGTCAAGAAGGCCTGGCTCTCAGTCCATCCATCCAATTTTTACCGCTTGTCCCATTCGTGGTCACGGGGGGTGCTGGAGCCTATCTAAGCTGCATTCGGGCGCAAGGCGGTGTACACCCTGGACAAGTCACCACCTCATCTTAGGGCCAACACAGATATACAGACAACATTCACACTCACATTCACACACTAGGGACCATTTAGTGTTGCCAATCAACTTATCCCCAAGTGCATGTCTTTGGAGGTGGGAGGGGCCTATCCCCAGGTGCATGTCTTTGGAGGTGAGAGTGTATCCAAAGTACCCGGAGGGAACCCACACAGTCACGAGGAGAACATGCAAACTCCACACAGAAAGATCCCAAGCCCGGGATCGAACTTCGTATTGTGAGGCACATGCACTCAGTCTCCGTTCTAATGCATCCCAAAGGTGTTCTATCGCGTTCAGGTCAGGACTCTGTGCAGGCCAGTCAAGCTCATCCACACCATACTCTGTCATCCATGTCTTTATGGACCTTGCTTTGTGCTCTGGTGCACAGTCATGTTGGAAGAGGAAGGGGTGGGCGGTGTTGGGGGCGCGGGGGTGTAAAATATATTCAGGTGTTGTTGTGTTGCGTTTATGTTGTGTTACTGTGAGGATGTTCTCCCGAAATGTGTTTGTCATTCTTGTTTGGTGTGGCTTCACAGCGTGGCGCATATTAGTAAGAGTGTTAAAATTGTTTATATCACAACCATCAGTGTACTCTGTATCACTCAGTATGCCTTTCAATCTTGTACGTGTGATTGCGGAAGCTGCATACAACATGTTGCTGGACTAATAATCGTTTTTTACATATTGTTGAAGGTGTCAAAGGTAATGGCTTCACAACACGCCCTTAATCTTGTTATCAGGATGAACACCATTGGATATTCTCGAGAACGTTGGCGGCTCCCATTGTCTTCTTAACTCTGTGAAACGGGTTTAGATAGCTCTCTGAGTGGTAATGGTGGCCGACCTCTGATGTATTTCAACGGGCGGGTGGCGGGCGGTTGCAGTTCTGATAAAATGTTGGTTCGGGTGAATGGCGGGTGGATGACAACTTTGGTGATGCGGTTGCGGTTGATATAATTGCCTATCCGCGCATCTCTAGTGCACAGGTTTTTGTTTGATTGATTGAAACTTTTATTAGTAGATTGCACAGTACAGTACATATTCCGTACAATTGACCACTAAATGGTAACACCTGAATAAGTTTTTCAACTTGTTTAAGTCGGGGTCCACGTTAATGATACAAATATATACTATCAGTATAATACAGTCATCACACAATTTAATCATCAGAGTATATACATTGAATTATGTACTTTATTTACAATCTGGGGAGGGGGATGTGGTGGGAGTTTGGGCGGGGGGTTAGGTTGGGTTGGCATCCTATGACAGTTCCATGCTGGAAATCGCTGAGAGCGGCCCATTCTTTCACAAATGTTTGTAGAAACAGTCTCCATGCCCAGGTGCTTGATTTGATACACCTGTGGCCGGGCCAAGTGATTAGGATCGCTGATTCCGATTATTTGGATGGGTGGCCAAATACTTTTGGCAATATAGTGTATATACTGGTTCAATCCCCACCTAGTACCAACCTCGTCACGTCCGTTGTGTCCTGAGCAAGACACTTCACCCTTGCTCCTGATGGGTGCTGGTTAGCGCCTTGCATAGCAGCTCCCTCCATCAGTGTGTGAATGTGTGTGTTAATGGATAATTGTGGAAGTAGTGTCAAAGCGCTTTGAGTACCTTGAGGTAGAAAAGCACTATACAAGTACAACCCATCATCATGTTCAATTGTTATTGCTGTGAATCTTTGTGCACCGCGCCATTCGATTCAGATTCTCGGGGTGAGGATTCAATTCATAATTGATACTTAATTCAGCCCGATTCTCGATTCAAACTGATTTTTGCAAAATATTATTTGGTATAATAATAACAACACCTTAACAAAACAGCTTACAGATTATAAAACCTCCTTTTGGTTGCTGACATGTGACACATACTGTACATGCACCAAGTAATCATAGAGATTGCCTAAAAAACGTTTTTTATTTTGTATTAATTCATCCAAAGAAATAACATAAATTCGATTTTTGAAAAATGCTAAAAAAAATGCTAAAAAAAAAAAAATTGGTATTGGAGTGTGATTAAAAAAACATTTTTTAACGCCCCTAATTATTATATACTGTATGATAGTCTGTAAATAACAATAATGGTTAAATATCTGCTTGTCACCTTGACTTAACATTTCAAAGCAAGTTATCCATCATTTTGTACATACAAAAATCTAATAACCAAATGCATAGGCAATAATATAATGAGGCAATTATACTTTTATATTCTTACATTCACTCTCACAAGCGGCCCTCTGAGGGCAGTCATGACTGCCGTGTGGCCCTCCATCAAAACAACTTTGACACCCTTAGTCTATATCAAGGATTCTGATACAGATTCTCACATGCCGGCGTGGCGCCGTTGGGAGAGTGGCTGTGCCAGCAACCTGAGGGTTCCTGGTTCGATCCCCACCTTCTATCAACCGCCCCACGTCCCCTGTGTCCTTGAGCAAAACACTTCACCCTTGCTCCTGATGAGTGATGGTTAGCGCCTTGCACGGCAGCTCCCGCCATCGGTGTGTGAATGTGTGTGTGAATGGGTGAATGTGGAAAGTGTCAAAGCGCTTTGAGCACCTTGAAGGTAGAAAAGCGCTATACAAGCATAACCTATTTACCATTTACCATGACGGTGTGAATATTTGGACACATTTGTGTCAGATGTGTCGTGAGAGAATCCGATTTCAGCCATGTCTTGTTGATAAGAAACACAAATGGTAAAAGGCTACAGAGTCTTTCTGATATCATGTTGGGCGGAACTACTTTTCCTTCCGCCGCTTATTAATAAGTATCTATTTGAGCGTGCATTCTGACTAAACTGGCTCACTTCACTGTTCTTTGTAACCTCTCAAGCCTCGCCGTATTTCTATACTTGCATATTGATTATACAAACCGCGTTTCCATATGAGTTGGGAAATTGTGTTGGATGTAAATATAAACGGAATACAATGATTTGCAAATCCTTTTCAACCCATATTCAATTGAATGCACTACAAAGACAAGATATTTGATGTTCAAACTCAAACTTTATTTTTTTTTTGCAAATGATAATTAACTTAAAATTTCATGGCTGCAACACGTGCCAAAGTAGTTAGGATAGGGCATGTTCACCACTGTGTTACATCACCTTTTCTTTTAACAACACTCAATAAACGTTTGGGAACTGAGGAAACTAATTGTTGAAGCTTTGAAAGTGGAATTACTTCCCATTCTTGTTTTATGTAGAGCTTCAGTCGTTCAGTCTCCACTGTCGTATTTTACGCTTCATAATGCGCCACACATTTTCGATGGGAGACAGGTCTGGACTGCAGGCGGGCCAGGAAAGTACCCGCGCTCATTTTTTACGAAGCCACGCTATTGTAACACGTGCTGAATGTGGCTTGGCATTGTCTTGTTGAAATAAGCAGGGGCGTCCATGAAAGAGACAGCGTTTGGATGGCAGCATATGTTGTTCCAAAACCTGTCTGTACCTTTCAGCATTAATGGTGCCTTCACAGATGTGTAAGTTACCCATCTCTTGGGCACTAATGCACCCCCATACCACCACAGATGCTGGTTTTTGAACTTTGCGTCGGTAACAGTCTGGATGGTTCACTTCGCCTTTGGTTCGGATGACACAATGTTGAATTTTTCCCCCCAAAAATTGAAATGTGGACTCGTCAGACCACAGAACACTTTTCCACTTTGCATCAGTCCCTCTTAGATGATCTCGGGCCCAGAGAAGCCGGCGGCGTTTCTGGATGTTGTTGATAAATGGCTTTCGCTTTGCATAGTAGAGCTTTAACTTGCACTTACAGATGTAGCGACAAACTGTATTTAGTGACAGTGGTTTTCTGAAGTGTTCCTGAGCCCATGTGGTGATATCCTTTAGAGATTGATTTCGGTTTTTGAGGGATCGAAAGTCACGGTCATTCAGTGTTGGTTTCCGGCCATGCCGCTTAAGTGGAGTGATTTCTCCAGATTCTCTGAACCTTTTGATGATATTATGGGCCATAGATTTTGAAATCCCTAAATTTATTGCAATTGCACTTTGAGAAACGTTGTTCCTAAACTGTTTGACTATTTACTCACGCAGTTGTGGACAAAGGGGTGTACCTCGCCCCCATCCTTTTTTTGTGAAAGACTGAGCATTTTTTGAGAATGGTGTTTTTATACCCGATCATGGCACCCACCTGTTCCCAATTAGCCTGCACACCTGTGGGATGTTCCAAATAAGTGTTTGATGAGCATTCCTCAACTTTATCAGTATTTATTGCCACTTTTCCCAACTTCTTTGGCACGTGTTGCTGGCATCAAATTCTAAAGTTAATGATTATTTGGAAAAAAAGAATGTTAATCAGTTTGAACATCAAATATCTTGTCTTTGTAGTGCATTCAATTGAGTATGGGTTGAAAATGATTTGCAAATCATTGTATTCCGTTTATATTTATATCTAACACAATTTCCCAACTCATATGGAAATGGGGTTTGTATTATCTATATGAGGAGCATATTTTATCAAATGCACATGTTGATTATAAGCATCTATTTTTGCATAAAACAAGAAAAGCCGGTTTGATTTGTACTTTTTGAAGAGCGCGAATGATTATTTTATTTTTAGAAAACGAGAGTTCCTTATTGGTGGAAGGACAGCATTAATAGTTTCAGTTTGTATTCCCGTTCCCAAACTCTTGTCTTTCTCTGTTTACAAGGGTCACAAGGAGTGTTCCCAAGAACAGAAGAGGCTTTTCAAGCTTTGGCTTCTCCTTGGCACTATTGTTAGCCTAAAGCTGGGCTCTACTATATGTGTTTACAGTAAAAATGTGTGTTTATGTCACAAAGCAATTACTCTTCCTGTGTGGTACCTTCGTACACCTCTGTACTGTACCGAACATCTGAATACATGAACTGTTACACCCCTCTTGGTAATGATAGCGTACTATGCATGAATTTTCTATAGCTGTTGCATGGCTAAATTATCAATGTCGTATTTGTATCAGCAATTGTTAGCCTTGTTTTAACGTATCGGTAAGACAGCTTGTGTCAGTTTTTTTCCTTAACGTGAAAAGATTAGCCAGTTTAAACAGACGACCTGTCGGGGAGCACCTGCACCTGCTTTTGTAAAGCGGGCGTGACCGCCAGCCTACCGCATTGTTTTTCTGCCTTTTCAAAGACACGCTGTGTGATGTGTTCAACTGTTAGGTAAATAAAACCGATTACAACCAATGCAATCATTTCCACATACAGTATAAACTAAATAATCCCCATAATTGAACAAAATGGCTAACACCAACCCATGTAGATGTGCTGATTTTATATATGTCATCACGGGTTCGAATCAAGACTTAATAGCGTATTTCCTTGAATTGCCGCCGGGGCGCTAATTAATTTAAAACCTTCTCACTCTGGCGTTTACCAAAGGCATACAGTAAAGGCAAGCATGCGCTAATTATTTTAAAACCTCTTCTCACTCCGGCGCTTACCAAAGGCATGCAGTAAATTTAGGCCTGCGCTTATAAATTTGAGTGTGATTTAAGGATACCATCATGAAAAGCACATTTAATAAAAAAAACGTTATTATAGTCTTACCTTTACTTATAAATGAAATCCATGCGCAGCTCCTTCTGATCAAAAGCTTATATAACTTGTTTATAGAAGTCTTCCTTATCGTTCTTCAATTTTAAAAGTCTCTCTGTCTCGATGGAGATCTTCCTTTATTACCTCCTGCTTCGATTGAAAGTCCAGTTTAGAAAACTGTTTTATTTTAGATATGTAATCCTACATCTTAAAAGTGCAAGTGAGAGGAAAAAATAAACGATCGCTGCTCACTCTTGCTGCTTGTGTCACTTCTTCTGCAGCCGAGTAGTCGCAAGAAGGATCACTAGCGCCCTCTACCACCAGGAGGCGGGAGTCATTTAATGACTTATATTTCACGCACACAGCTACGGTATATTAATAAAACATAGCTGCTTACTGTTCTTTTTAGCTTATTCAATAGCTTGGACCTTAAATCCTACTGAATAGCTCTTAATCTTTTTCCCTTTATTCAATTTCAAATTATTGAAATCAGCCTCCTCCATTTTGAAAATGATGACAGGGGAAGTGTCACTCGTGACGTGACGAGTTTGATCGGGCGGAAATTCTAGGCATTTGCTAATTATTTTGCGAAATGAGTTTGACCCGGCGAAAATAACTAGACATGCGCTAATAAAAATAATATTTTGCGAAACGAGTTTGACCTGGCGTTAATCCTGAGCCGGCGGTAATGCTAAGCATACGCAAATTATTTTGCGAAACGAGTTTGACCCGGCAGTAATTCTAGGCAGGCGCAGCTGTGTCCCAGTGTTTACATGACTCAAAATTGTTCTCGCGTGAAAGATTCCTTCATTATTTCAAAAGGGATGCACGCTCAGGGAGACACAAGGGTTACCTTATTACACGCATTCAGGAGTTGCTAGAATTCCTGGACAATGCATGTCTTGCCAGAACACCGGATCCAGTGTGAGAGGGAGCTGCGACGGACGCGTTGTCCATCCACAGTGCATAGCCGCTTCTAAGATACTAATCTTCACCACCATGGCGTGAAATTAACAGTTTCTTCCACGTAACATCATCACTGGAGGAGTAGAGGAAAAATAATGGCTAAGCATGCTACACACACCGAGCAAGACAATACAAGAAACTAAGTGCTAAAACTTCAACGTAAAGGAGGGGTGTTTGAGTCAGATGTCGATACTATTTATACCTAGTATAGTACAGACTTTCCCCCAGATTGCCAATATAGTTGTGGCTAGGGGTGTGGCCATCATATAATTTGCATAATTAGCGATGACACTTATTTTCCTTTAAAAAAATCTAAGAAATGTCATTGATTTTGCTTCATTTTTCAAGTGTTGCTAATTATTGTATAATGTAACACATGCTGCATTGTATCCTGCCCTCCCTGAATCTTGGAATTTACTTTACCAAATATGTAAACAGATGGAAAAATATATATATATATGAGGCGCTTTACTGATATTCTCCACAATGAGGTCCCTGTAAAACCAAGCACATTAAGAAAAGTACATATATAAACATGAAGTGCACATACATGTAGGAATCAGCTAAAATTATTACTGTAGTTTGTAATGAAGTGAAAAAGGCACTACAGTTATGCAGGATGGAGTTTAGCTTCAGGCTAACGTACAATGGTCCAGCTCATTGACATGCTGAGGAAAATTAGCAAGGCCAGTTGATTGACACATAATAGAAAAAAAATCATTTATATTTATGGGCAATTTACATGCATATTTTTGCAAAATGGCACGATGCCGCTCAAATGCAGCTGAGATAGGCTCCAGCACCCCCCCCCAACCCCCCCCCCCCCCCCCCCCCCCCCCACACACACACACACACACACACACACACACACACACTCCACACGGCCCAAAGTTGGACCGTGGTGTTGGTAATAAGGTCAACATTAGGGTGGTTTGCGCTGGCTTGAACAAGAAATGCATGAAATAACTTGAAATACCTTTCTATTTTTCCTTCTCTACGTTTGCAGAGTGCCAACTCCGTTTCAGGGCCAATCAGATGCGCGACCTGTTGTCAGAGATTAAGATGCACGTTTTTCAAAATAAAGCATAGAGGAACATTTTTATGATATTTGATATATTTTCAAACTAATTATTGTCAATAGTGCGTAAATAGTAGACTATAATTGATGTATATATAATATAACTTTTGCTAAAATATATATATATGTATATATGTGTGTGTATATATATATATATATATATATATATATATATATATATATATATATATATTTGTGTGTATGTATGTATGTAAGTATGTATACATATATATGTATGTATCTATATCTATATCTATATCTATATATATAGATATATATATATATATATCTATATATATAAATAATACACAGGGCTTCACGGTGGCAGAGGAGTTTGTGCGTCTGCATCACAATACGAAGGTCCTGAGAGTGTGTGTGTGTGTGTGCGCGCGCGCGTCTGTGTGTGTGTGTGTTTGTGTTTGTGGTATGCGAGCGACATTCCTTTCCCATATGGACTCATCACAGTGCCCTGGTGGCTTTGTCGCCCGGTGTTTTTTGTGTCAACAAACAAGTTGGCCGGCTTTCTGGTGAGAGGAGAGCCAGAGGGCAGACAACCAGACAGCAACGTCCCCTAGCCTACTAGCTAGCTAGCTGTCATTCATTCGCTCACATATTCAGTGACCTTTTCTCAACAAGCTTCTTCTCATTTTCGGTTTTGGTTTGTGTCGTTGTAGGTATACTCAGCGGCATAGTTGGTGCAAAAGTTGTCATTTCAACATTTACGAAATGAAGTTCTTCTGCAAACCGAAGCACACTTACTTAATTGATTACACACGCTACGTCCACACATCTTTACATGTCCCTGCAACCCCACTTTTTGATCAGGATCGAGATTCCAGAATATTCAACCACTTCCTCGTCTTTTTCGTGTTGAAAACATGATAGAAAAAAAAAAAATTGCAAACCGATTTAGACGACAAATCGAACCAAAACTCAAGAGATTTGTAAGTGAATATGATGTACAGCTTTGATATGAAGAATTAGCAAATATATATGTTATGTTAATCATTGTAATCAAGATTTGAATAAAGAATCCAGACTCACAATTTTTCAAAAAACTTTAACTGTGGTTTTAAACTCCAAAATTTGTCATTGAATCTAACTCCGAATCGGCAAATGGATTAATTTTGTTATAGTTATCCTGACACAGAAGATCTATATTAAAATTTGGTGGATAGGTATATTATCATATTGTTTGTAATTTGTGTCTGAAATTTGAAACTTGACTTGCAACACCAACGTACCGTATTTTCCGCACTAAAACGCACCGGATTATAAATCGCACCGGATTATAAGGCGCACCTCTAAGGAATGGCCTATTTTAAAACGTTGTTCATATATAAGGCGCAACGCATTATAAGGCACATAGAATAGACGCAAAAGTAGAGGCTGGGGTTACGTTATGCATCCTTTAGATGGAGCTGCGCTAAAGGAAATGTCAACAAAACAGTCAGATAGGTCAGTCAAACTTTATTAATAGATTACAAACCAGTCTTCTGACAACTCTGTTCACTCCCAAAATGAATAAACAGCTGTTTTATTATTTTCCCCGATTCAATAAACATGTAAAAAACAGTCTGATACTGTTACAGCAAATCAAACGTTTGTGCAATCACAATTTAGTAACACTCGAAATAGTGCAAAGCAATAATATATCAATTACTGAACGTTGCTCAAATGATAATGTCACACAACACACAAAAACAAGATGTAAAGCTCACTTTATTAAGTTATTCCTCATCCACGAATCCCTCAAATTCTTTTTCTTCAGTGTTCGAATCAAACAGTTGGGCGAATATGGCATCTCGTCGAAGTCATCATTAAAGGAGTCAGTGTCGCTGCTGTTAATGTTAAATTCTCTCGCTGCTGCTCTATTCCCATCTTCTACTGTGTGACTGATCGCCTTGAGTTTAAACTCTGCGTCGTAAGCGTGTCTCTTAATAGGAGGCATTTTGGGGTCTTTACATAAACACACAGAAACGGCACGCCTCCCGCAGTCATATATCCCAGCATGCACCGCGCACTTCTTCTTCTACGGGGGAAAATAAGGTTGGCGGCTGCTTACCGTAGAAGAAGAAGCGCACTTCTTCTTCTCCGGGGGAAAATGAAGTTGGCGGCTGCTTACCGTAGTTCCGAGACCTCCATTCATCCATCCATTTTTTACTGCTTATTGTGGCTCAATATTGGTCCATATATAAGGCGCCCCGGATTATAAGGCGCGCTGTCAGCTTTTAAAAAAATTTGAGGTGCGGAAAACACAGTACTTGGTTGGAACTGCGATCCAGATTTGAATCAGGAACTGGACTTGCATGTTCTTTCATAAACTCCAACTGACCATTCAAACTCCAAAATGTGTCAATAAATCCAGTGTGTAGCTTTGATACGGCAGACCTGCTATTTGACAAATGGATTAACTTGTAATCATGATACCCATACTAAATCTCAAACTGCCTTGAAATTTGGTGTGGAATTTGTAATGCACCCTATTTGTAAAGTTAGTTGATGTACAAACCCCGTTTCCATATGAGTTGGGAAATTGTGTTAGATGTAAATATAAACGGAATACAATGATTTGCAAATCATTTTCAACCCATATTCAGTTGAATATGCTACAAAGACAACATATTTGATATTCAAACTGATAAACTTTTTTTTTTTTTTTTGCAAATAATCATTAACTTTGGAATTTGATGCCAGCAACACATGACAAAGAATTTGGTAAATGTGGCAATAAATACTGATAAAGTTGAGAAATACTCATCAAACACTTATTTGGACCATCCCACAGGTGTGCAGACTAATTGGGAACAGGTGGGTGCCATGATTGGGTAAAAAAGCAGCTTCCATGAAATGCTAAGTAATTCACAAACAAGGATGGGGTGAGGGTCACCAATTTGTAAGCAAATTGTCGAACAGTTTTAGAACAACATTTCTCAACGAACTATTACAAGGAATTTAGGGATTTTACCATCTACGGTCCGTAAAATCATCAAAAAGCTTCAGAGAATCTGGAGAAATCACTGCACGTAAGCGATGATATTACGGACTTTTGATCCCTCAGGCGGTACTGCATCAAAAACCCACATCAGTGTGTAAATGATATCACCACATGGGCTCAGGAACACTTCATAAAACCACTGTCAGTAAATACAGTTGGTCGCTACATCTGTAAGTGCAAGTTAAAACTCTGCTATGCAAAGCAAAACCCATTTATCAACAACACCAAGGAACGCCGCTGGCTTCGCTGGGCCCGATCTCACCTAAGATGGACTGATGCAAAGTGGAAAACAGTTCTTTGGTCTGACGAGTCCACATTTCAAATTATATTTGGAAACTGTGGACGTGGTGTCCTCCGTAACAAAGAGGAAAATAACCATCCGGATTGTTATAGGCGCAAAGTTCAAAAGCCAGCATCTGTGATGATATGGGGGTGTATTAGTGCCTAAGGCATGGGTAACTTACACATCTGTGAAGGCACCATTAATGCTGAAAGGTCCATACAGGTTTTGGAGCATCATATGTTGTCATCCAAGCAACATTATCATGGACGCCCCTGCTTATTTCAGCAAGACAATGCCAAGCCACGTGTTACAACAGCGTGGTTTCGTAGTAAAAGAGTGCGGGTACTTTCCTGGCCCGCCTGCAGTCCAGACCTGTCTCCCATAGAACAAGTGTGGTGCATTATCCATTTTCTACCGCTTATTCCCTTTGAGGTCGCGGGGGGCGCTGGCGCCTATCTCAGCTACAATCGGGCGGAAGGCGGTTAACACCCTGGACAAGTCGCTACCTCATCGTAGGGCCAACACAGATAGACAGACAACATTCACACTCTAGGGCCAATTTAGTGTTGCCAATCAACCTATCCCCAGGTGCATGTCTTTGGAAGTGGGAGGAAGCCGGAGTACCCGGAGGGAACCCACGCATTCACGGGGAGGACATGCAAACTCCACACAGAAAGATCCCGAGCCTGGGATTGAACCCAGGACTGCAGGACCTTCGTATTGGGAGGCAGAGGCACTGACCCCTCTTCCACCGTGAAGCCCGTGTGGCGCATTATGAAGCGTAAAATACGACAGCGGAGACCCTGGACTGTTGAACGACTAAAGCTCTACATAAAACAGGAATGAGAAAGAATTCCACTTTCAAAGCTTCAACAATTTGTTTCCTCAGTTGCCAAAACGTTTATTGAGTGTTTTTAAAAGAAAAGGTGATGTAACAGTGGTGAACATGGCCTTTCCCAACTACTTTGGCACGTGTTGCAGCCAAGAAATTCTAAGTTAATTATTATTTTAAAAAAGTTTATGAGTTTAAACATCAAATGTTTTGTCTTTGTAGTGCATTCAACTGAATATGGGTTGAAAAGGATTTGCAAATCATTGTATTCCGTTTATGTTTACATCTAACACAATTTCTCAACTCATATGGAAACGGGGTTTGTATTTTTGGAGAAATTTGGTGTGTAGTTTTGGAATGACCAATCGACAAATAGATAAGATCGGATACGATAGGATAAACTTGAATTACACCATAATTGGGAAATTCTTTGGCTGCGTTGCAGTAACAAAAGTAAAATGTAATAAAAAAACTAAAATTGTGTAGTAAATAAATACATATTTAAACTTGTGATCATAATCCCAAATAGTCTCCAGACATGTCGGGTGACTTTTCCAGCTGCTTGAGTGACAGCTGTGGGCGACGCCTTGTCTTGTGTCGTGTGCTTGTCCTGCGTTTGAGTGCCAATCACTTCTTGCCAGAAAGTGAGCCGGCGCATCGGCAGCGTGACTTTGTGTTTTATTTGTGGACTCAGCTGACATGGGTCAGACGCCAGGCCTTTTCTCACTAGAAGTTCAAGTGACTCTCCGGTAACTCGGGGTGAGAGTTTATCCCCCAGGGGTCTCGCTTCCTCTGAAATATTGACTCAACACCACAGGGGGAAGACACACACACACTCGGAGTGCCTTTTCCATTACACAATGTCTCTATTTTGGTTGCTACAGTGATCCGCTGTGACTAATGAACAGCGTTCCCCGCTGTGGGACCTTGTTGACTTAAACCCGTCGTCATCAAAGTGAACTCTAATGGAATCTTTTCCAGCACATGACATCACTTGAGTGAGATTCAGGCTCCTGTTCATATAATCACAGTTATTTTGCTTAACTTTCACAGCAACATTTGGTAGCACATGTACAGGGACCCGCTGCATGCAGGTAATAAAAGTGTTTAAAAAAAAAAAAAAATCAGGAGGTTGCCTACAGCCACAGCTATGAGTACTATTTTATTTTTGACTGGGACTAATTATATACTGCAAGAGTTATTTGCTTTTGTGGTATCTGAGCCGAGGATGTCGTTGTGGCTTGTTCAGCCCTTTGAGACACTCGTGATTTAGGGCTATATAAGTAAACATTCATTGATTGATTGATGACTATCAGTAGAGTCTGGTGGTGTTAATTGGAAAACGTACAATTCTTTTTTTCTTGTTGTTGTTGTTTTTTTGCCTTGTCCTGAAAAGATTTTCTCCTGGGTTCTTATTGGCTAAGATGCACCTAGAAGGAGAACTTCAAATTTTTTGAAATGTTGCTTATCGTTCACAATTATGAACAACATGACAGCGTGGGTTCCCTCCTGGTACTCTGGCTTCCTCCCACCTCCAAAGACATGCACCTGGGGATAGGCCCCTCCCACCTCCAAAGACATGCACCTGGGGATTGGAAATGGATGGACATGACGATGGATGTATTTTTTTTTATTTTATTTTTTTTACTACATTCTAAATAGAAAATTATTGTGATCAAAAATCAATTTACAATGGAGCCTATCGACGCCGCTCTATTCTGCCTGAAAAAGCCCTTAAAATTAATCTAACCACCTCCATTAGGTTTTTTTATACATGATGTAAATATATATGTAATTTAGTAACTGGCACATTAATTTGAACATGTTATATTTATGTATTTTGATCATTTTAAGCATATGCAGCGTATTAATTTAAAAAACGCATCAGATTTTCTTCTTTGTTAAACTCCATCACTGATTAAAACTCACTGAAGACTTCATTAGAGCCAACAAACATAATAAAACATCACTTACTGTACAATGTCTGCTGTCATTAGACTGCTAGGACAGTGGTTCTCAAATGGGGGTACGCGTACCCCTGGGAGTACTTGAAGGTATGCCAAGGGGTAAGTGAGATTTTTTTTCAATATTCTAAAAATAGTAACAATTCAAAAGTCCTTTATAAATATATTTATTGAATAATACTTCAACAAAATATGAATGTAAGTTCATAATCTGTGAAAAGAAATGCAACAATGCAATCTTCAGTGTTGACAGCTAGATCTTTTTGTGGACATGTTCCATAAATATTGATGTTAAAGATTTCTTTTTTTATGAAAAAATATTTAGAATGAAGTTGATGAATCCAGATGGATCTCTATTACAATCACCAAAGAGGGCACTTAAAGTTGATGATTACTTCTATGTGTAGAAATCTTTATTTATAATTGAATCATTGTTCATTTTTGAAAACAAGTTTTTATTTATTTTTATATGTTTTTTTCCAAATATTTCAAAAAAGACCACTACAAATGAGCAATATTTTGCACTGTTATACAATTTAATAAATCAGAAACTGATGACATTGTGCTGTATTTTACTTCTTTATTTATTTTTTTTCAACCAAAAATGCTTTGCTCTGATTAGGGGGTAGTTGAATTAAAAAAATGTTCACAGGGGGTACATCACTGGAAAAAAGGTTGAGAACCACTGTGCTAGGATGTTCATATATTCCCTTTTTGATGAAAAATGACTCATAATCCTCGCGAAGGAAAGGCGGATGGAACCAAGCGTCTTTTTGTGTCGTTCTCGCTATTACCGGGTCTAAATTGGCTGTCAAAAGTGTACCAACTTGTTGGAATACATCCTCGTCCTTCTCCTATCCAGGTGAGATTCATGATTTATGATCTGCAATAAAGTTTGATGAGCAAGGAAACAGCTCATCAGTTGATCATGTCACACGAGCTCCTGATCACGGCGCCGCTATGAATAGTTTGTCTGTGTTAACGCTTGTAATACAATATCACTCATGCTTGTTAATTTTCAAGTCACAAAATGTAAATGGAGTGTTGTTATAGCTTTCAAAATTTTTTTATTTGGGTTTTATGGGCGGATATGGGGGGACCCCTCATTGACTTTTATTTGTTTATTGTTGAGTTAGAACGCATTAAAATGTCTTTAAAAAATGATTGAATGATAGGCAAAATTCCCCCCAAAAGTGCAGCTCCTCTTTAAAACCTCTAAAGGCTTAGTTGGCCACCTGAATGGACATCACCTTTTAGCTCTTGTTTGCAAAATGCTGTACACTACTGAATTGGGGTCTTATGGCCACTTATGTGGACACTTATACTGCCATCTGGTGGTGTCAGAAGAGTATGACATACAATGGAATTTGGAAAAAAAAGTGTAAAAATAGGAATTAGCATGTCACTTAACATGAAGTACATGTTTGTTACTTATGGATTAAATACATCATATCAATCAATCAATGTTTACCTATATAGCCCTAAATCACTAGTGTCTCAAAGGGCTGCACAAACCACTACGACATCCTCGGTAGGCCCACATAAGGGCAAGGAAAACTCACACCCAGTGGGACGTAAAAAGATGATTCTTAGTTTTTATTGTAATTAGGGTCCAATAATTCCAAATAGCAAAGAGAAAAAAAAAAAAAAGCATGTAAACAAACAGATTGGGCCTTTTGAGGTTTTTAAGCTTAGTGATTATAACGCCACTTGTTGTTTTGGAATACACCTTTAAGTGTTTTGATGTAAATTAAGCGGATCGCCAATATACTTGTGGCGGTAGGGGAGTGGCTAGGGGTGGGGTGAATGTAACGTCATCATATCATTTGCATAATCGCTGATGAAGCAAAGATGCGCAGATTTTCTTTAAAAAGGCTAAAAACTAATATATGTACATTTAAAAACAAATCTAAGTTGTTAGTAATTCATCCATCCGTCCGTCCATTTTCTACCGCTTATTCCCTTTGGTGTCGCGGTGCCTATCGCAGCTACAATCGAGTGGAAGGCGGCGTAAACCCTGGACAAGTCGCCACCTCATCGCAGCCAACATAGATAGACAGACAACATTCACACTCACATTCACACACTAGGGGCCATTTAGTGTTGCCAATCAACCTATCCCCAGGTGCATGTCTTTGGAGGTAGGACGGGCCTATCCCCAGGTGCATGTCTTTGGAGGTGGGATGGGCCTATCCCCAGGTGCATGTCTTTGGAGGTGGGAGGGGCCTATCCCCAGGTGCATGTCTTTGGAGGTGGGAGGGGCTTATCCCCAGGTACATGTCTTTGGAGGTGGGAGGGGCCTACGCCCCAGGTGCATGTCTTTGGAGGTGGGAGGGGCCTATCCCCAGGTGCATGTCTTTGGAGGTGGGAGGAAGCAGGAGTACCCAGAGGGAACCCACGCAGTCACGGGAAGAACATGCAAACTCCACACAGAAAGATCCCGAACCCGGGATTGAACCCAGGACTACTCAGGACCTTCGTATTGTGAGGCAGACGCACTAACCCCTCTTCCACTCTGAAGCCCTAGTAATTCATCAATTAACATACTTTTTTCTTGTATTGTTTTGCTTTATTTTTCAATTGTTGCTGCTCATAGTGCAATGTAACACAGGGCATATACTGTACCCATACCTTAGATCAGGGGTATCCAAAGTGCGGCCCGGGGGCCATTTGCGGCCCGCAACTAATCATTTAGCGGCCCGCCACACATTCTGTAAAAATTAAAAAAATGTGGAATGAAATTAAATCTAATGAGAAAAAGTGATAATGTTGACACAAAGCTGTCATGCAGGCAAGTGTTTTTTTTCCTTTTGTCTTTATTTTCTTTTTTTTCCCATTGCTCAAATAAAAAAGACAAAACAATATATGTTATAAGGAATTATTACTTGAAAATTATCACTTTGAAATGTTTCATGTGGAAAAAATATTGCATATCTTGCGTGGTTGCCATATAAAAACATCAAAGTTTTGACAAATAAAACAAACCAAAATAATAATTCAAACTTAAAATCGACAGATATATCAGAAGTTGATTTTGAAATTTAAGTATTACAAGTTAAAAAAAAAACTAATAAAAATATATCACTTTATGAGTGGGGAACTTCTCGGACGTCAAATATATTTAGTAGGATTTTATTTAACTTTTCACTGTGAATACTCAAAAATATTAAATAATTAAAATCAATGGTGTCCTGCATTATTGATCTTTGAGGGTTTTAATTGCTAAATAAAGGAACTCTCCTGAAGGAATAAATAAAGTACTATCCATCTAAATACTGCATATTTCAGTTTTACTATAAATAACAAAATTGTCTTTGACAGTAAAGGCATAAAACCTTATTTGTTTTACTTTATATCAACCTCAAGTTGATATAGAGATTTACTGTAAGCATTAAATAATAAAAAAAAATAATAATTTGACCTATTTTTAACATTTTAGTGACTGAGACCCTCTATGCTCCCCAGGAGCCCTAAGGATTAAAAAAAAAAAATCCATATATTTTGTTATGGTTTGAAAATGACAAATATCAAAATGGCCCCCGCATGCTTAAATTTTTCCATGTGCGGCCCTCTGTGGAAAAAGTTTGGACACCCCTGCCTTAGAGGGTCTCCAAGGTAAAGTTAAAGTACCAATGATTGTCACACACCTACTAGATGTGGCAAAATTATTCTTTGCATTTGATCCATTACCCTTTATCACCCCCTAGGAGGTGAGGGGAGGTGAACAGCCTCTGGTATGTTAGAACAAGGCGGGTAAGGGAAGTCTGCAAGTCAGATCCCTAACCTGGGGACAAGTATTGGCTCCAAGGTACAGGTGGCGGGACCACACTTGTGGCGTCTCAGTGTTACCACCGACACCACCCCCGCGGCACAGTCCCTAATATTTGCACAGTTCACATTTTGTAGATTGCTGTCCGCGGGTACAGTATATTTGCAAAATGTATATGTACATTCACATTGCAGAGATGCTTCTTCCGCTCGAGACAATTGCGTGCAACTTGTTTGCGTCATCACAACATCATCCTCTTTTGGTGGTGCTGTTTCCGTTATCAAAGGCTTACGGTGGCCGTGTTTTCGGTGCATCGCTAGTCATCAGTGCGTAAATAATAAGCTATAAATATCCTTCCATACAATATCACTTTCATCAGTTCTCACGATAATTACCCTTGTTGTTAGGGTGTGGCGGCTTTTATTTTGCTATGGCGCCACGCTACTATCAATTACCCTCAGAGGTGGGTAGTAACGCGCTACATTTACTCCGTTACATCAAATTGAGTAACTTTTGGGATGAATTGTACTTCTAAGAGTAGTTTTAATGCAACATACTTTTACTTTTACTTGAGTATATTTATAGAAAAGAAACGCTACTTTTACTCCGCTCCATTTATCTACATTCAGCTCGCTACTCGCTACTGATTTTTATCGATCTGTTAATGCACGCTTTGTTTGTTTTGGTTTGTCAGACAGACCTTAAAAGTAGGATCCATCACATGCCTGCGTTTCACCAATCAAATGCAGTCACTGGTGACGTTTGACTCCGTTTCACCAATCAAATGCAGTCACTGGTGACGTATGACTCCGTTTCACCAATCAAATGCAGTCACTGGTGACGTTTGACTCCGTTTCACCAATCAAATGCAGTCACTGGTGACGTTTGACTCCGTTTCACCAATCAAACAGAGCCAGGCGGTCACTTGATGAACTGCACTTTTTTTTTTGATGAACCTTTATTTATAAATTTTAACATTTACAAGCAGTTGAAAATAGTACTCAAAGTAAGTACAAAAACAGTACAAAACAGTATAAAAACCGTACAAAACAGCGCCAGGGGGTTGTAAATTCAAAGTAACTAAAATAGAATGGAAAAATATATATATATAAAATGAACAAAGTGCAAAGCCATAGGCTCACTCAATCAGTAAATAACTTAAATTTGGAACACAGCATCATCGTTTTCACAGCTTTTTGGTTGTTAGAGGTAGAATGTTTTAATGTAGAGTTTTAAATCTTTTTTAAAGGCACAAAAAAACAGGTCGGGTATTGAGAAACTTACATTTATGAATATAAAACTTAGCCAATAGTATCATGAGGTTGCAAAGGTAAAATTCATTTTCAAATTTGTTTTCAATACAGTGTAAAACCAAATATTTATTATTTAATGTATATCATTGTTTTAGTTGCTTAAGAAATATTCCTGGCTCTGAATTTGTTCATTGCTATTTTCATGTTTTTGTGCATTACTTGTTGCCATCATCACTAAACAAACAGGTTACTCATCAGTTACTCAGTACTTGAGTAGTTTTTTCACAACATACTTTTTACTTTTACTCAAGTAAATATTTGGGTGAATACTCCTTACTTTTATTTGAGTAATACATCTCTAAAGTAACAGTACTCTTACTTGAGTACAATTTCTGGCTACTCTACCCACCTCTGATTACCCTGGACCGTCTTGTTGGCCTGAATGGAGATGCGCAGCGAACCTCAGCTGTAATTTCCCTTTAATGCAGTTTGCCCGTAGCGACGCTTGCGCTTTGTGTGGTTTGGGCTGCCGTGATGTGTCACGGAAACAAAACAAAAACCACTTTGGTCTTTTGCTAACCGCCGCTCACATGAGCCGCGTGAGGACGCCACTTGATCTCCTGGCTTCTGTGCAGTCATAAAGACCGCCTGTTCTGCCTTCCATCTCCTTTTCATCCTTTAAACCCAACAAGATGACTTGTGATTCTTCGCCCAAAGACAATTTGTGTTTTGTTCACTGTATGAATCTTTATTTGATGCTTCTGAAGAGGTCTTTTTGGAAGTAATGGTTGTTTGTACCAACTTTTGTTGAGGTGGGAATGGGTTCTTCCAGCTTGAATGACAGCTTGTCAGATATGCTGACTCCACACTCCATTTATGGTGGATTTGATAAAACACGTCGTAATCACAGCAACCAGATGAAACCAGGAAGGCAAACTGTGACCGTGATTGTGGTAAGTATAATGGTGCCGTGTCCAGCAAATTGTGTCTATTTGTGGTGGTGGGGGCGTGACCGGGGCATCGTCAATATGCCGTCATTGAATATCTTGCATAATTGCATATTATGCACTTATTTTTTGTCTAAAGTAGGGCTGGGCGACATGGCCTTTTTTAAATATCTGTATATTTTTAGGCCATGTCACGATACACCAGAGGTCACCAACCTTTTGGAAACCAAGAGCTACATCTTGGGTACTGATTAATCCGAAGGGCTACCAGTTGGATACACACTTAAATAAATTGCCAGAAATAGCCAATTTGCTCAATTTACCTTTAATAAATAAATCTATATATATATATATATAATATAAAAAATGGGTATTTCTGTCGGTCATTCTGTTGTACATTTTTTTTTACTTTTACGGAAGGTTTTTTGTAGAGAATTAATGATGAAAAAAACACTTAATTGAACGGTTTAAAAGAGGAGAAAACAGGAAAAAAATGAAAATTTAATTTTGAAACATAGTTAATTTTCAATTTCGACTCTTTAAAATTCAAAATTCAACCAAAAAAAAAAGAAGAGAAAAACTAGCTAATTTTGAATCTTTTTGAAAAAATTAAAAACAGAATTTATGGAACATCATTAGTAATTTTTCCTGATTAAAATTAATTTTAGAATTTTGATGACATGTTTTAAATAGGTTAAAATCCAATCTGCATTTTGTTAGAATATATAACAAATTGGACCGAGCTATATTTCTAACAAAAGACAAATCATTATTTCTTCTACATTTTCCACAACAAAAATTTTAAAAGAAATTCAAAAGACTTTGAAATAAGATTTAAATGTGATTCTAAAGCTTTTCTAGATTTGTCAGAATAATTTTTGGGAATTTTAATCGTAATAAGTTTGAAGAAATATTTCACAAATATTCTTTGTCGAAAAACAGAAGCTAAAATGAAGAATTCAATTAAAATGTATTTATTATTTACAATAAAAATAAAATAAAAATAATTTGAACATTGATTTAAATTGTCAGGAAAGAAGAGGAAGGAATTTAAAACGTAAAAAGGTATATGTGTTTGAAAATCATTTTTAAGGTTGTATTTTTTCTCTAAAATTGTCTTTCTGAAAGTTATAAGAAGCAAAGTAGTGAAGTGAAGTGAATTATATTTATATAGCGCTTTTCTCTAGGGACTCAAAGCGCTTTACATAGTGAAACCCAATATCTAAGTTACATTTAAACCAGTGTGGGTGGCACTGGGAGCATGTGGGTAAAGTGTCTTGCCCAAGGACACAACGGCAGTGACTGGGATGGCGGAAGCGGGAATCGAACCTGCAACCCTCAAGTTGCTGGCACGGCCACTCTACCAACCGAGCTACACCGTAAGTAAAAAAATAAATGATTTATTTAAACAAGTGAAGACCAAGTCTTTAAAATATTTTCTTGGATTTTCAAATTCTATTTGAATTTTGTCTCTCTTAGAATTAAAAATGTCGAGCAAAGCGAGACCAGCTTGCTAGTAAATAAATAAAATAAAAAAAATAGAGGCAGCTCACTGGTAAGTGCTGCTATCTGAGCTATTTTTAGAACAGGCCAGCGGGCGACTCATCTGGTCCTTACAGGCTACTTGGTGCCCACGGGCACCGCGTTGGTGACCCCTGCGATACACCATATATATGTGGATATTTTGCCTTAGCCTTGAATGAACACTTGATGCATATAATCACAGCAGTATGATGATTCTATGTGTCTACATTCAAACATTCTTCTTCATACTGCATTCATATATGCTACTTTTAAACTCTCATGCAGAGAGGGAAAGCACAACCATAAGTGTATTTATGAAACAGTTATCAAGCAGTGGCACAAACATTCAAGTCATTTCCAAAACCAGAAAGTGCAAGATTGTCAGAGACATTTTAAAACAAGCTACTAGTGCACTTTTGTGCATGATGTTACTAAGATGACATATCAAAACAACACTAAATTAAAAGTGCACTTTTTGTACAGAACGCCGCTACAATAATTTAAAACAAATAAAGTGCACTTTTGTGCATGGCCTCCTAACCTTGTCTTCCCCTCCAATTTCCTGCCTGACACTGGTGATTGTGCGTCGTTCATTCCTTTTGTGTACAAGTAAGCACACAGCCACACCCACGCCCACGTGACAGTCACCTCCATCCATATGGGCCCATTGTGCAGGTGTACCTAATGATTGGAGTGCCGGCAGTGCTGCGTTATTAATAATTTAGCCCATCTGTGGAGGACGTGAGTTTTGTGTGCGTGCGTGTGTGTGTACTATTTTTGTGTCCCAGCTGCGTAACCTTGGTGGTCAAAGTCTGGACCCACCCCAGGTATATGTAAGGACTGAGTGTACACATTAACTGTATGTGTGGTGTAAGTCCCATAGCTTATTGTTAGACCTGCACGTGGTAGAAAATAGAAATCCATCGATACGTTGGGTCGTCAAGGTCTGCATCGTGTTTTACAGGAACAACCCAAGCAATTTAGACCTCTCAGTGAGACGTCTTTGAAGTTCTCACATTAATAATACATACCGTTTTAATGTCCGGAATTCAATGCAGTCATATAACACACCTCAGCCGAGGCACTCAACTGACTCAAGGCCATTCGGGACTTTGTTCAGGTAGGGAACCCGTTGAAAGGTTACGAGTTGGACCACAAGTTTCACCACAGTCCTGTCGAATATGTGACATAAAACGCATTGCAGGTCCCCAGTGCGTCTCATGATTGACACTCTTAATGTATTTTATTATTATGGACAAAAAGTCCTTCAAAATGTCCTTAGAAATTAGTGACATTGGGGTTCTACTGACTTTAAATGCTTTATTTATTTATTGCTGCATTTTTTTAGCTAAACCGCAAAGATGGGTGCAGTGTTAACTGCCAGCTGGCAGTAGTTGGAGGAACTCATTTATAACTAAAAGGTGCGAATTAGAATATCTTTGAAAAGTTTTCTGCAGTTCAACTCGAAAAAGTGTACCGTATGTATGGTGCGGATGGTGTTCTGCTGACCTCGACTGCGGATGTTGTGGATCGGTGGAAGGAATACTTCGAAGACCTCCTCAATCCCACCAACACATCTTCTTAAGAGGAAGCAGTGCCTGGGGAATCTGTGGTGGGCTCTCCTATTTCTGGGGCTGAGGTTGCTGAGGTAGTTAAAAAAGCTCCTTGGTGGCAAGGCCCCGGGGGGTGGATGAGATCCGCCCAGAGTTCCTTAAGGCTCTGGATGCTGTGGGGCTGTCTTGGTTGACAAGACTCTGCAGCATCGTGTGGACATCGGGGGCGGTACCTCTGGATTGGCAGATCGCGATGGTGGTCCCTCTCTTTGAGAAGGGGGACCGGAGGGTGTGTCCCAACTATCGTGGGATCACACTCCTCAGCCTTCCCGCTAAGGTCTATTCAGGTGTAGTGGAGAGGATGCTACGCCGGATAGTCGAACCTCGGATCCAGGAGAAACAGTGTGGTTTTTGTCCTGGTCGTGGAACTGTGGACCAGTTCTATACTCTCGGCAGGGTCCTTGAGGGTGCATGGGAGTTTGCCCAACCAGTCTACATGTGCTTTGTAGACCGTGTACCCTGGGAAGTCCTGTGGGGAGGGCTCAGAGAGTATGGGGTG
>NC_084611.1:43372817-43397817 GCF_033978795.1 Nerophis ophidion | reverse complement strand
GGGACAAGAAAGAGTGAGAAGAGCCTTAAGTTTAATGCCCGCAGCTAAAAGCAACTGCGTGAGAAAGTATACTCCAATATCAGTCATTTTCCATATCGCACAGAGACGAACCCGCGATATATTGCGTGTCGATATATCGCCCAGCCTTAATACAGTGTAAATCCAAATAGCACATCTTTAAAACAAAGCACAAATTTGTCATGAATATTGTCCAGGATGAAGCGACATATGCCCTGCCATAGTGATGGAGTGCTTTCACAAGTCCAAAAGAGGTGGTAAACAGTCTCTGGATGCATGTTACTTAAGGTGCAGGTAACATCGATGTCCTTCTTGTATCTAACCATCACAGTCTTTACAGGGTAATAACCATGAATGATTTTTAAAGATATCTGTTTGACTTTGTTGGTGTTAGAAAGGGAGCACGTTTTGACCCAGCAGATGTCACTCACGACATTATTCCAGAGCTACACTATATTTTGGTAACAGTATGTTACCAGGCGATGTGACGTCACATGCCTGACTAGTCCAGAAAGTCACTTGTATTCTCTCAAAATGTAAATTAAAATAATTTATTTGCGCTCATGTAATGTTGAACATGCCTGTTTTACACGGATTGGCATTCCTTTGCCGTTTTATTTAGACTATAACAAATGGGGGTGTTAGAATAACAATGTGTGAAACGTTGTCCGCTATGTAGAGCAGGGGTGTCCAAAGTGCGGCCCGGGGGCCATTTGCGGCCCGCGGGTTATTTTTTAACGGCACATTTTAAGAATACAACTGAAAAAAATTCAAAACATAAAAAGTGGTATAAAAGAGCAAACAGGTGAAATGTAACAAGAAATTGTTGCAATGCTTACTCTTTTAACACAAAGCTGCCATGTAGGCTGTTTCTTTCTTTAAAAAATAATTAATCAAAATCAATGTCATTTTGAATTATTGACCTATTCAAGGCTCTGATTACGTAACATTAAATATTCCACTTTGAATACTTTTTTGGGAAAATGTTGCATATTTTGTGTTTTGCCATATAAAAAAACTGAGCTGTTTTTTTTTAAAGAAGGGCCTAAAACAAACAAAAAACATAAACAACAATAAAACTAATTGACAGATAGATCTGAAGTTGATCTCGAGATTATTTTGCTAAAAGTAAACGGGTAAAAAAATATATATAATTTATTTTTTAACACTTAAATGAGTAGGACACTTTTGGATCCCCAATTATTTTAGTGTGATTTGATTTTTAAGGGTCATTGCTCAAAAAATAATTATGAATCAAAATCCAAAATTAAGGCTCCAATTGTTATATAATCTCCAATATTCCACCTAAAAAAATGTTATTGGGTGAAAAATTGCATATTTAGTTTTTTCCATTTTTTTTCCCTAATGTTGATCTAGAGATTTAAAACTTGAATAATAATGAAAATAATAATACTGATTAATGACACATTTTTAATAATTTTTTTTGGGACCAAAACCCTTTGGGGTCCCCGGCATCATAACTGAGTGGAGGCCTATTTGTATATTTTTTATACATATATTGTATTGGTTTTTAAAATAAAAATGATGAAAATGGCCCCCGCTTGATATGATTTTTCAGTGTGCGGCCCTCAGTGGATAAAGTTTGGACACCCCTGATGTAGACCATTGCTTCTCAATTATTTTCCATTACATCCTTTACAAGAATAAAATATTCATTTTCACCATGACTAAATGTAGTATAATTTGTTTCTAAAATTGTTACAAGTACACGCCTGCATAACGTTGCATCCTCATTAGCATTAAAGAATACACACCATTCTGCAAGGAAGCCATGTGCCACATATGCTTTTTCATATTCTAGTACGGCAAAAAAAGAAAGTTCTGAGAGGTCAGACGCACCCCCCCAGAATTGCACCGCACACTCACAGTGGGGCCCGCCCCGCTATTTGAGTAAGACTAACATAGGCCATCTAACAACTAACTCGCCGTTTACTTTTGTCATGTTGTATTTTTTCTTTATTTGTTTTTTACATGATGACCCTTGCCATCACTTTGTTGTATGTTGTTTCCTAGGTTACAGGATCAGGTTGTTCCAGGACGATGGACAACCTAACAGCGAATAAGAACTACACGACTGCTCAAGCATGGCAGGGCCAGACGACCTGGTCCCCAGCCTCAACGATCCACACTTTGTCCACCTACCAGCGCTCCGCCCAGAGGACGCATTACAACCCCCAGCAGGCACCTGACAACTGCTTCCTCAGCACCATGGCGTCCGTGTCGCCCGCCTCGCTCTTTGCCGGCGGCGAGTCCCAAACGTTCACTTTTGATCAACAGGGCCACCCGACGCCAGTGCTGCCGGTTGACACGCGTGGTCCCCTGCAAACTTTGCCCGGAGCACCACCATCGTCACACAAGGCATCTTTTCAGTCTGTGTTAACAAATCAACCGTTTCAGGGCGTGTCAACACTGCCTTCTTTTCAAAGCGTCCTCCAGGAGTCTGCTGCCTTCAGCCAGTCCTCGCCAGCTCCTCTAATGGGGGCTCAGTCTGCGTCGTCCTCGCACTGCAGTGGTAATGTCTCACTTTTTTTTATCCCCGCCAAATACGTTGTTGTCACGCGCATGAGTTTACGTGTATCTCAAATTTCAACAAGCATTAATTCTGTCTTGTCCAGGGACTATACCAGGGGTCGACAACCTTTACCACTCAAAGAGCCATTTTGACCTGTTTCACAAAATGAAGAAAACAATGGGAGCCACAAAACTCTTGAAATTTATAATGAAATAACACTGTATACAGAGGTTTTTTTTGCTTAGTGCCATGTGTTATCCAGGAGTCTCAGACACGCGGCCCGCAAGTAAATAAGAAGATTTAATGTTAGTGCGGCCAGTGAGTTTTAAATAAATGTCCCTCATTACCATCACGTATGCAAATGCTCACATTTTGTCTGGATGACTCACTGAGAACAGAGTGGCTGTCCTTTCGTACGTCTGATGAGTTGCTCCCGTACAACTATAAAAAGGGCGTGCAATGATGGCCCTACCTTTAGTGCCCTCTACGACTTGTACAAACAGCTTGTCAGCCAAGCCACATGTTGTATGGAGCTTTTGCATACTCAGTGTGGGACTGCAAGGCATATTTGTTCAACAGCTATACAGGTCACACTGAGGGTGGCCGTTCAAATAACTTTAACACTTTTACAAATATGCGCCACATAGTGAACCCACACCAAAAAGAATGACAAACACATTTCGGGAAAACATCCGCACTGTAACACCACATAAACATAACAGAACAAATACCCAGAATCCCATGCAACCCTAACTCTTCCAGGCTACATTATACACCCCGGTACCACCAACCACTCCACCCCCTCCTGCGTCGGTTGAGGTGGGCGGGGTGTATAATGTAGCACGGAAGAGTTAGGGTTGCATGGGGTTCTGGGTATTTGACCTGTTGTGTTTATGTTGTGTTACAGTGCGGATGTTTTCCCGAAATGTGCTTGTCATTCTTGTTTGGTGTGGGTTCACAGTGTGGCGCATATTAGTAAGAGTGTTAAAGTTGTTTATATCACAATCCTCATTGTAACCTGTATGGCTGTTGACTAACTATGCCTTGCAGGAACCTGAGTATGGTAGAAAGGGCTTCACACAACGCACCGACCGGCACTCATTTAATGTTTCATATACGCGGGCACGATAAAGAGGACGTTATGGATTTTGCCATAACAGGCTGCCCTCAATGTTGCTATCCGAGTTTCGGAGCATGCTTACCTCAGACAAATTTTGGGAAAGGCACTGAAATTAGTAACATCCCGGATAGATCGTGGGGTCGGCAAATGTGCAGCTGAGCCATACCAGAGCTATCAAAGAGCCGCGGGTTGCCGACTCCTGGACTTTACTATAGGAAGTAAACTTGAAGACTAATAGGCGAAACTCAAATGACGGCTGAAGGTGAATTTTTTTTTAATTAGTTTTGGTTAGTGTGGTTTGACCTACTCAGTGGCCTAGTGGTTAGAGTGTCGGCCCTGATATCTGTAGATCGTGAGTTCAAATCTCGGCCGAGTCATACCAAAGACTATAAGAATGGGACCCATTACCTCCCTGCCTCCCTGCTTGGCACTCAGCATTAAGGGTTGGAATTGGGGGTTAAATCATCATAAAATGATTCCCGGGCGTGGCACCGCTGCTGCCCCCTGCTCCCCTCACCTCCCATGGGGTGATCAAGGGTGATGGGTCAAATGCAGAGAATAATTTCGCCACACCTAGTGTGTGTGTGACAATCATTGGTACTTTAACTTTTTTCTCCCACAACGCCCGTAAAAATCACATGCACTAGCATCCTGGCCAGTTATGCAAAATAGACTGTGTTGCATACCCACTGTCACACAGAATGCAGTCCTGTGGGAGGCACTGGCATGCTTTAGAGTAGTCAGTGTACAGCTTGTAGAACAGTGTAGATTTAAACTCAGTAATGTGTATGTGGATGTCACAAACTCAGAAGATACGTTTTTGGACACAGGAGAACTTTCTGGGCAAAATGATTTTAATCAGAGTCAATAGTAATTTTAATTTTCCTGAAGGAATCAATAAAGTACTATCTATCTATCTATCTAGTAGGAAATTTAAATATTTGATTAGAATTGCTAAACTGCTATTGTGTGTTTTTGTCTGATTATTGTCATGATCAAAAATGTAATGATCTTGAAAATTTGAAGTATCAGTATCATATCAACATTGGTATGGCCAATAGTGTCCCTGTAACCACTTGGTATTTGATTGATCCCCCAATTTACGGTATTGCCCAAAAGTAATGTCAAGTATCCATCCAACAGAATAATATGTTTTTAGCACTTAACAGAAGTGTAGATAGAACCATGTTACAACATAAAGTAACCAACTATTAACAGTATATTAGCAAGTGGTTTTATAACAGTTTGCCAAATACTGTCATACAATGGTTGTCAAAAATTTTCCCCCAAGTATCACCATAAAGACCAACATTCAGATACACTTCTGTAGCAGGCCTAAATATTCATTAAAAACAAGGCAGAGGTTTTATTTAACAGGTATATTTTTATATATTTGGCCGCTGTAACATTACACACATTTTGATCAGTAACACTGTTTAGATATAGCTAAACAAAAGACTACTGTAAAAGTATTTTAATCAAGTGATTATTTGGCGTCAAACTCATTTTAGCTCAGGGGCCGTATATAGGAAATTCTGTGCACACGTTGGCATTAAAACTAAAAAATAAAGACAACTTCAGAATGTTTTCTTTGTCTTACTTTGGCCAAAAATAGAACAAACACATTCTGAAAATATTACAATCGAAATATAGAAAAAAAATGCAGTAAGGTTTATATCCATGAAGGAAAGAACAAAGTGGATTAATGTTTATAACTGAATACATTTACATATGCATAACAATCCATCCATCATCTTCCGCTTATCCGAGGTCGGGTCGCGGGGGCAGCAGCCTAAGCAGGGAAGCCCAGACTTCCCTCTCTCCTGTATCATTTTTTTGATGAATTAACGTTTATGACAACCTTTTTCCAGAACACAACATAGAAGGTGAGATACAACAGGACAATGCATACATATATCATTTGTTTTCCAAAAGGTTACAAAAAAGTGGGACCCCAAAAATTTGCTGTGGAACCCCATTTTCAATGGGGTACCTGGGACCCCGTTTTGAAAATTCGTAGTGCCAACACTGATGGAGTATTGGTGCGTGCAAAACAGAAGCAGCCGGCTTTGGCCTGCGGGCCGGTTGTAATAATAGAATATATATTTTAGGCCACATCACACAATAGTGGGGGCCCTTAGGGAGATTTTAGGGTGTGTTCGTTCACTTTTGTCTAAAAGCGCCAAATTTGGCACAGGTGTAGCTCAGGGCATACTTAAATGATTTGGCTAGGGCGCCCACGCAGGTGACCTTTGGGGTCGTCACAGCGGCTGATCCAATATGGCCACCATATGAACACGCTTTTGCCTCTAAATTTGAACCAAATGAGCTACAAATCCAAACTCGGTGTCTATTTCATGTTTTTTGCCAATTAAAAATTTGATGGAAAAATCATCTTTATGATTGGGTGTGTTTGGACACCTAATTAGCATATTTCCAAGATGGCGCATATGTAAAAATTAGGTGTACCTTAACTTTAGATACTTTTTGGCAAACTATTTTTGAGCATCAGAAACATACTGGAATTATCAGATTCATGATCATTCATTTATTAGAGCACTTTAATTTCCATATGTCATGTCTTTGTGATTATGTTTTGTTTAGTTGTGTTAGATGAATACTTCAAGACTCCATTAGTTCCTGTTTTTTAACCCCATTGTTTTGTTTCCATGTCAACCAATCAGTTCACCTGTCCTCACGACTCACGCACCTGATTCATTTGAACTCACACACCTGTTTTCAAGCACCACAGCACTATTTAAGCCTGTAGTTGCCAGGCAGTCAGCCTGGCAACATCATCCTCTACACACCCTCGCTCCATGCTGATGATCCATGCTCTTTTCTCGTTCCCCGTAAGTTTTGTTATTAATGCCATAGTTTGCAAGTTTTGTTTTATGTCCATAGTTTATGTTGTACTAATAGTTTTATTTTATAGCCAAGATTTTGTACCTCCTCTGTGAGCGCCTTTCGTTTGTTCCTTTTTTGAGTTAAGATTAAAATATGTCGTTTCCTTCACATCGTGTCCGATCCAGTCCTTTTGCACTTCGGGAAAACAAACCACACCAAAGTCCACGCCTTGACACCATACTGACAACATAACCATGTTTCACCAGGTTTTACTCATAACAATGCCCAAGTTACGTCCAATGTCTTCAGAATAGCAAAACGCCACATGGAAATATGCAAATTAGGGGTCTAGACACACCTGAAAATAAAATCGAGAATTCCAACATATTTCTAATTACCAAACACATGAAATAGACACCAAGTTTACATTTGTAGCTCATCTATTTCAAATGTTACAGACACAAACTATTACAAGTTGCGGCCATATTTGATAGGCCGCTGTGACCCAAAGGTCACCGGTGCGGGTGCCCTAGCTAAATCATCTAAGTATGCCCTGAGCTACATCTGTGCCAAATTTTGCGCTTTTAGACAAAAGTGAATGGAAATATCCCTAAGGGCTTCCAATACAACCCTTCTCTAAAATATTTTCAAAAGTATTTTATATTGAAATATCCCTTGACAAGATCTATGATTAATGCTTGCTTGTAGATGGCTTGGTAATCTTCCAATTATGTATTTAGGGATAATCCGTACATAGAATGCGTTATAATAGCGCATTAATATTGATTGATTGATTGATACTTTTATTAGTAGATTGCACAGTTCAGTACATATTCCGTACAATTGACCACTAAATGGTAACACCCGAATAAGTTTTTCAACTTGTTTAAGTCGGGGTCCACGTTAATCAATTCATGGTAGTTCATTGGTAGTTTAAATGATTGTTGTTGGATGTGGATATCACAATTTGTGTTTTCCTTTGCAGCCTCAAGTAACTCTGCTCATCCTGATAAAGACGCAACAATTTTAACACCGGTGAGGTTAAGAAGACTTCCGTCTGCCCTCCCTGTTGTTTTGTAGCATATCTACTTGCACAATATAATATCAGCTGATGTTTCTGCCACAGTTCTTGTGTTGGATCTCATGAGTTGTAGGTAGTTATTCAAGTCATCAAAAACACTAAATCATGTTTCCATTTTTTTTTTTTTAGACAAAGCGTTCTGCGATTTTACTTCAGCGTTCACTTTTACTCAAACAGCTGTCAGCGATGAACAAACTGGTGAGTGTTTGAACCTCAGAAAACTTGTACATTAATGTGAATGTTTTATTTTTGTCAGATTGTGGAAAAACTTACAAACAGCTGCACACACACCAATGAAAATGTGTCATTGCTGTTATGAGACATAGCAGTAAGCAGCATATCATGCACCGTCTTCAAAGAGGAATTACACTTTTTCTTAAAAAAAATTGCCTATCATTCACAATCCTTATGAGACAAAATAAAAACTGCTCGCAAGATGCAGCCAAAAGTGCTGCCTGCATTTTAAACTAGGAATTTACCTATTTCACCAGTAATGCCTTCTAAAGAATCACCCAAAAAACACCAACAACTTTTCATATACATACTGTAAATATATACTATGTGTAACAAGCACATTCGAGGTAATATTTACAGTATTAGCTGAACTTCTTTCCTGAGCTCGTTGACTTCACAGTGTGCATAGCAACAAACACTACTTGAATCAACAATTACTACCGGTACTATTCATGGCCAAAACCTTATATTTTTGATCCTGAATGTAAGGGAGATGAGTTACAAGTTTTAGAAGCTTGGCACATTCAACTATAGTAAAACACTAAACCAGGTGTGTCCAAACTTTTTCCACTGAGGGCCGCACACTGAAAAATCAAATCAAGCGGGGGCCATTTTCATAATTTTTATTTTAGAAACAAGTACAATATATATATTAAAAATATACTTTTAGGCCTCCACTCAGTTATGATCCCGGGGATCCCAAAGGGTTTTGGTCAAAAAAATATTAAAAATGTGTCATACAGTATTATTATTTTCATTATTATTCAAGTTTTAAATCTCTTGATCAACATTAGGAAGAAAATGGAAAATACACAATCTGCAATATTTTCACCCAATAGCATTTTTTTAGGTGGAATATTTAAGATTATATAATAATTGGAGCCTTAATTTTGGATTTTGATTCATTATTATTTTTTGAGCAATTACACTTAAAAACAAATCGCACTAAAATAATTGGGTACCAAAAGTGTCCTACTCATTAAAGTGTTAAAAAATAAATTATATATATTTTTTTACCGTTTACTTTTAGCACAATAATCTTGAGATCAACTTCAGATCTATCCGTCAATTATTAGTTTTAGTTGTTTTTTTGTTTGTTTTAGGCCTTTCTTAAAAAAAACAAAAACAGCTCAGTTTTTTTAAATGGCAAAACACAAAATATGCAACATTTTCCCCCCAAAATATTTCAAAGTGGAATATTTAATTTGATGTAATCAGAGCCTTGAATAAGTCAATAATTCAAAATGACATTGATTTCGATTCATTATTATTTTTTAAAGAAACAGCCTGCATGGCAGCTTTGTGTTATAAGAGTAAGCATTGCAACAATGTGTTGCATTTCACCTGTTTACTCTTTTATACCACTTTTTATGTTTTTAATTTTTTTCAATTGTATTCTTAAAATGTGCCATGCGGCCGTTAAAAAATAACCCGGGGGGCCATTTGCGGCCCGCACTTTGGACACCCCTGCACTAAGCTATCATGTAGCACTAATGCTCAGTACGAAACAATGTCCGCTTTTACTGGGATGCTGACCAATGGGATGGTTGTATCTTTCAACACAAATCTTGTACTCCTCGTATAGATTATGAATTCATTAAAATCCTCAGGTAAAAATTGTTGGGAAGAAAACAAGCATCTGCCTAATGAAGTCTTTTTTTTTAAATTTTCATTAACACCCTTTAAAAGTACAATTTCATCCATCCATTTTAAATAAATGATAAATGGGTTGTACTTGTATAGCGCTTTTCTACCTTCAAGGTACTCAAAGCGCTTTGACATTACTTCCACATTTACCCACTCACACACTGATGGAGGGAGCTGCCATGCAAGGCGCCAAACAGCACCCATCAGGAGCAAGGGTGAAGTGTCTTGCTCAGGACACAACGGACGTGACGAGGTTGGTATTAGGTGGGATTTGAACCAGGGACCCTCGGGTTGCGCACGGCCACTCTTCCACTGCGCCACGCCGTCCCTACCGCTTATTCCCTTTCGGGGTCGCGGGGGGCGCTGTCGCCTATCTCCGCTACAATCGATTGTAGCTGAGTACAATTTAAATGATGTGCATTTATTAGAATAACAAAAAAAGAATGGAAATTATGGCAAGCAGAATTTTTTTTAATGTAAACATTTTTCCCTAAAATACACATGGAGGCTATAAAGAGTGTTTCATTTAAATAATTAAAAAAAACTGACCGATAGATTACTTGATGACTAAAATAATCCATAGCTGCTGCCCTAGTGTCTGTAATGTATGCTAGCATGTCTGCAACCATTTTTTAAATTTTTATTTAAGATTTATTTAGGATTTTCCATTTTTACAACACATACACAGCAATATACATTGAAATGTTGGCAGTGCAAATGCCCACAAAACACTACAAACAGAGGGAAGGAGACAACAAGAAGACATTTAAATAAGACTAATCTTAACAATTAGTGGAGGAAAAAAAGTATTAATAAACATTAGGGCAGCAAATCTTTGGGTGTGCAAACGATTCGATTCAATATCGATTCTTGGGGTCACGATTCGATTCAAAATCGATTTTTTTTTTTTTCAATTCAACACGATTCTCGATTCCAAAACGATTTTTTTCCCGATTTAAAAGGGTTCTCTATTCATTCAATACATAGGATTTCAGCAGGATCTCTGCTTGCATGTCAGCAGACATGTAGTAGTTTTTTGTAAAAAGATTTCATAATTGTAAAGGACAATGTTTTATCAACAGATTGCAATAATGTACATTTGTTTTAACTATTAAACCAAAAATATGACTTATTTTATCTTTGTGAAAACATTGGACACAGTGTGTTGTCAAGCTTATGAGATGCAATGCAAGTATAAGCCACTGTGACACTATTGTCCTTTTTAAAAAAAAATTTTTTATTTTTTTATAAATGTGTAATGATAGTGTCAATGAGGGATTTTTAATCACTGCCATGCTGAAATTATAACTAATATTGATACTGTTGTTGATAATATTCATTTTTGTTTCACTTTTTTTTGGTTTGTTCTGTGTCGTGCTTGTGTCTCCTCGATTGCTCTGTTTGTTGCAGTTCTGAGTGTTGCTGGGTCAGGTTTGGTTTTGGAATTGGATTGCATTGTTATGGTATTACTGTGTATTGTGTTGTTCGATTGATAATAAAATAAATAAATAAATAAATCTATTTTTTGAAAATGAGAATCGATTCTGAATCGCGATTCAAATCGATTTTTTTCCCACACCCCTAATAAACATACATATATATATATATATATACGTACACAAATACAGTAAAGAAAAAAATAAAACCAAGTATATGCATATTTGTATACAAACATACATGAGACCCCCCCCCCCCCCCCCCCCCCCCAAAAAAAAAGAACCAAAAACTAAACAATGAGATAACCCGGGTAAGGTAATAATATAATTAAATTAGTGTGCGCCGCTACTATACCTTGGAAAATAAAATGTTTAGCAAGTAAACTGAAAATTCAAGTAGACATCCCGTAATGCATTTACAGTAAACATCTCTTGACAAAATTAGGACACCACATGGCGTACATTAAGGCTTCGTTCAAAATGCAGGTCAATTCCTATTTTTTTTTGCCCACATGCGACTTGTATTGGATTTTTTCATGTCAGTGTGAACAGTGCAATTCTGAATGTGAACGTAGTCTAAGACATACATGTATATTTATGTATTTATTTGTGAACACACGGGGACAAACAGTGATGTAGAAAGCTTAAGATCACTCTTGGTTCTCTCCTATCTAGCTGGAATCGCTGCCTGCAGAAGATGACGATGAAAATGGTGGAACATCACCACACTCCAATCCTCAGGTTAGTCCGGGAACACAATTGAGGTTATTTTGTATCTTTATTAAGAAGGCTTATTTTGACACTGATTTTATGTAACTGAATTTTTTACGTTTAAATTTTGTGAACTGAATTGTTTTTTTTCCTCAAATTATTCTGACAAGTTTTAAAATTTGGTGTATAAAAAAATCTGTTTTAAAAGTCAGTGTATTAAAATACTGTGTTTTTGAAATCTTGTGTATAAAAATTAAATTTACAAAAATTCAGTATAAAAAACAAAATAATCAGTGCTCAAAAATGTGCTGCTTCTAAAGCAACACTCACTTCCGGTACATTAAGACTGATGCAATCAATTGATCCTGTTTCAGAACCAGCCAGTGAGGTGTCAAGTTTGAAGTCACGTGACACTGAGTTATTGTGACACTGAATTTTAAAACCCTGAACTATTTTTTAAATGAAGTTGTCAGCGTAATTTGATGTAAAAACAAATTCAGTCCACCAAATTCAAATGCAAAAAATTCCGTTACCGTACATAAATTTTGAGTAAAAGAAACTTTGTGTATATATATATATATATATATATATATATATGTACATATACATATATAATATGTGTGTGTGTATTATATACGCTAACTTGTAGAAGGTTGGAAAATTACTCAGAATCGTGAATTTTACTATGATATGAATTATTACAATTAGGTCCACGTTGTTAGTTGGGAAATGACCAAATTTCAAAGGGGAAATTGACGTTACAACCTGACATTGAATACATGTCATCAAAAAGTATGTTGTTTCAGCATCGTATTTGTGTTGAAGAATATTGTGTGGGAAATTACCAAAATTAAACGGTCAAATCAATGACAGAACCCGACATTGATTAAACGTCGTCAAAAAGCATGTTGTTTTAACGTTATGTTTGAGATGCTCAATGTCCGGAACTAATTAAACAAGTTCCCAACGTTGTTTTAAAGTTTTGTGCATGATGACTTTACCTTAGAATACGCATAGATGCTATAAAGTGTGTTTTATGGGATTACTCTGTTAATGAAACTAATCGATAGATTACTCGATGACTAAAATAACCGAGTCATCCGTATTAATTGTATGCTAGCATGTCTTGTGTCTTGGACCACATCCCATAATGCATTTACAGTGGACATCGAATGACAAAATTAGGACACCACATAGAGTACATATAGATACAGTATACGTACATGGAGCGGTATAGCTCGGTTGGTAGAGTGGCCGTGCCAGCAACTTGAGGGTTCCAGGTTCGAGCCCCGCTTTCGCAATCGTCACTGCCGTTGTGTCCTCGGGCAAGACACTTTACCCACCTTCTCCCAGTGCCACCCACACTGGTTTAAATGTAGCTTTGATATTGGGTTTCACTATATAAAAAGCACTTGAGTCAGCAGAGAAAAATCGCTGTATAAATATAATTCACTTCACATTTACATGTTATATATGAATGTATTTACATATGTATACATATATGTACACATATACAGTATATGTATTTACATATGTATGTGATACATATATATGTAAATACATGGGGACAAACACTGATGCAGAGAGCGTAAGATCCCTCTTTGTTCTTTCCTATCTAGCTGGAATCGCTCCCTCCAGAAGACATTAATGACAATGGCAGAACATCGCCACGCTCGAAGACTCAGGCAAGTTCAGGAACAGCACTACCAACTGATACAGTTATGAATAAGCCGAGTACTACTGCAAACATTTAAAGGCCTACTGAAACCCACTACTACCGACCACGTAGTCTGATAGTTTATATATCAATGATGAAATAAAAACATTGCAACACATGCCAATACGGTCTTTTTAGTTTACTAAATTGCAATTTTAAATTTTCCGCGAGTTTCTTGTTGAAAATGTCGCAGAATGATGACGCGTACTTGTGACGTCACGGACTGTCAGAAAATATTAGCAGCTGCTCCACTCGCGGCTAAAAGTCGTCTGCTTTAACCGCATAATTACACAGTATTTTGGACATCTGTGTTGCTGAATCTTTTGCAATTTGTTCATTTAATAATGGAGACCATAAAGAACAATGCTGTTGGTGGAAAGCGGTGGATTGCAGCTGTCTTTAGCACCGAGACACAGCCGGTGTTTCTTTGTTTGTTGTGAAGCTTTAACACAGAGCGGTCAAGCGAACATGTTTTCTCTACGTCAACCAGCATGTTTTTGGATGGGGAAATTGTGATATATATCTTACCGAAGAAATCATTGGATTATTCGTCGTCCAGCAGCAGCTGTTTAAAAGGCAGCTGTGAGCTTGGTTCCTCGGCTTCTCTCTGACACTTCGTGTTCACCGCAGCCATCCGACCTCGAGGTATGTCTTTACAATCTTTAAAATTTCACCAAAACACTATTAAAACAATAAGCAGATATGGGATCTTCCAGAATTATCCTAGTAAATGTGTCTAATTACATCTGAAACGCTCACACTGCCGCCGCCTGGAGCCGTTCCTTTTTTTTATTTTTTATTTAATTTTTTTTCTAGTACTTCACTTTCAATATCCTAGTTCACAAACCTTTCATCCTCGCTCAAATTAATGGGGAAATTGTCGCTTTCTCGGTCCGAATTGCTCCTACTGATGGTGGCTCCCATTAAAAACAAACTTGCTTCGCAAAATAATTAGCGCATGCTTAGTATTACCTCCGGGTCAAATACGTGACGTCACAAGTGACACTTCACCTGTCATCATTTTCAAAATGGAGGAGGCTTATCTCAACAATTTAAAATCGCATAAAGGGAAGAAGATTAAGAGCTATTTAGTAGGATTTAAGGTCCAAGCTATTGAATACTGGTATGCTAAAAAGAACAGTAAGCAGCTATGTTTTATTAATATACTGGTACCACCTGTGGAGCAGACGGTCCGACAGACAGGCAGGGCACGCTAGCAGTAGCAGCTAGATGTAGCAGCCGTGCCCAACAAACCGGCGAGCGAGTGGAAGAGCGAACTGGACTGAGGTTTTATTGAAAAATAAACAAAGTTAAACTGCTCAAACCACGTCCTTTCTTGGTGGTCCTGGGATAAAGAGATCACCCACAGAGCAGAACGAGAGGGGAAGTCCCCCACACCCGAGCTTACTGATAGCAGCGGTCTGACAGCAGTTTTCTGAGAGACTTTTTAAAACTGAAGAAAGATAAGGAATACTTCTATAAACAAGTTATCGATGCTTTTGATCAGAAGGAGCTGGCCTGGATTTCATTTATAAGTAAAGGTAAGACCATTTTTATTTTATTTTTTTATTTACCGGTAGCCTTTATAACCAGGTAAAATCCCATTGAGATCAAAGACCTCTTTTCCAAGGGAGACTTGGCCAAGAGGGCAGCAGCAAGGTTACAATAAAAACAGTAAACTACACATAAAACATCACATATACAATATTAACATTTGCTCATATGACACATGTGCATACAGACAAGGTAGACTGCAATCCTTTCACAGAAGCTTAACAAGGGTTTTAAGTTGAATATTCGATTGTAGGTTATTCCAAGCCTTTGGTGCTGAAAGTAATAACCATAATAAAGTTTTTTTTAATTAAATGTGCTTTTCATGTTGGTATCCTTACATCACACTGAATTTTTTACTGCATGCCATTGGTAAACACAGGGGGGAGAAGAGGTTTTAAAATTATTAGCGCCTGCTTACTTTCACCGCATGCTTTGAATAAGCGCAGGAGTGAGAAGAGGTTTTAAATTAATTAGCGCCCCGGCGGCTATTCAAGGAAATACGGTATGTGTTGAGCCCTGCAACTCGTGACGTCACGCGCACATACTTCCGGTAAAGGCAGGGCTTATCTATTAGCGACCAAAAGTTGCGAACTTTATCGTCGATGTTCTCTACTAAATCCTTTCAGCAAAAATATGGCAATATCGTGAAATGATCAAGTATGACACATAGAATGGACCTGCTATTCCCGTTTGAATAAGAAAATCTCATTTCAGTAGGCCTTTAACTGTTAACATTAATTGCGTACATGCAACAAGCTATAAGCTATATCATATTTGGTATGAGTCATAGTAATTAAGCAGTAATGTCTTCACAATCTCTACATGACAGGAAAACGCATGTCTTTCTTTTTTTGTACATTCTAAATATTAAAAAACTGCTAGCAATAGGCCACTAAAGAGGCGTTCACACATTATTGGTTTAGATGTCGTTTGGGCAATTCAGCGTGTTCCGCCAAATACCGTGTTAACACCGTAGTCCAGGGGTGTCAAACGTGCGGCCCGAGAGCGGGATCAGGCCCGCGAACATGTTTTATCCGGCCCGCGGGATGAGTTTGCTAAGTATAAAAATGAGCCAAAATTTTGGAATGAAAGAAACTGCTGTTCTAAATGTGTCCACTAGATGTCACAATAGCAATTCTTTGTATCTTTGTAGATCATGGGTGTCAAACTCTGGCCCGCGGGCCATATTTGGCCTGCCGTGTAATTTCATTTGGCCCTTGAAGTAATATCTAATTAACATTAGAGCTGGCCTGCCGGTATTATACAACGGTGGTGCCGCTGTAACACCGCATTCACCGCTAATACTCATACTTATTAACCCTTCCGATTTTTCCGGGAGACTCCCAAAGTTCAGTGTCCCTCCCAAAAATCTCCCGGAACAACCATTCTTCCGAATTTCTCCCGATTTCCACCCGGACAACTATATTGGGGGCGGGGCTTAAGGGCATTGCCTTTAGCGTTCTCTACAACCTGTCGTCACGTCCGCTTTTACTCCATACAAACAGTGTGCCGGTCCAGTCACAGAATATCTAAGGCTTTTAAACACATAAGTGAATGCAAAGCATACTTGGTCAACAGCCATACATGTCACACTGACTGTGGCCGTATAAACAAGTTTAACACTTACAAATATGCGCCACACTGGGAACCCACACAAACAAGAATGACAAACACATTTCAGGAGAACATCCGCACCGTAACACAACATAAACACAACAGAACAGATATCCAGATCCCCTTGCAACACTAACTCTTCTGAGACGCTACAATATACACCCCCGCTACCACCACACCCTGACTCCCTAGCTTGTTCAATATTCAATGCAAAACTTTTTTGGGTCCATATTAAAAGGTTAATTTGTTCAACCTTGGCCCGCGGCTTTGTTCAGTTTTATATTTTGGCCCACTCTGTATTTGAGTTTGACACCCCTGCCGTAGTCAAACACTGGTCATCCCCCATGAACCCTGAGAGGTGCAGAGAACCGCCCAAAAGACTTGTGTGCCAAACTCCTTTCACCATGTAAAGATAGGCAGACTCCCTGTTTGCACTGCAAGATCAGTGATAATACTATGTTTACACCGCCATAATCCGCCAGTCACATTTTCCTCGCGGACCTTCACCATGTGAACTTGATAACGACACGAAGGTGGCGGATTTACATGCAGGCATTGTGGTCACATCCAAAGCCGAGAGAGTATGGCCAACTCGGTTTCAAAGTTGGTCGCACTGATGGCGCCCTATCAGAGACCAATGAAAGAGAGTATGGCCAGAGTATCTCCTAAATTACTGGTCAAAAGCCCCTCACGTGATTACAGGGCGCCATGTTTGCTACCAACTTTGAAACACGGTTGTACATACTCTTTCTTTACACACAGCTCTGGTGTCATTAAGGAGATACACGTCACTGCGGTTGATGCGTAGTATAGGGAGGAAGCTGCTTTTCCAATCATTCTGAGTTATGGTTATCATAATAAAAATTATAAACTTACTTTGTCTTGAAAATGATTTTTGCCACATCTCATATTGCATTTACGGTTGACATCTAATGAGAAAATTAGGACCTCGCATGGAGTAAATTAATATGTACATGTAGGGCTGGGCGATATATCGATATACCCAATATATCGCGGGGTTGTCTCTGTGCGATATAGAAAATGACTATCGTAATATTCCAGTATACGTTCTCACGCAGTTGTTTTTAGCTGCGGGCATTAAACTACAGTCTCTTCCCACTCCTTCTTGTCTCTCCTTCTCACAGACAGCAAGCACAGGTTCTTACACACGTCACATACTGTCACGCCATACGTCACATACGTATACGCCCTCGCCCAGCAGAGAGGTAGCAGCGTGGCTAACGTTAGCTGTGATGCTAGCGGAGTGTTGAGAATTTTAATATGGGAGAAAGAAGGTGCGAATATGGTAACAAATGAAGGAAGAATTAATTCCCAAGGAACAGCAGGGGGTCCATCGTCTGGCGGTGGTTCGGCTTCAAGCGGGAATATGTCGAATAGACAACTTTAATTTGTCAAGTGTGGAGCACAAGCATTGCTACCAAAAGTAGCATTACTGTTAATATGTAGCATCATTTGAAAAGTCACCTGCTAATAACTGTTTAATAAATAGTTTCGGTCAATTGACTTAGTTTTGATTTCCTTTTCTGCATGAAAGTTTAAAATGAGCATATATTAATGCAGTATGAACAAGAACGTTTTAATGTAGATACATAGAATAACCATACTGCTGTGATTATATGCATCAAGTGTTAATTCAAGGCTAAGGCAAAATACCGCGTTGTATATCGCGATATGGCCTAAAAATACCGAGATATTTAAAAAAAGGCCATATCGGCCAGCCCAATGTACATATGTAAGGTATTAACATCCGTCTTGGTTCCCTCCAATCCAGAAGGAATCACTGCATCCAAAAGACGGTAACGACAATGGCAAAACATCTCCACGCTCTAATACTCAGGCAAGTTCAAGAACACACAACACCACCACCCACTATAACTCTGAATAACTCAAGTACCACTGCAAACGTTATTTCACTGTTAATACTACTTGTGAACCTGCCAAAAACATGTAATCCAAATTAATCATATAACTGGCACCCAATTTTATTAAAACGTATTGATTTTGAATCCAATTGTTTTGAATCCATGGTGCCCAAAGATTTACAGCCCTAACTTTTATGTATTTATTTGTGAATACATGTGGAAAAACACTCATGCAGAAAGCTCATGATGCTTTCTGGTTCCCTCCTCTCTAGATGGAATGGCTGGCTCCTATAGAGGATGACGAAAATGGCGGAACATCACCACACTCCAATACCAAGGCAAGTTCAGGAACGTGCAACATGTAACTTTGAAAAAGTCAAGTACCACTGCAAGTGTTGTTGTTTTACTGTTAACATTAATTCTGTACATGCCGCAAACATGAAAGCAAAACAACCCACAAGCTACAGGCTACTGTATACATACGTGAGACAAGAACACGTATGTCTTTCTGTTTTTTGTACATTCTGTATTGTAAAAAAAACTGCTTGCAAGATGCAGGTCATGAGGATTAACATATTTTGCCTTTGAAGTGCTCTTAAAAACAAAAAAACAATGTTTTATATACATGCTGTAATCTGTAACAGACACATTAATGACAACTTGTAATATTTACACGGCACTTGGGGTACATTAATATGGAGTACATAACTATTCAAGTACCGTATTTTCCGCACTATAAGGCGCACCGGATTATAAGGCGCACCTTCAATGAATGGCCTATTTTAAAACTTTGTTCATATATAAGGCGCACTGCATTATAAGGCGCATAGAATAGATGCTACAGTAGAGGCTGGGGTTACGTTATGCATCATTTAGATGGAGCTGCGCTAAGGGGAGTGTCAACAAAACAGTCAGGTCAGTCAAACTTTATTAACAGATTACAAACCAGCGTTCTGACAAGTCCGTTCATTCCAAAAATGAATAAACAGCTGTTTATTATTTTCCCCGAGGTAAAGTCAGTGACGTGGTATTTTGTTTATCTTTTAACAACAGCAAGGTATAACATGTAGTGATACATTTATATCACGTAGTGGAGGGGTACTTTTCCTCGATTCAATAAACACGTAAAAAACAGTCTTAATACTGTTACGGTAAATCAAACGTTAGTGCAATCACAATATAGTAACACTCGAAATAGTGCAAAGCAATAACAATATATCAATAACTCAACGTTGCTCAAACGTTAATGTCACACAACACAACACACAAAATAAACATGTAAAGCTCACTTTATTAAGTTATTCCTCATCTACGAATCCCTCTAATTCTTTTTTTCAGTGTCCGAATTTAACTGCTGCTCTATTCCCGTGTTCTACTGCGTGACTGATCGCCTTGAGTTTAATTAAACGCTGCATCGTAAGCGTGTCTCTTAATAGGAGCCATTTTGGGGTCTTTACATAAACACACAAATGGAAATAAAACGGCATGCCTCGCGCAGTCATACATCTCAGCATGCACCGCGCGCTGCTTCTTCTACGGGGGAAAATTAAGTCGGTGGCTGCTTACCGTAGTTGCGAGACCTGTTGTGGTTCAATATTGGTCCATATATAAGGCGCATCGGATTATAAGGCGCACTGTCCGCTTTTAAGAATATTGGAGGTTTTTTGGTGCGCCTTATAGTGTGGAAAATACGGTATTTATCTGTGAACACATGTAGTAAAAAACACTAATGCAGAAAGTTTAAGTTCGCTCTTGGTTTTACTTCTTTCTAGCTGAAATCGCTGTCTCGAGAAAAAAAAAAGGGAAGAACATCGCCACACTCGAAAACTAAGGCAAGTTCAGAAGCACGCAACATTACCAACAAACCTAACTGTGAAAAGGTCAAGTACCACTGCAAATGTTGTTTCACTGTCAGCAGTATTTTGTACACGCCATAAACATGAAAGCAAAACAACCTTATATACAAACCCCGTTTCCATATGAGTTGGGAAATAGTGTTAGATGTAAATATAAACGGAATACAATCATTTGCTAATCATTTTCAACCCATATTCAGTTGAATATGCTACAAAGACAACATATTTGATGTTAAAACTGAAACTGTTTTTTTTTCTGCAAATAATAATTAACTTTAGAATTTGATGCCAGCAACACTTGACAAAGACGTTGGGAAAGGTGGCAATAAATACTGATTAAGTTGAGGAATGCTCATCTAACACATATTTGGAACATCCCACAGGTGTGCAGACTTAATGGGAACAGGTGGGTGCCATTATTGGGTATAAAAGCAGCTTCCATGAAATGCTAAGTAATTCACAAACGAGGATGGGGCGAGGGTCACCAATTTGTAAGCAAATTGTCAAACAGTTGTAGAACAACATTTCTCAACGAGCTATTGCAAGGAATTTAGGGATTTTACCATCTACGGTCCGTAAAATCATCAAAAGGTTCAGAGAATCTGGAGAAATCACTGCACGTAAGCGATATTGCGGACCTTTGATCCCTCAGGCGGTACTGCATCAAAAACCGACATCAGTGTGTAAAGGATTTCACTACATGGGCTCAGGAACACTTCATAAAACCACTGTCAGTAACTACAGTTGGTCGCTACATCTGTAAGTGCAAGTAGAAACTCTACTATGCAAAGCGAAAGTCATTTATCAACAACACCCAGGAACGCCGCCGGCTTCGCTGGGCCCGAGCTCATCTAAGATGGACTGATGCAAAGTGGAAAAGTGTTCTGTGGTCTGACAAGTCCACATTTCAAAATATATTTGGAAACTGTGGATGTTGTGTCCTCTAGAAAATAACCATCCGGATTGTTATAGGCGCAAAGTTCAAAAGCCCGCATCTGTGATGGTATGGGGGTGTATTAGTGCCCGAGGCATGTGTAAATTACACATCTGTGAAGGCACCATTAATGCTGAATCGTCCATACAGGTTTTGGAGCAAAATATGTTGTCATCCAAGCAACGTTATCATGGACGCCCCTGCTTATTTCAGCAAAACAATGCCAAGCCACGTGTTACATCACCGTGGCTTCGTAGTAAAAAAGTGCGGGTACTTTCCTGGCCCACCTGCAGTCCAGACATGTCTCCCATCGAAAATGTGTGGTGCATTATGGAGCATAAAGTACGACAAGACCCCAGACTGTTAAACAACTTAAGCTGTACATCAAGCAAGAATGGTAAAGAATTCCACTTTCAAAGCTTCAACAATTAGTTTCCTCAGTTCTCAAACGTTTATTGAGTGTTGTTAAAAGAAAAGGTGATGTAACACAGTGATGAATATGCCCTTTCCCAACTACTTTGGCACGTGTTGCAGCCATGAAAGTCTAAGTTAATTATTATTTGCAAAAAAAACAAAGTTTGAGTTTGTCTTTGTAGTGCATCCAATTGAATATGGGTTGAAAAGGATTTGCAAATCATTGTATTCCGTTTATATTTACATCTAACACAATTTCCCAACTCATATTGAAACGGGGTTTGTAAGACAAGAACACAAATGACTCTTTTTATTATTTTTTTATTTTTGTTTGTGCATTCCAAATAGTAAAAACCTTCTCGCGGTAGGCGACTTACACTGCAGGTAATGGGGATTATTAACATATATGCTTCTACAGCGCTCTAAAAAACATCCATAAACAATGTTTTATATACATCCTGTAAGTATGTCTGTAAAATAGTAACAAGCATATTATTGATGATTTGTAATATTAACACTATTTTGGTCATTTTAAACATTATCGCAACTTCTATAATGGGTCCATTGATTTCACAGAGCACACAGCAACGAATGCTACTTTCATCTACAAAAAAACTACTTACCATGGCCGACTTTGTGAGAAGGACGATTACAATGGCACAAATAGATAGATGGTACTTTATCGATTCCTTAAATCTTATGTTTTGGAGCCTGACTATAAGCAGGATGCACTACAAGCTTTCGAAACAGGGTGCTAAGCATGTCCAACTCTAGTGAAACACTAAGCTATCACGTACTGGAGCACTAATGTTAAGTCACTCACAATGTCCAGTTTCACTGGGATGCCGACTGATAGGATGGTCAGCTTACATTGGAGCCTATAGGAGCCGCTCTATTCCTCTTAAAGAGCCCCTGAAAAAAACATCAAAACATCTCCATTAAAGTTTTATATCCATGATGTAAATATATATGTAATGTATTAATGGGCACATTTAATATTTATACGTATTTTGAACATTTTAAGTATTGTTTTTAAAAAACGCTTTACGTTTGCTTTTTTTCCTTCTTCACTATTTGTTACTCACTGCAGACTTTATGAGAGCCAACAAACACTAAAATATCACTTACTGTGCAAGGTCTGCTGTCCTTAGGATGCCGACCGCTAGGATGTTCCTATATTCCCATTTAGATGAAAAATAATCATTGCAAAGAAACGGGGCAGGGGCGAACAAGTTCCTTTCGTGACGTTCTCGCCAGTTCCAGGCTCTAAATGGCTGTCAGTGTACCAACATGTCGGAATACCTACACAGACATCTTCTGTCCAGGTGAGCTGCATGATTTATGAAACTTCCAGGGTGCAAGTAAGCAAGGAAACACCAGATGACTGAATGATGTAAAAATAGGGACACGCGGTAGTGATCACATCACCGCTATAAATAGTAATATCACTAATAATATGGTTAATATTCAAGTCACAAAATGTAAATGGAGGATTGTTGGCGTTGTTTGCATTGTTATTTATTGGATTTTATGGGTGTAATAGAGTTGCGATTCACTTATATTTAAGTTTATTTGACGCTTACAATGCATTAAAAAAAATCTATTCGTCATTTTTGCAATGAGTCATAGCAGTCTTCAAATGGGAACTGCACTCTTTTTGGAATTTTTCTCTCTTTTACAATCCATGTGTGAGACAAGAACACGCATACTGTATCTTTCTTTTTTGTACATTCTAAATAGTAAAAAACTGCTAGTAAGAGGCAACATGCAGGTAATGGGGATTGACATATATCCCCTTTTAAAACGTTCAAAAAAACATCCAAAAACATTTTATATACATGCTTTAAGTATGCATGTATTGTAGTATCAGGTGCACTCATGATGAAATGTAATATTGACACTTTTTTGGTAATTTTAAACATTACCACACCTTCTTTCCTAAGCCCATTGATTCCACAGACTGCATAGCTACAAAAAAACTACCACTAATCATGGCAGAATTTGTGAGAGCCAAGGACGACTACTTTGGGACAAATAATATTCCAGTACTTTATATTTTTCGGCATGAATATAAGGATGATGAGCTACAAGTTTAGAAGTTGGGTGCTAAGCAGACCCAATTATAGTGAAACACTAAGCTATTAAGTAGCACTAATGCTAAACAAAAAAAATATAACATGCAGGGATGGTTGTATCTTTCAGAAAATTATTTGTTTAGATTATGAATTCAGCGTAATCCTCACTCTTAAGGTAATAAAAGGATTAAAAAAAGTAACTTGCACAAGCTTAATGTACTTGAAGTACTTGTTGATACATTTACACAATTATTATGCTTTGACCTAAAATACCGGTGAAAAGATGGAGTGCACCCATAAAGTTGAGGATTTTTGCATTTAATTAACAAACATTTTATTTTACACAAAAGGCACACACTCTATGGTGGTAAAATAAGTATAAAAGGTAATTAACTGAATCAAAAAATATTATTTATATTGCTATTGTTATTTAAGTGTATTGTTACAATTTTACTTGTTGTGCTGTATTCGTTGCTAACTTATATCCATGTTTTTTTAAAGTATTTTTACATTTGAGTTTTGGTGGTACAATAAATACTAATTTTTTCAAACTAATGAATAATCATGAAAATAACCGTGATTACAATATCAATTAAATCCTGATTATAATCTTTCCCATAATGGTCCAGCCCTAGTAACATGCACCTTCATGATAACGTGTGATATTTACAATATGTTGGTCCTCAACGGTCCCTATTTCCATCAACAAGTACAACGAATGAGGGCATTTTAGTGAGAGCCAATGAAGACTACTTTCGGAAAAATTAGGATCCAAATCGTTTTGAGCCCGAATATAAAGAGAATGAGTTACAAGTTTATAACGAAATATAGTGAAAGACAAAGCTATAGTGCAGCACAAATGTAAAATAAAGAACATAAGACTAATGGGATGGTTGTATCTTTCAGGACTAGACTTGTACTCCTCGTTTAGATCATGAATTTAGCATAATCTTCACCCCTCAGGTTAACCATGAGCATCTTTTCAAGTCTTTCTAGTGATGTCTTTGGTTCTATGTTGAATTTTAAAGTTGACCAACTTCTCGGCTTATGGCCCCAACCTTCTATTATACGAGTGAGAGGCATGATTTTTAATCTTAACTTTAACTTTTTCCAAACACATTAATAGCAGGATAAGCAGTGCGAGTGTCTCTGTGAGCATGGAGTTATTTTAGTAAAAGTAGTTCCTTTGTGTTAGCGCTTACAATAACACTGTCACTGGAGCTTGGTTAATATGCAGGTCACGGCATATATATAAAGCATTGTTGGCGATTTTTTTCAGAGGGCTTTTATAAGCGGAATAAATGAATCCGCACTACCTATATCGTT
>NC_084611.1:43210317-43367817 GCF_033978795.1 Nerophis ophidion | reverse complement strand
ACCTGCAGAGAGCTCACAGCCACAGAGCAGAAGTCGCTGCAGCCATACAGTTACCCAAAGGCACCCGGGAAAGGCAGAAGGCATGGAACCGATTGATGAACGAGGGGAACTTTGTGCACAATAAGCACGTGTTAAAGACGGGCGAGGGGCAGCTGGCGCCCCGAAAGAGACCCCGCATGACGGGGAAAGCCCAGGATTTTCTCCACTGCCTCCACTGCCGAGGCCTTTTTAGGAAGAAAAGCCTAACCTGCCACATGAGGCGATGTCCGGAGAGGAAGAAGAAGGACAATGAGGCGCGTATACGGCAGGAACGCGTGGAGACGCGGTGCGCCCTGCAGGCCATCGGAGACCTCGGCATCAGCCTAGGCTTCCGGGCTGTCCTGTCGCAGATGAACTACGACGACGTGACGCGCCTGATCCTGACCGAGCCCGTCATGCTGCAGTACGGCGAGGACATGTTCAAGCATTACGGCCCTGCCCCCAAGAGGCAGGAGTACATGCGGCAGAACCTCCGCCAGATGGCCAGGCTAGTGCTGGAGGCCTGGAAAAACACCCCACTCAAGAAGTTGGAGGATTTCTTTTTACCTGAAAACTTCCAGCACGTGGTGTCGGCCGTCAACGTCCTGGCCGGCCACGACCCGTCCACTAAGACCTATTGCACGCCCTCGCTGGCCATCAAGCTGGGTTACTCCCTCCAGAAGGTCTGTCTCATCGTCCAGGAGAGAGCGCTCAAATTTGGCGACGCGAGCCTGGTAGAGTCAACCAACGACTTCCTGGTTGTGTATAGGAAGGAATGGAACAAGATGATTTCTTCTGGCGCCTTGTTGGAGCTTCGGAAAACCAAATTTATCTCAAAGCAGAAGGTGCCTGACGTTCAAGCTGTGAAGCAACTCAACTTCCACGTGGAGAAAGTCCACATTCTTGCTGAGAAGAAATTGCGGGCAGCCCCTTCTGCGGAAACTTATGGCGCTCTGGCCCGGGTCATTCTGGCCCGCATCGTGCTTTTCAACAGGAGACAAAGCCCCGAAGTGTCCCTGATGCCTCTCACGGCTTTGAAGTCCATTAAGAAGCCCAACCCGCAGGACAACTTGGACATATCCGTGTGCGAGCTGGAGAGGAACATGTGCAGGGTCTTGACTAGAATCGAAATACGCGCCACAAGCGGCAGGATGGTGCCGGTCATATTGAAATCATCCTTCCTAGCGACCCTGGAACTCCTCGCAAGTGTCCGCAAAGTTTGCGGCGTCCCCGCCAAAAACCCTTATTTGTTCGGCCGCCCACACACACTCTCAGCCTACAGGGCCTCCAGATGCATCCTGGTGTTCGCCAAAGACAGTGGCGCCAAGGACCCTGAAAAGCTCTCATCGATCAAAATCCGCAAGCACCACGCCGCCATGTTGCATCTCATCAACCTGAATCCACAGGAGGCGGAGCAAATATTGGGCCCCGTCAATTGTGTGAAGAGCCTGCGGGAGAACCTCAGCCTGGAGCTAAAAGACGTTGGCCTGGACTCTGAAGGTAAAACAAGACATCAATATTCTGCAATTATAGTGTAGCGTAGAAGCTGGGAACAAGTACATGTGTCTTTTTCTCTTTAAACGCCAGCCTCACAGATGTCATTTTTGCTTTGCGGGCAGTGTGTTTTACCATGGATGTAATTTGGGGGAGGAAAGACATTTTTCAAAAGACAGTTTTTGTCCCCTGCACTTTTTAACCGTACAAAAGTAATGTCACGCTATTGAGTGGAGACAAGTCAAACACTTGTGCCAGGCGGAAAACTTCCGTTCAGACTGAAGCCTGCCCTTTTAAACCGCCCACAAGCTCATTGATTAGGTTTTTGGCGCTGCATTCTTGCCAAGGTGACACTAACGGACAGCACGCAGCAGCTGACCTTTCAGCGGTCAGATGCCAGATACATGTAAGAACGAGTTGCGATCATTCACAGGATAGGGATATTTTGGATAGAAATTATTTAAAAGCAGTTGACATTAAACGCAAAATACTGCAACATTCTGGTACTACATAAAACACAAAAATCCAAAAATGAACTGCCAGTCTACAGATGATCTGCAAAGGAAGTGTTACGAATATATGTGCTGAAACACAATTGATCACACAGCTTTTGTAATATTACGGGTGTTATTTACAGTAAGTTACATTGGGCCAGGAATAGAGGTGTTAAGGTTTTTTGTGAAACAAAAATAGTACACAAAAAGGTCATTACTGACACCTAGTGGAACCTAATGCTAAATAAACCATTTTACTTCTGCCAGGAGGTTATGTTATTAATGCTGATGTCATTTATGTAGTTGAGTTTGAGTCTTTTTCGAACATGCAAGTATACAACATGATACATCACAAATTCCAGTGTCTCTTAAAAAGTTAGTTAGTTATCAAAGTAACTCAAGTTATGGGCGGATTCTCATTAAACGTTCAGGAAATGTCCAAAACGAGAGCGTTTGGGCCTGATTCAGCTAATTCTGACTACATTACCTAAGTTTAAATGACGATGTGTGTGTACGCTAGCAAAGATAGTGAAATGACTTGCAAAAGGATTTCTTTAATTCAGCCGTTGATAGCTCAAAAAGTTCTGGGTGTGTTTTGTTTCAACCTTTTTGGAAATAAATTGGGTAAGAAAGAAGTAGTTACATTGTGAGACTGATCCGGATCACCGTCTGGATTCAGGACTTTATTATTGGGAGGTAGGGCCGAGTGGAGGTCTGCTTTTTGTGTGCTTTTCTAGTTTTATTCAACGGATATTAAAATCATAAATACCAAACATTTTATTGTGTCTATTATATTTAATATTTTGAGTAAATAGTGTGTCCTGCGATGAGGTGTTGACTTGTCCAGGGTGTACGCCGCCTTCCGCCCGATTGTAGCTGAGATAGGCACCAGCGCCCCCCGCGACCCCAAAGGGAATAAGCGGTAGAAAATGGATGGCTGGATGGAGTGTGTCCTGTGTGGGTTAGGTAGTCTTGGATATGTCATTTTTTTTCTCTGTACTTTAAATTTTTTTAAAATAGAAAAATAAGGGTTGAAATTTAAAATGTATTAATTTTTTTATAATATATTTTTTGTAATATTTATCTTTTAGGCCAACATCTAGCAAGATTACAGTTTGGAGGAGCATGGCCTGGCCAATGGGAGAACTGCGAGACCTCCAGGGGAGCGTCTGGTGCAAGCGTGATTAATTGTATACCTTCTAGGAGGGCAAGGAACAAAGGTAAAGTTGGTTTTACAATATGTGGTCATCACAGACCCTGCAAGTGTTCCATCACAGGAAGTAGTAGTTCATCGATCAATTCACCCGACAACAGACTGATGATTCAAAGAGCATTTTTTTTTTGTCCTCAACCTTTTGCAGGCTCCCAAGTCCAAAGCAAGCACAAGTGGAGCGAGGCGGAGGTCCACGCCGTGGAGAGACATATGATGCCCTTAATCTGCGGCCACAAGGTGCCGCAGAAAGAGGACTGCATCCGGTGTCTCAACGCTGAGCCGCAAGCACTGGGTACACGCTCGTGGAAGGGTGTCAAGGACTACGTCAGGAACAGGATCACCGCCCTGAAAAGACAACAGCGCTCATAGCTGTTGATGGAGCTGCAGCACCCTGTGTATATCTGGACACATTTATTGAGACATTTAGTTTTTACGGCTTGCTCTTCCTGCATATTTAAATGTGTGTTTGTTCTTTGTTGTGCCATTCCAGACAAAACATTCCTAAATGGTTTTGTTTTGGCATTATATTTGACAGCATATGATATTTCCCGGGTTCCGGTTTGGTGGCCGCGGGATTAGGTCTCGGCTTTTTGCAGATGATGTGGTCCTGATGGCTTCATCTGACCGGGATCTTCAGCTCTCACTGGATCTGTTCGCAGCCGAGTGTGAAGCGACCGGGCTGAGAATCAGCACCTCCAAGTCCGAGTCCATGGTTCTCTCCCGGAAAAGGGTGGAGTGCCATCTCCGGGTTGGGAGGGGGACCCTGCCCCAAGTGGAGGAGATCAAGTACTTAGGAGTCTTGTTCACAAGTGAGGAAAGAGTGGATGGTGAGATGGACAGGCGGATTGGTGCGGCGTCTTCAGTAATGCGGACGTTGTACCGATCCGTTGTGAAGAAGGAGCTGAGCCGGAAGGCAAAGCTCTCAATTTACCGGTCGATCTACGTTCCCATCCTCACCTATGGTCATGCGCTTTGAGTCATGACCGAAAGGACAAGATCACGGGAACAAGCGGCCCAAATGAGTTTCCTCCGCCGTGTGGCGGGGCTCTCCCTTAGAGATAGGGTGAGAAGCTCCGTCATCCGGGAGGAACTCAAAGTAAAGCCGCTGCTCCTCCACATCGAGAAGAGCCAGATGAGGTGGTTCGGGCATCTGGTCAGGATGCCACCCGAACGCCTCCCTAGGGAGGTGTTTTGGGCACGGGGTAGACCCAGAACACGTTGGGAAGACAATGTCTCCCGGCTGGCCTGGGAACGCCTGGGGATCCCTGGGAAAAGCTAGACGAAGTGACTGGGGAGAGGGAAGTCTGGGCTTCCCTGCTTAGGCTGCGGCCCACGCGACCCGACCTCAGATAAGCGGAAGAAGATGGGATGGATGATATTTCCTCTTTGTCAAGTCTCATTAGAAAAAGAGGTGACAAAATTAAATGTAGTTTTAAAAGAACTATAATCATGAATAACGTGTAAAATTGTTTCAAAGAACCACTTTTGTATTCTGAATTGTCTTTAACGCGTCATTTCGCCTTTTATTTTGAAGGGATACCCAGAAATGCATTTTCCTGCCAAGAGCAACCAGGATGCTAGCAATGTCGGACGTCAGCCTCGGTTTCGTTGAAAAGTGATATTTGTCTAATTATTTAACTCGAACGTAAAGAGTCCTCGTACTCTGCCGGTGTTTGTGCTTCAGTACCCGGGGTTGTGACAGGAATCTCCGCACGCCATGACCGCTACTTCCGCTTTTACTAGCCAAAGGTATGCTATCGTTATCATACCCGAAAAAACAGCTAAACATATCTATTTTACATTTTATTGAGATTAATTTTCAGGTTTTTGTTATTTGAAGCAAACTCCTGCTGAAGTGCATCTGTTCCTTTGATTTATGTTAGAAAAAAAACATTGATGTATATTTTATTGACCCCGCCTGGAATGAGATTGCGACCAATCAAATGCGGAATAGTGGATGATGGACGTCCCTACAGCCAATCAGAGCCCAACACCCTTCCCACAGTGGGCGGGGCCAAGTAGCTTCCAAACCCCTCTCTGTAGTCCTCTCCCAGGTTTCCAGCACCTCAACCTGGGCTCGCCCTCTGACCAGACCCCGCCGTGTCCACCACCCGGGCAAACATCACCATGGTCCCCTTACCGCTGTCACCCGGGGGCATGTGGCTCCATCCTCTCTCCGCCTTACGCACATGGAACTCAGTCACCCCCTTACACCCCAGGTAGGATGTCTTTATTTGGGGAAATCCATTAGGTACACCTGCACAAATCAATGCAATGTTTGTCTTTTGTCACATTTCAGGGGCCATACCCCAATTTGTCCCCGATGCACAAGAAAGGAGCACAGTGCAGCAGGTTGGCAAACAAGTCCTGATTATAAAGGCCTACTGAAACCCACTACCACCAATCACGCAGTCTGATAGTTTATATATCGATGATGAAATATTAACATTGCAACACATGCCAATAAGGCCGGTTTAGTTTACTAAAATACAATTTTAAATTTCGCGCGGAAGTATCATGCTAAAATGTCGCGGTATGATGGCGCGTGCGCATGACGTCACGCATTGTAGAGGACATTTTGTTCCAGCACCGTTCCCAGCTATAAATCGTTGTTTTCATTGCATAATTCCACAGTATTATGGACATCTGTGTTGCTGAATCTTTTGGTTTTTGTTCAATGAATAATGGAGACGTCAAAGAAGAAAGCTGTGGGTGGGAAGCGGTGTATTGCGGCTGCCTTTAGCAATACAAACACAGCCGGTGTTTCATTGTTTACATTCCCGAAAGATGACAGTCAAGCATTACTATGGAACAGAGCGGTCAAGAGAACACGGTTGGATTGGACCACACACACAGTACAGTGTATTATGCAGCGATCATTTCGAAAGATCATGTTTCGAAGAGGGTCCCTTGCAAAGGGCAGAGATGGGCATCGCCACTACCCGTCGACTGGTGCTGAAGAAAGGTGCGGGGCTGACCTTCAGGTTGTACAGGCACGACCATACAATCTCACTAAAACACTAGTAACACAATAAGCAGATAAGGGATTTTCCAGAATTATCCTAGTAAATTTGTCTAATAACATCTGAAGTGCTCCCACTGCTGTCGCCTTTTTTTTCTTTTCTTTTTTTTTTTCTAGTCCTTCACTCTCACTTTCCTCATCCACAAATTTTTCAGACTCACGGTCCGAATCGCTCTCGTTGCTGTTGGCCATGATTGTAAACTATGTGAAGAGCTCCACAATCCGTGGCGTCACGCGCATATCGTCTGCTACTTCCGTTACAGGCAAGGCTCGTTTATAAGCACCAAAAGTTGCGAACTTTATCGTCGATGTTCTCTACTAAATCCTTTCAGCCAAAATATGGCAATATCGCGAAATGATCAAGTATGACACATAGAATGGACCTGCTATCCCCGTTTAAATAAGAAAATCTCATTTCAGTAGGCCTTTAATTACACCCACAAACACATAAATTCAAGCTTAACTACTGTTCTTGTGAACAACATCTACAAGTCACTGTTGAGCAAATTCTAAGAGCACTAATACTTAATCCAGGGGTGTGCAAACTTTTTCCACTGAGGGCTGTACACTGAAAAATAAAAGCAAGTGGGGGCCATTTATTTTAAAAACAAATACAATATATGAATACAAAATATACATTTAGGCCTCCACTCAGGCTTGGTCCCAGGGACCCCAAAGGTTTTTGGTAAAAATAAAATGTTAAAAATGTATCAGTATTCAGTATTATTATTTTTATTATTATTCAAGTTTTAAATCTCTAGATCAACATTAGGTCTATCTGTCAATATGACGTTTTTAAAGATTTAAGTTGTATGCTCTTTTTGTCAAAGAAAACCATGTTTTTTTATTGAAAAAACACAGAATATGCAACATTTTCACCCAATAAAATTTTCAAGTAGAATGTTTGAGATTATATAATAATGTGAGCCGGAAAAAGGTCACCAACTCACAACACCATTGATTTTAATTCACTATTATTTTTTGTGCGATGACATTAAAAACAAAACACTGATCCAAAAGGGTACTACTCAATAAAGTGTTAAAAAATAAAGTGTTTTTTTGTTTTTTACTGTTTACTTTATAACACAATGGTCTCGAGATCAACTTCTGATCTATCCGTCAATTATAAGTTGTTTTCTTGTTATGTTTTTTGTTTGTTTGTTTTAGGCCATTCTTTTAAAAAAAAAAACAGCTCAGTTTTTACATGCCAAACACAAAATATCCATTTGCCCCAAAAAATATCTCAAAGTGGAATATTTAATTTGACGTAATTAGAGCCTTGAATTGGTCAATAATTCATAATTGATTTTGATTCACAATTTTTTTTTTTTTTAAGAAAGAAACAGCCTGCATGGCTGCTTTGGGTTATTAGAGTAAACATTGCAACATGTTCTTGTTAGATTTCACCTGTTTTCTCTTTTGTACCACTTTTTATGTTTTACATTGTTTTCCATAGTATTTTTAAAATGTGCCGTGGGGCCAATAAAACTGACCTGCGGGCCGCAAATGCCCCCCGGGCCGCACTTTGGACACCCCTGACCTAATCCGTTTATGCTGCATATTATACAGCACAAGCCAAACATGTGGACACACCTTCTAATTTCAATGCGTTTTCTTTTATTTTCATGATTATTTATATTGTAGATTGTCACTGAATGCATCAACACTATGACACTTGTCAAGTGAAAACCATCTCAAGTGACTACCTCTTGAAGCTCAACGAGAGAATGCCTAGAGTGTGCAAAGCTGTAATCAGAGCAAAGGGTGGCTATTTTGAAGAAACTAGAATATAAAACATGTTTTCAATTATTTCACCTTTTTTTGTTAAAGGCCTACTGAAATGAGATTTTCTTATTTAAACGGGGAGAGCAGGTCCATTCTGTGTGTCATACTTGATCATTTCGCGATACTGCCATATTTTTGCTGAAAGGATTTAGTAGAGAACATCCACGATAAAGTTCGCAACTGGAGAAAAGCCCTGCCTCTACCGGAAGTCGCAGACAATGATGTCACATGTTGAGGGCTCCTCATATATTCACAATAATTTTAATGGGAGCCTCCAACAAAAACAGCAATTCAGACCGAGAAAACGACATATTCCCCATTATTTGAGCGAGGATGAAAGATTCGTGTTTGAGGATATTGATAGTGACGGACTAGAAAAAAAACAAGTTAAAAAAAAAACGCGATTGCAATTGCGTTGCATTGAGACGGATTCATATGTTTTTAGAGACATTTACTAAGATAATTCTGGGAAATCCCTTATCTTTCTATTGTGTTGCTAGTGTTTTAGTGAGTTTAACAGTACCTGAAAGTCGGAAGTGTATGTCCACGGCCGGGTGTTGACGCGCAGTGTCTCAGGGGACTCGACGGCAGCTGTATGGACGGCACAAGCTCAGCTGATATCAGGTAAGTGGCTGACTTTTTAACCACAAATTTCTCACCGAAACCTGCCGGTTAACATGTAGTCGGGATCCATGTCCGCTGTGATCCATACTAAAGTTTCACATGCCGTATTGGCATGTGTTGCAATGTTAATATTTCATCATTGATATATAAACTATCAGACTGCATGGTGGGTAGGAGTGGGTTTCAGTAGGCCTTTAAGTACTTAACTCCACATGTGTTCATTCATAGTTTTGATTGGACAATCTACAATCTAAATAGTCAGGAAAATAAAGAAAACACATTGAATGAGGAGGTGTGTCCAAAGTTTTGGCCTGTGCTGTATATATGATTATATGTATAATACAAACCCTGTTTCCATATGAGTTGGGAAATTGTGTTAGATGTAAACATAAACGGAATAAAATGATTTGCAAATCATTTTCAACCCATATTCAGTTGAATATGCTACAAAGACAACATATTTGATGTTCAAACTGATAAACCTTTTTTTTTTTTTTTTGCAAATGATCATTAACTTTAGAATTTGATGCCAGCAACACGTGACAAAGAAGTTGAGAAAGGTGGCAATAAATACTGATAAAGTTGAGGAATGCTCATCAAACCCTTATTTGGAACATCCCATAGGTGTGCAGGCTAATTGGGAACAGGTGGGTGCCATGATTGGGTATAAAAACAGCTTCCCAAAAAATGGTCAGTCCTTCACAAGAAAGGATGGGGCGAGGTACACCCCTTTGTCCACAACTGCGTGAGCAAATAGTCAAACAGTTTAAGAACAACGTTTCTCAAAGTGCAATTGCAAGAAATTAAGGGATTTCAACATCTACGCTCCATAATATCATCAAAAGGTTCAGAGAATCTGTAGAAATCACTCCACGTAAGCGGCATGGCCGAAAACCAACATTGAATGACCGTGACCTTCGATCCCTCAGAGGGCACTGTATCAAAAACCGACATCAGTCTCTAAAGGATATCACCACATGGGCTCAGAAAGACTTTAGAAAACCACTGTCACTAAATACAGTTTGTCGCTACATCTGTAAGTGCAAGTTAAAGCTCTACTGTGCAAAGCAAAAGCCATTTATCAACAACATCCAGAAACGCCGCCGGCTTCTCTGGGCCTGAGATCATCTAAGATGGACTGATGCAAAGTGGAAAAGTGTTCTGTGGTCTGGCGAGTCCACATTTTAAATTGTTTTCTGAAATATTCGACAGCGGGAGGCTGGAGTCATTTAATGACTCATATTTGACACACGTAGCTACGGTATATTAATAAAACATAGCTGCTTACTGTTCTTTTTAGCATATTCAATAGCTTGGACCTTAAATCCTACTGAATAGCTCTTAATCTTCTTCCCTTTTGCAAATGATTGAAATCAGCCTCCTCCATTTTTAAAATGATGACAGGTGAAGTGTCAATCGTGACGCAACGGGTTTAACCCGGCGGAAATTCTTGGCATATGCTAATTATTTTGCGAAATGAGTTTGACCCGGCGGAAATTCTACACATGCGCTAATAAAAATAATATTTTGCGAAACCAGTTTGACCCGGCGTTAATCCTGAGCCGGCGGTAATGCTCAGAATGCGCTAATTATTAGCGAAACGAGTTTGACCCAGCAGTAATTCTAGGCAGTCGCGTACTATATACCTGGCGGCAATTCAAGAAAATACGGTATTTCTTTATTTTTAATATGTTTTTTTGCTATTTTAATGTTGACAGTACCACATAAGATAGGTTTTAATTGCTGGTTTATTGATTTTTTTATGCGCCAGAAAATAACACGTTTTGTACACTGTCGATGTGATTCGATGCGCAGTAGTGAGTAAATGTGTTCCTGTGTAGTATTTCTCCAGCAATGGTCATGCGGGGAAATTATGGTATTTTGAAAGGTCGAACATCACTGAAGGCCTCGGTGGGAAATGCACGGCCCGCTACTGCTTGATATCTATCAGGGGTTGCCAACGCGGTGCCCGCGGGCACCAGGTCGCCTGTAAGGACCTGATGAGTCGCCCGCTGGCCTGTTCTAAAAATAGCTCAAATAGCAGCACTTACCACTGAGCTGCCTCTTATTTTTTAAATTTTATTTATTTACTAGCAAGCTGGTCTCGCTTTGCTTGACATTTTTAATTCTAAGAGAGACAAAACTCAAATAGAATTTGAAAATCCAAGAACAATTTTTAAAGACTTGGTCTTCATTTGTTTAAATAAATTCATTTATTTTTTTTAATTTGCTTCTTATAACTTTCAGAAAGACAATTTTAGAGAAAAAATACAACCTTAAAAATTATTTTAGGATTTTTAAACTCGTATACCTCTTTACCTTTTAAATTCCTTCCTCTTCTTTCCTGACAATTTAAAGGCCTACTGAAATGATATTTTCTTATTTAAACGGGGATAACAGGTCCATTCTATGTGTCATACTTGATAATTTCGCGATATAGCCATATTTTGCAGAAAAAATTTAGTAGAGAACATCGACGATAAAGTTCGCAACTTTTGGTGCTGATAAAAAAGCCTTGCCTTTACCGGAAGTCGCAGACGATGACGTCACAAGGGTGAGGGCTCCTCACGTCCTCACTTTATTTATAATGGGAGCCTCCAGCAGCAAGAGCTATTCGGACCGAGAAAACAACAATTTCCCCATTAATTGGAGCGAGGATGAAAGATTCGTGGATGATATTGATAGCGAAGGACTATAAAAAATTAAAAAAAAAGTAAAAAAAAAAAAAAGCCGATTGAATTGGGACGGATTCAGATGTTTTTAGACACATTTACTAGGATAATTGTTGTTAGTGTTTTAGTGAGATTAAATAGTACCCAATAGTCAGAGGGGTGTGTCCACGGGTGTCTTGACGGCAGTCTCTGAGGGAAGTCGACGGCAGATGCATGGACGGCACAAGCTCAGCTGATCTCTGGTAAGAGGCGACTTTTTACCACAATTTTCTCACCGAAACCTGCCGGTTGACAAGTGGTCGGGAACCATGTTCGCTTGACCGCTCCGATCCATAGTAAAGCTTCACCTCCGGGAATTTTAAATAAGGAATCACCGTGTGTTTGTGTGGCTAAAGGCTAAAGCTTCCCAACTCCATCTTTCTACTTTGACTTCTCCAATATTAATTGAACAAATTACAAAAGATTCAGCAACACAGATGTCCAGAATACTGTGTAATTGCGCGATGAAAAGAGACGACTTTTAGCCGCAAATGGTGCTGCGCTAATAAGTCCTCTACAGTCCGTGACGTCACACACATGCGTCATCATTCCGCGACGTTTTCAAGAAGAAACGGGAAATTTAAAATTGCATTTTAGTACTCTAAACCGGCCGTATTGGCATGTGTTGCAATGTTAATATTTCATCATTGATATAACTATCAGACTGCGTGGTGGGTAGTAGTGGGTTTCAGTAGGCCTTTAAATCAATGTTCAAGTAAATTTTTTTTTTTTATTGTAAAGAATAATAAATACATTTTAACTTAATTCTTCATTTTAGCCTCTGTATTTTTGACAAAGAATATTTGTAAAATATTTCTTCAATCGCATTATGATTAAAATACAAAAATAATATTCTGGCAAATCTAGAAAATCTGTAGAATCAAATTTAAATCTTATTTCAAAGGTTTGAATTTATTTTTAAATTTTTGTTCTGGAAAATCTAGAAGAAATAATGATTTGTCTTTGTTAGAAATATAACTTGGTCCAATTTGTTATATATTCTAACAAAGTGCAGATTGGATTTTAACCTATTTAAAACATGTCATCAAAATATTAAAATTAATCTTAATCAGAAAAAATTATCAATGATGTTCCATAAATTCTTTTTTTTATTTTTTCAAAAAGATTCGAATTAGCTAGTTTTTCTCTTCTTTTTTTCAGTAGAATTTGGAATTTTTAAGAGTCGAAATTGAAGATAAACTATGTTTCAAAATTTAATTTTCATTTTTTTTGTTTTTTCTCCTCTTTTAAACCGTTCAATTACGTGTTTTTTCATCATTTATTCTCTACAAAAAACCTTCCGTAAAAGGAAAAAAAATGTACGACGGAATGACGGACAGAAATACAATTTATTAAAGTGTGTATCAAACTGGTAGCCCTTCGCATTAATCAGTACCCAGGAATAGCTCTTGGTTTCAAAAAGGTTGGTGACCCCTGTTATACATTATAAAAAAACACCAATTCCAATATAAAATGCCACGAAGTGACAGTTTTACATCATTTTCGTTTTCTAATGAAGCGATCGGCTTATTTTTACACATTACAGTTAGCAAAGCCAAATTGTGGTTTCATGGCACATGTATTGAGGATAATGTTACTTTTTTTATGTATGTCCCGCAGTCCCCGAACTCCGAGTCCCGGTATGGACTAGACCCAGATCTGCTTCCCAGTGCAGTAAGTCTGTCCAGTCCTCCAAGTCGCCAGGCGTGACGCTAAGCTGACCTTAATTCCCAGGTGAAAGTGATGGCGGACGACAGGGCGCAGTGGGAGGGGAAGGTTTTTGTCTCGGAGCCTTTTTGTCCTCTCCCTCCACTGCCAACCACTACCTGCATTATGGAGGATGGAGGTAACGGGAGATGTTATGATCATGAACCAAAATACCCTTTTGCCCCACCTGATGATACATTTCAGGCGTTTACCAGTGAGACCGAAAGTTCTGGATATGACGTCCTTATTGTCCTGCAGGCAGCGCCAGCCCCAATGCCATGCGCTCTACCTCCTACTGCATTCCCTGCGACGGTCCCACCGCCCTCCTTGCCCGCCTGCCGCTGGCCACCCTAGTGACACCCCTGGCCAAACGGAACCCAAAAGAGGTCAGTTTGATTGAGTGATTTTTTTCCCAACAAACAATCAAGCCCCGCCCATGTTGCCCACAGACGCCCCTGCCGGTGTGCGCGGAGGAAGTGTGCGTGAAGGGTTGTGGTTGGTGCGGAGCGTCCATGTGTGCCGCCATCAGCTGGGAGGACTGTGGGCAGAGGTTCTGCTGCCCCTTTTGTGGGAAACTCACTGAAGGTAGTGACGCATCGGGCGACAATTCAATGAACTGCTATCTAAAGCAGGACCGCACACAGATTCAAATTCATGAGAATCTTTGTAGGATTGCTTTATAATTCACCATTTCAACCTCCAATACATTTCTTTATTACCTGAATCTTAACTATTAGGGCTGTGACTATTTGGGCACAATTTGATTAGATTATTGGGGGTAAAGATTCAATTCAGAATCTAAAAAAAACAATCTTTATTCAGAATCAATACTGTTTAATAACATTGGGTGCCAGTTTTTGGATGAACTACATTCCTCCATAAAATAGAATAACAGCAGTGATAAATGTCTAAATTACCGTATTTCCTTGAATTGCCGGCGGGGCGCTAATTAATTTAAAACCTCTTCTCACTCCTGCGCTTACCAAAGGCATGCGGTAAAGATAAGCATGCGCTAATTATTTTAAAACCTCTTCTCACTTCAGCACTTACCAAAGGCATGTAGTAAAAAAATTAGTTTTGATGTAAGGATACCATCATGAAAAGCACATTTAATAAAAAAAACATTATTATGGTCTTACCTTTACTTATAAATCAATCAATCAATCAATCAATCAATGTTTATTTATATAGCCCCAAATCACAAATGTCTCAAAGGACTGCACAAATCATTACGACTACAACATCCTCGGAAGAACCCACAAAAGGGCAAGGAAAACTCACACCCTGTGGGCAGGGAGAATTCACATCCAGTGGGACGCCAGTGACAATGCTGACTATGAGAAACCTTGGAGAGGACCTCAGATGTGGGCAACCCCCCCCCCTCTAGGGGACCGAAAGCAATGGATGTCGAGCGGGTCTAACATGATACTGTGAAAGTTCAATCCATAGTGGCTCCAACACAGCCGCGAGAGTTCAGTTCAAGCGGATCCAAGACAGCAGCGAGAGTCCCGTCCACAGGAAACCATCTCAAGCGGACGCGGATCAGCAGCGTAGAGATATCCCCAACCGATACACAGGCGAGCGGTCCATCCTGGGTCCCGACGAGCGGTCCATCCTGGGTCTCGACTCTGGACAGCCAGTACTTCATCCATGGTCATTGGACCGGACCCCCTCCACAAGGGAGGGGGGGAAAAAGGAGAACAAAGAAAAGAAGCGGCAGATCAACTGGTCTAAAAAGGAGGTCTATTTAAAGGCTAGAGTATACAGATAAGTTTTAAGGTGAGACTTAAATGCTTCTACTGAGGTAGCATCTCGAACTGTTACCGGGAGGGCATTCCAGAGTACTGGAGCCCGAACGGAAAACGCTCTATAGCCCGCAGACTTTTTTTGGGCTCTAGGAATCACAAATAAGCCGGAGTCTTTTGAACGCAGATTTCTTGCCCGGGACATATGGTACAATACAATCGGCAAGATAGGCTGGAGCTAGACCGTGTAGTATTTTATACGTAAGTAGTAAAACCTTAAAGTCACATCTTAAGTGCACAGGAAGCCAGTGCAGGTGAGCCAGTACAGGCGTAATATGATCAAACTTTCTTGTTCTTGTCAAAAGTCTAGCAGCCGCATTTTGTACCAACTGTAATCTTTTAATGCTAGACATGGGGAGACCCGAAAATAATACGTTACAGTAATCGAGACGAGACGTAACAAACGCATGGATAATGATCTCGGCGTCTTTAGTGGACAAAATGGAGCGAATTTTAGCGATATTACGGAGATGAAAGAAGGCCGTTTTAGTAACGCTTTTAATGTGTGACTCAAAGGAGAGAGTTGGGTCGAAGATAATAACCAGATTTTTTACCGAGTCACCTTGTTTTATTATTTGGTTGTCAAATGTTAAAGTTGTATTATTAAATAGAGGTCGGTGTCTAGCAGGACCGATAATCAGCATTTCCGTTTTTTTGGCGTTAAGTTGCAAAAAATTAGCGGACATCCATTGTTTAATTTCATTAACACACGCTTCCAACTGACTACAGTCCGGCGTGTTGGTCAGCTTTAGGGGCATGTAGAGTTGGGTGTCATCAGTATAGCAGTGAAAGCTAATACCGTATTTGCGTATAACGTCACCCAATGAAAATACATGCCAGCTCCTTCTGATCAAAAGCATCAATAACTTGTTTATAGAAGTCTTCCTTATCTTTCTTCAGTTTTAAAAGTCTCTCTGTTTTGATGGAGATCTTCCTTTATCACCTCCTGCTTCAATTGAAAGTCCAGTTTAGAAAACTGCTATCAGACCGCTGCTATCAGTAAGCTCGGTTCCTCAAGTGCGGGCGACGACAGAATTATCCTCGGAAAACTCCTCCTCCCGTTCTGCTCCGTGGGTGACCTCTTTATCCCACCACTGCCACCATGAAGTGGTATTTCTATACATAATACACTGGGTATTTAGGACTGAAACATGCTTCATTTCAGCCCGGTTGTTTACATAGCCAGCATAGGAGTATTACATCCCAAAAGGTCCGTCGTGCACCCTTCGCGTCATATCCATCCCAGCACATATCACATTGTCACTTCTTCTGCAGCCGAGTCGTCGCAAGAAGGATCACTAGCGCCCTCTACCACCAGGAGGCGTGAGTATTTAATGACTCATATTTTCATATTTGACACATGCAGCTACGGCATATTAATAAAACATAGCTGCTTACTGTTCTTTTTAGCATATTCAATAGCTTGGACCTTAAATCCTACTGAATAGCTCTTAATCTTCTTCCCTTTATGCGATTTCAAATTACCGGTATTGAAATCAGCCTCCTCCATTTTCAAAATGATGACAGGGGAAGTGTCACTCGTGACATCATGAGTTTGACCCGGCGGTAATGCTAAGCATGCGCTAATTATTTTGCGAAGCGAGTTTGACCCGGCAGTAATTCAAGTTAGGTGCATACTACATGCCCGGCGGCAATTCAAGGAAATACGGTACTTAAAAGAAAACTATTTTTGTTGAATAAAATTCTGGGGATGTGTTGATAGGCAACACTAAATGGTCCCTAGTGTGTGAATGTTGTCTATCTGTGTTGGCCCTGTGATGAGGTTGCGACTTGTCCAGGGTGTACACCGCCTTCCGCCCAAATGCAGCTGGGATAGGCTCCAGCACCCCCCGCGACCCCGAAAGGGACAAGCGGTAGAAATGGATGGAAAATTTGACCCAAACATTTAATGAGTTCAAATACAAAGGCAACAACATGATTGTCCCACATTTAGGGGCTGGGTGATATGGCCTTTTATTAATATCTAAATGAATAAATAAATCATAAATGGGTTGTACTTGTATAGCGTTTTTTTACCTTCAAGGTACACAAAGCGCTTTGACACTACTTCCACATTTACACACTGATGGAGGTAGCTGCCGTGCAAGGCGCCAACCAGCACCCATCAGGAGCAAGGGTGAAGTGTCTTGCTCAGGACACAACGGACGTGACGAGGTTGGTACTAGGTGGGGATTGAACCAGGGACCCTCGGGTTGCGCACGGCTGTAGCCTTGAATGAACACTTGATGCATATAATCACAGCAGTATGATGATTCTATGTGTCTACATTCAAACATTCTTCTTCATACTGCATTCATATATGCTACTTTTAAACTTTCATGCAGAGAGGGAAATCACAACTAAAAGTGTATTTATGAAACAGTTATTAAGCAGTGGCACAAACATTCATGTCATTTCAAAACAAAACATGCAAGATTGTCAGAGACATTTTAAAACAAGCTATGAGTGCACTTTTCTGCATGATGTCACTAAGATGACATATCAGAACAACATTAAATTAAAGTGCACTTAATGTACAGAACGCCACTACAATAGTTTAAAACAAATAAAGGGCTTTTTTGTGCATGATGTCACAAAGAGATTTCAATAAGTGTCAAATAAAAATTAGCTGCATAGGATATTTTATTGATGCTAACAAATATCACCGAAGCCGCTATAATAAAGCACTTGGCTTTACTGCACAACAACTAAGCTTTTACTTTTTGTTAGAAAAAAAAAAGCTACTTCTTGGGTACTGATTAATGCGAAGGGCTACCCGTTTGATACACATTTAAATAAATTGCCAGAAATAGCCAATTTGCTCAATTTACCTTTAATAAATAAATCCATATATATAAAAAATGGGTATTTCTGTCTGTCATTCCGTCGTACATTTTTTTTCCTTTTACGGCAGGTTTTTTGTAGAGGATAAATGATTAAAAAACACTTAATTGAACGGTTTAAAAGAAGAGAAAATACGGTGGATTTGACTTACAATCGCAATAGTTATTACTAGGACTTAACATGACGTTAGTTTATTTGCACAACCAGGTCTTGCTAGTTATATTTAAGCATAGGAACCATGAAAAAATTCAAAATTAATGCGATCTTTTGTCCTTTTTCATGTTTAGTTCTGCTCTCAAACACGACTGATATAGTAAATAATAAACTCGATTGCATCACAGAAAGTTTCTCAAACAAATCAAATGTTCAAACAAACATTTTACAAAGTAATCGCTGCGGACACAAGCCGCCTGATTGAATTCCACAGGCTGATGAGAGTTTTATTTTTTAGAGCTGATTCCTTCAACATACTTTCTTTGTTTTCCCTGAATATATCACCTTTATGAGCCACTTCTTTCAGAACTCTATGGAAGCTATTTTCTGTTTGAACCACTGGAACACCCAAGAACAGGACAGCAATACGGCTTTTTCTGCTCAAACGCTGCACTTACTTTCACTTGTTTTAATGCTGTGCTCGAGCTGTTCGACCACCGTGTCAATTAAGCCGCGAAAAAACAAGACGGATATGACGTCATATGCAACCCAGAAATAAGAGCATGTACAGCCGGGGTCATCAACCTTTTTGAAACCAAGAGCTACTTCTTGGGTACTGATTAATGCGAAGGGCTACCAGTTTGATACACACTTAAATAAATTGCCAGAAATAGCCAATTTGCTCAATTTACCTTTAGTAAATAAATCCATATGTATAAAAAATGGGTATTTCTGTCTGTCATTCCGTCGTAAATTTTTTTTCCTTTTACGGCAGGTTTTTTGTAGAGAATAAATGATGAAAAAAACATTTAATTGAACGGTTTAAAAGAAGAGAAAACACGCAAAAAATTTAAATTTAATTTTGAAACATAGTTTATCTTAAATTTTGACTCTTTAAAATTCAAAATCAAACCGAAAAAAAGAATACAAAAACTAGCTAATTCGAATCTTTTTGAAAAAATTTAAAAAATAATTTATGGAACATCATCAGTAATTTTTCCTGATTAAGATTAATTTTAGAATTTTGATGACATGTTTTAAATTAGTTAAAATCCATTCTGCACTTTGTTAGAATATATGACAAATTGGACCAAGCTATATTTATAACAAAGACAAATCATTATTTCTTCTAGATTTTCCAAAACAAAGATTTTAAAAGAAATTCAAAAGACTTTGAAATAAGATTTAAATTAGATTCTACAGATTTTCTAGATTTGCCAAAATAATTTTTTTGAATTTTAATCATAAGTTTGAAGAAATATTTCACAAATATTCTTCGTCGAAAAAACAGAAGCTAAAATGAAGAATTAAATTAATATGTATTTATTATTTTTTACCATAAAAAAATACTTGAACATTGATTTAAATTGTCAGGAAAGAAGAGGAAGGAATTTAAAAGGTAAAAAGGTATATGTGTTTAAAAATCCTAAAATAATTTTTTAAGGTTGTATTTTTTCTCTAAAATTGTCTTTCTGAAAGTTATAAGAAGCAAAGTAAAAAAATAAATGAATTTATTTAAACAAGTGAAGACCAAGTCTTTCAAATATTTTCTTGGATTTTCAAATTCTATTTGAGTTTTGTCTCTCTTAGAATTAAAAATGTCGAGCAAAACGAGACCAGCTTGCTAGTAAATAAATAAAATTAAAAAAATAGAGGCAGCTCACTGGTAAGTGCTGCTATTTGAGCTATTTTTAGAACAGGCCAGCGGGCAACTCATCTGGTCCTTACGGGCAACCTGGTGCCCGCGGGCACCGCGTTGGTGACCCCTGATGTACAGTATGAAGTATGTTATCATAGGAAATTATCTATCTATTTGTTTAATTATATATATTTGCTTGACAGGCTGATTGATGATGTTTGGTGATGGATTAATTTGGTTTCTGCAGTGCCGTGGCAAGACTACCAGCCCACAGACGGCGTGGGCGGGGCTCGGCTTGATCGACGGCAGAGGCCCGAACTCCACATGGGGTCTTACGAAGTCCTTCACGCCAGCCAGGTTCAATTTCCCTTTCTCTAGTCCACATCTTAAAGGCCAACTGAAATAAGATTTTCTTATTTAAACGGGGATAGCAGGTCCATTCTATGTGTCATACTTGATCATTTTGCGATATTGCCATATTTTTGCTGAAAGGATTTAGTAGAGAACATCGACGATAAAGTTTGCAACTTTAGGTCGCAAATAAAAAAGTCTTGCCTGTACCGGAAGTAGCAGACGATGTGCGCGTGACGTCACGGGTTGTGGAGCTCCTCACATCTGAACATTGTTTACAATCATGGCCACCAGCAGCGAGAGCGATTCGAACCGAGAAAGCGACAATTTCCCCATTAATTTGAGCGAGGATTAAAGATAAGTGGATGAGGAAAGTGTGAGTGAAGGACTAGAAAAAAAAAGGTTACAAAAAAAGGCGATTGCATTGGGAGCGATTCAGATTTTATTAGACACATTTACTAGGATAATTCTGGAAAATCCCTTATCTGCTTATTGTGTTACTAGTGTTTTAGTGATGGTCGTACTAGTACAACCTGAAAATCGGAGGGTTGTGGCCACGGGTGTGGTGACCGCCAGTGTCTTTGAGGGAAGCTACGTTTCTCGTCAAGGCGAAGGCAGCCGGGCTGAGATTTGTTTTTTTCCCCTCCTCCGCGGTGTAAGCATCCGACGGTCGGGGGCGGCCGGTGTGAGGAGGCAGGAGAGTCCGCAGCTGCAGGAGGAACAACGCAAGCTCTCTGCTCATGTCTACGGTAAGAGCCAACTTATTACCACCATTTTCTCACCGAAACCTGCCGGTTGACATGTGGTAGGGAACCATGTTCGCTTGACCGCTCTGTTCCATAGTAAAGCTTCACCGTCATCTTTCGGGAATGTAGACAAGGAAACACTGGCTGTGTTTGTGTTGCTAAAGGTAGCCGCAATACACCGCTTCCCACCTACATCTTTCTTCTTTGACGTCTCCATTATTAATTGAACAAATTGCAAAAGATTCAGCAACACAGATGTCCAGATTACTGTGGAATTATGCGATGAAAACAGACGACTTATAGCTGTGAACGGTGCTGGGACAAAATGTCCGCTACAATGTGTGACGTCACGCGTCATCATACCGCGACGTTTTAGCATGATACTTCCGCATGAAATTTAAAATCCCAATTTAGTAAACTAAACCGGCCGTATTGGCATGTTTTGCAATGTTAAGATTTCATCATTGATATATAAACTATCAGACTGCGTGGTCGGTAGTAGTGGGTTTCAGTAGGCCTTTATTGGCGGTTCTAAAATTGTGTGTCTGTGTGCGTAGGGTGAAGCAGCCGCGTTGCTTCTCGCCATCGACGTGTCGGCCGCGGCGCTCCGGTGGGGCCATTTGGAGTTTGTGACGCAGCAAATCCTCACTCTGCTGGCCTCACTGCTCGGGTAAAACGACCCCCCCCCCCCCCCCCCCCCCCCAACCTTTCCTACACACATGGTCTTAAAAGTGTTGCCTCGGCACAGCAAGGAGGGCGGGGCCTCCTGGTCGGACGTCCGCGTGGGTCTGCTGACGTACGACAGCAGAGTGCAGCTGTATGACCTCAGCCCCGCCCTGTCCCGCCCGCACATGTTGGTCCTCGCTGAGACGGAGGAGGAGATGCAGCTTCCTGCCAGGGAGGGGCTGCTGGTCCCTCTTAGGGACTGCATAGACTCCGTCACCAGGTAGGCACAATCAGAAACATTTTCATTTCCTGTTGGTAGAAAACCCACATTTCCCAATACTTTCAGTTGGATATTGCCGTATTTTTCGGACTATAAGGCGCACTTAAAATCCTTTCATTTTCTGAAAACTGGAAAGTGGGCCTAATAACCCGGTGCGACTAATGTAAGGAATACTTTTGGTTGTGCTTACTGACCTCAGAGCTATTTTATTTGGTACATGGTGAAATGATTAGTGTGATCAGTAGATGGCAGTCACACTAAAGAGATACGTGTAGATTGCAATATGATTGCAGTCACACATAAGAGACACTTGTAGACTGCAATATGATGGCAGTCACACATAAGAGACACCTGTAGACTGCAATATGATGGCAGTCACACATAAGAGACACCTGTAGACTGCAATATGATGGCTGCCACAAATAAGAGACACCTGTAAACTGCAATATGATGGCTGCCACACATAAGAGATACGTGTAGACTGCAATATGATGGCAGTCACACATAAGACACACCTGAAATCTGCAATATGATGGCAGTCACACAAAAGAGACACGTGTAGACTGTGTTGCGTTTGACCCGGTCTTCTGCCGGTGACCTCCCAGGTTGGTTTGATGACACATAAGATGGTTATAAATGAATCCCAGGCAGAGTTGCTTATTTTGATATTTTAATACCAAAGCCTTGGGAGATCAATCTAGATACAACCTTTCAATCGCATTGCCCAAATTGATCTAATTCTACTCTCCAAGTCTCGCCTCTCACTCCCTCTCAACGGCCCCCCTTCTTCTCTCCCCCTCCTCCTTGCCTGGGACAGTTGGGATAAGAAAATAATGTTATGACCTCTCGCTACATTCCAACTATCAAGGCCTACGCATGGCCCACCCTTAGTTATTCTAAAATATAACTTGGATTTAAAAAGATATCTATCTCCGTCAATCCCCCTTCAGATATTCTACAAAAGATCTCTTAACACAATTACAATACTTCTAAAGCACATACCTCACACTAAAGTTATATCAAGCTCGCACTAAAAAGCCTAGTTACATGGGAGTTAGATGGAGGGAGTCCACGTCAAAGTCGTCATGGTCAGCGAGGGAAACTAGCCATTCTTGAAAGTCATCACTTTGCTTGACCCCCTTCAGAGACATAGCAATGGATGGCCTGAGGGAGGTCGGGGCAAGTTGTTCAATAAGTCCCTCAAAAGCGTCACGAGTCAGGTTGGTCAGTCTCAAAAGGTTATAAAAACATAGTTAATGCGTTCGACATTTTTAGTAGCAGTAACAGGGAAAATAGCACCAATGATAGGAAGGTTCTCGAAACGTGCACAGGATTCACACCACAATTTATGTTGTCCTGGGACCCCTCTTGGTTGCCCTATTACATCAAAGTAAACACCACCAGGGTTTCTCATCAAATCAAAGGAGCCCCTTACACTCCTCCTAGATAGAACATGACGGCATCGGCGGGAAGTTAAAGAGGCCGCTGAAACAGGAGTTCCAAGGGGTGTTAATTTGGTACCCATTAAGGTGAGAGGGGTCACTAGTCTAACCAAAGCACAAAGCCCAACGGTTGACGTCGGGATTCTAATGTACAATCTGTGTTCCCCACAATACCAGAATAAGTCAGCCCGTGCCCAAGGGCCTAATTTGGAGCCATCTATCAGTGTGGTGCACCAGGAAGGGTCAATGTCACCCAATTTGTTGGGGGACGAAGAGGGTCCTGTGAATTGAAAACACGTGCAATTCAGCTTTTGGGCCACAAAAGGAAGAAGTCGGGTGGAATTGTCAACAGGAGGGTACACACTAGCCAACAAATCGCACCCTGGCGGAGTGGGTTCAGAAAACAAGGAGATAAGACAATTTGAGCTATTTGTGTCAGTCAACTTAAAAGGGGCAGGCTAAGTGTGGGGAAAAGAGATGTCCAGCGGAACAAGCAACACAATCATTCATGTTTTGGCTCTTAGCCATGCTAGTCATTCACCTGAGCCGCAGGTTGCCTGCACCCGCTCCTAGGGTCAAAGCTACTAGGTCTTCAGTGGTGATGTTATTAGTATATACAGATGTGAGAGCCTTTGAAACGTCACCGAGGTGGAGTGGCACCTTAGGCGTTACAGAGGGGCAGAGGTAGTTAATGCCCTCTCAAGGACATTATTTTAATAATCCCTTTAGAGTCTGTACCAGTCTGGTCAATCCCAACACAACATAAAACGGACTGGGCCAATTGGGCATGACACCCATGTTGGCATTTGTAAGGGCGAGGGGGTTCTGGGAACGATCAAAGTTCCTCTGGAAGGTCATCCCTTCCCGAGTAGTTTTGATGTAATAATAGGGGCCAGTGGGATTCCAATGCCCTGTGTAGTGGATTACCTGCTTCCGCCAGGGGCACCACACCCTAGAACAGTGGTTCTCAAATGGGGGTACTTGAAGGTATGCCAAGGGGTACGTGAGATTTTTTTTAAATATTCTAAAAATAGCAACAATTCAAAAATCCTTTATAAATATATTTATTGAATAATACTTTAACAAAATATGAATGTAAGTTCATAAACTGTGAAAAGAAATGCAAGAATGCAATATTCAGTGTTGACAGCTAGATTTTTTGTGGACATGTTCCGTAAATATTGATGTTAAAGAATCCTTTTATTGTGAAGAAATGTTTAGAACTAAGTTCATAAATCCAGATGGATCGCTATTACAATCCCCAAAGAGGGCACTTTAAGTTGATGATTACTTCCATGTGTAGAAATCTTTATTTATAATTGAATCACTTGTTTATTTTTCAACAAGTTTTTAGTTATTTGTATATCCTTTTTTCCAAATAGTTCAAGAAAGACCACTACAAATGAGCAATATTTTGCACTGTTATACAATTTAATAAATCAGAAACTGATGACATAGTGCTGTATTTTACTTCTTTATCTCTTTTTTTCAACCAAAAATGCTTTGCTCTGATTAGGGGGTACTTGAATTAAAAAAATGTTCACAGGGGGTACATCACTGGAAAAAGGTTGAGAACCACTGCCCTGGAGTATGTATTCTGCTTTCGACACCAATAGCTCAGGGTTGCGTCGTAGCAAAAATAGAGGTTACTACCACGGTAACAGCTACTATGTCCCTCGCAATCAATCACACTGCACAGGTCAAAAAAGTAAGTCTTGCTGTCCCCCTTGATCCAGTCTATTTCCAGTCCGCCCTTTGTTCTAAGACACTTGTCAGTCACTGTCGTCAGGAAGGAAGGACTGAGGCACAGGGACATTAGAACAAGCCTAAATACCAGTCTGTCAGGGAATACTGCTGGGTTTAACATCCTGCCTTTCGTCTATCAAAATCAGAGTCATTTAGGTAACGAAACGGGGCCAAACATCAAACTTTTCATTTATTGTAGCGACACCAATAGTTATGCTGAAAACAAGTAAGAGAAGTTGTATAACATCGAATACATAGGTTGGTCTCAAGTAAGGAGATTTGATAGATTTGGATATATGATACAGCAGTTGAGCAGGTCTGCCGTCTACCGTCTACACAACGGTAGACGGCAGCTCAACAGGGGGAGATCTCTCTCGGCGTCGTCTTCTGGGCTGTGAGACTATGTGTGTAAGTTCTGCTAAGGGGTCGAGTGGGGCAGGTGATGTGGCGATGTCGGCAGTGTCATCTGCCAGTCGAAGGGCGTGAGACGTCCGTTTCACGACCCTGTAGAGACCGGTCCAACTGGGGTCCGTCCACTTGTGCCTGATGACCTTGATCTTGACCCACTCCCAGCGGGCGGAAGGGAATTTGGAGTGGCGGGCTGTCATCCTCGAATCTGCACAGAGGAACTGGCACATTATTCTGAATTTGCTGAACTTACCATTTTTGTTTTACGCTGATTCCTCCTTCCAGGGGGGCGGCTGGACCTGGGAGGGGCTGATCTGTGACAGTTTAAAGAGTGAAAAAACAGTTTTGTTCATGGACATTCGAATGGTCATTAAAGCCAATGGTAACGCGTCAACCCACTTCAATTTGGTCTGTGCACAGATTTTAGCCAATTTTTTTTGATTCTCGCTCACTCTCTCGACCTTACCTTGGGACTAAGGATGGTACACCGAACCAAACCTGTGTTCTAGTGCGAGAGCCTTTTCCCCTGTACCTGATTGATGATATCAATGAAATCCCAAAATTTACCCATATGTTATCTCACCTCCTCCATATTCCAAATTAATCTGCTAGACCACTATCGATCTGCAACATTGTTATTTTCAAATTAAATTTAGTTACAACTTTTTACCCACTGAAAAAATGTTAAAACTACTCCACTACCCCCTTACGGCAAACCCCGCCTTGCCCTGACAACAGTCATGCCTACATCCAATCATGGCACCTTCTACCTTCCTGTTGTGATAACCAAGAGAGTAAACATTGGGAAATGCAGCCACCCTGCTTACCTAAACGATCTCATTCCTATCTTCTCCTAATCATATCCAACATCGAAGTCTGTCAATAAGACCATCAGGATGGGTCTGTTGAATTTCAGGTCTCTGAATAACAAATCTTTTTTTTTTTTTTTTTTTCAATGATTTTATTACCACTTCTAAACTTGACTTTATGTTTTTAACTGAAAAATGTTAAAACTATGGAAATTGTCAGAGTCGGATGATTGTCGATTTTGTTGTAAGGAGTCTGACTCCACCCTCAACTCCTCCCCCTTCTGTTTCTGAAAAAGGGACTGTTTGTATAACTATCACTTTCAGAAACATCCAAGAAAAAGTTTAGCTAATAGTCAAGTAAATTATTCAATATGGTGAAAGCGACAAAATATTCTTATATTTATATTGACACAAATGATAGAAAAACACTAACCTTCTGTCGGATGCTTTTGCAATAGTAATTTGATTTTCTACCACACCTGGTGGCCAAATTAATTCGTTAAGTCAAGCTCATGTTGTAGAAAGTTGAATGACGCAGACACATTTGTTACTGAATACTATCTATCAGACTTCTGTCTTGACGACTTTGTGCATGTAATAAGCAACTATAATTATTTGATATGCTTAAATGTCATGAGTAGTTTTAGCTCAGCTGTTGTGTATCTGCTAGCGCCTCGTTGCCTCCAACCGGGTTGTCCAAAGTGCAGCCCATAGCTATGTGTTTAACAGACAACTGAAACAATTAAAAATGTGGTATTTGTGTGTTGGTTCAATCATCGGCAGCTACGCCCTGTTTCATCATTGGATCTAAGTCTTTGGTTTTCGTAGGCGGGACAGAGAGCAAGGGAACAATGTGGGACAGCATTTGTGTCCATCTTATACAATGTTAGTTGTTGCAAATATATGTCAACATGAGTAGCAACACCTTGAGTTCCAACATATATATATATATACATACATATATGTATATGTATATATATATATATATATATATATATATATATATATATATATATATATATATATATATATATATATGTAATATATATCCATCCATCCATCTTCTTCCGCTTATCCAAGGTCCGGTCGCGGGGGCAACAGCCTAAGCAGGGAAACCCAGACTTCCCTTTCCCCAGCCACTTCGTCTAGCTCTTCCCGGGGGATCCCGAGGCGTTCCCAGGCCAGCCGGGAGACATAGTCTTTCCAACGTGTCCTGGGTCTTCCCCGTGGCCTCCTACCGGTTGGACGTGCCCTAAACACCTCCCTAGGGAGGCGTTCGGGTGGCATCCTGACCAGATGCCCGAACCACCTCATCTGGCTCCTCTCGATGTGGAGGAGCAGCGGCTTTACTTTGAGCTCCTCTCGGATGGCAGAGCTTCTCACCCTATCTCTAAGGGAGAGCCCCGCCACCCGGCGGAGGAAACTCATTTCGGCCACTTGTACCCGTGATCTTATCCTTTCGGTCATGACCCAAAGGTCATGACCATAGGTGAGGATGGGAACGTAGATCGACTGGTAAATTGAGAGCTTTGCCTTCCGGCTCAGCTCCTTCTTCACCACAACGGATCGGTACAACGTCCGCATTACTGAAGACGCCGCTCCGATCCGCCTGTCGATCTCACGATCCACTCTTTCCCGACTCGTGAAAAAGACTCCTAGGTACTTGAACTCCTCCACTTGGGGCAGGGTCTCCTCCCCAACCCGGAGATGGCACTCCACCCTTTTCCGGGCGAGAACCATGGACTCGGACTTGGAGGTGCTGATTCTCATTCCGGTCGCTTCACACTCGGCTGCAAACCGATCCAGTGAGAGCTGAAGATCCCGGTCAGATGAAGCCATCAGGACCACATCATCTGCAAAAAGCAGAGACCTAATCCTGCGGTCACCAAACCGGAACCCCTCAACGCCTTGACTGTGCCTAGAAATTCTGTCCATAAAAGTTATGAACAGAATCGGTGACAAAGGACAGCCTTGGCGGAGTCCAACCCCCACTGGAAATGTGTTCGACTTACTGCCGGGAATGCGGACCAAGCTCTGGCACTGATCGTACAGGGAGCGGACCGCCACAATAAGACAGTCCGATACCCCATACTCTCTGAGCACTCCCCACAGGACTTCCCGAGGGACACGGTCAAATGCCTTCTCCAAGTACACAAAGCACATGTAGACTGGTTGGGCAAACTCCCATGCACCCTCAAGAACCCTGCCGAGAGTATAGAGCTGGTCCACAGTTCCACGACCAGGACGAAAACCACACTGTTCCTCCTGAATCCGAGGTTCGACTGTCCGGCGTAGCCTCCTCTCCAGTACACCTGAATAAACCTTACCGGGAAGGCTGAGGAGTGTGATCCCACGATAGTTGGAACACACCCTCCGGTCCCCCTTCTTAAAGAGAAGAACCACCGCCCCGGTCTGCCAATCCAGAGGTACCGCCCCCGATGTCCACGCGATGCTGCAGAGTCTTGTCAACCAAGACAGCTCCACAGCATCCAGAGCCTTAAAGAACTCCGGGTGGATCTCGTCCACCCCCGGGGCCTTGCCACCGAGGAGCTTTTTAACTACCTCAGTGACCTCAGCCCCAGCCACTGCTTCGTCATAGGAAGACGTGTTGGTGGGATTGAGGAGGTCTTCGAAGTATTCCTTCCACCTATCCACAACATACGCAGTCGAGGTCAGCAGAACACCATCCGCACCATACACGGTGTTGATAGTGCACTGCTTCCCCTTCCTGAGGCGGCGGACAGTAGTCCAGAATCGCTTCAAAGCGGTCCGGAAGTCGTTTTACATGGCTTCCCCGAACTCCTCCCATGTCCGAGTTTTTGCCTCAGCGACAGCTGAAGCCGCTCACCGCTTGGCCTGTCGGTACCTGTCCACTGCCTCCGGAGTCCTATGAGCCAAAAGGACACGATAAGACTCCTTCTTCAGCATGACGGCATCCCTCACCACTGGTGTCCACCAAGGGGTTTTAGGATTGCCGCCCTGACAGGCACCAACTACCTTGCGGCCACAGCTCCGATCAGCCGCCTCGACAATAGAGGTGCGGAACATGGTCCACTCGGACTCAATGTCAAGCACCTCCCTCGTGACATGTTCGAAGTTCTTCCGGAGGTGGGAATTGAAACTTTCTCTGACAGAAGACTCTGCCAGACGTTCCCAGCAGACCCTCACAATGCGTTCGGGCCTGCCAGGTCGGTCCGGCATCCTCCCCCACCATCGCAGCCAACTCACCACATGGTGGTGATCGGTAGAAAGCTCCGCCCCTCTCTTCACCCGAGTGTCCAAAACATAAGGCCGCAAATCCGATGACACAACTACAAAGTCGATCATGGAACTGCGGCCTCGGGTGTCCTGGTGCCAAGTGCACATATGGACACCCTTATGTTTGAACATGGTGTTTGTAATGGACAAATTGTGACGAGCACAAAAGTCCAGTAACAAAACACCATATATATATATATATATATATATATATATATATATATCAAAAGTAGTCAAAGGCCTTCTGGTATGAGTCGTTTACTTGTGATCATGACATATGGCGGGTCGGGTGGTGATGCACACAGAAACAGCTCAGTCAGACAGGGTTTTCACTGATAGAACAGTTGCAGCAGGAGTTGGGGTACTCAGCAGGTGCCAGCCAATTTTGGTGCTTCAAGCTGTGGTATGAGCTCATGCTCATGGAGGTGCCTTGATAGTGGTGCCGCAGCTTGGTGGCCATACCGTCAGGTAACACCTGGAAGGTCCCTTCTGTGCGATATTGAATGTCAGGGTACAAAAAACAGGTCATTACCAAGCAGGCACGGTGTGTGCAGGTCGACCACGAAGGGGTGCTTCAGTCTGTGTCCAGCAATTTGAACCGGAAGTTTTCTGGTGACAAGTAACATTCTTATGACCTCAGCGAAGCCTTCGACCTTCAAAAGGATAGCACACAGTTTCTTTGGTACCTCAGCATTCAGTGATGAGTGGGTGGCACCAATGTCAATCACAAACTGATAACATTGTCCGTTGACACTTATGTCCAGCATGGGGCCTGTCTGTATTTCCTGCTGGGGCTTCTGTTGTGGGCGCCCTCTGCCACGCCTTCGTGTTTGTCTGGCGGCATGACGGGACCTTTCCTGTTCGGAAATGTTGGGACAGTCTTGAACCCAGTGACCAGGTTGGTCATAGGCAAAACAATTTCCACCCCGGACTAGCCTCGAAGCACCGCATTGTCCACCACCCGAGTCCATCTGTCTGGTCTCACGTCTGTTGAGGATTCTTTTCTCCGCCTGCTGGAACTCAAAAGGAAGGTTACCCACTGCTGAACTTACTTAGGCTGATTTTTGACCTTTTGGTTCTTTTCACATTTTTGCTTTAGTGATTTGTAAATTAAGGAGTTGTTTCCTTCTTACTCTGTCATTGGCCTTATCATCCTCATCCTGCTTAGCCCAATTCTGCATATCACGTTTAAAACCACAGCATTAATTGTCCCATCAAAAGTCAGATAAATGTTGAATCATCTAAAGATTATCTATAAGTTGGACTATCATTTGTGTCTATCAGTTCGTTAGTTGTGCACTCTGACCTCCCGTCATGCGTGATATTTCTATAAAATAAGGGCTTGTATTTATCCTCATTAGTCTAAAATTACCAATGTGACACAAACACACACACACCCAAAGTTGTGTGTGTGCGCGAAAGCACATTCCAAGAGATAAGGCGTTTTTTCTTCTTTTTTTTCTTCTTTTTCTTTCACTTCTACAGATGCCCTTGTTTGTAAGACAACTCTTATCTCATATGTCTCAACCAGAAGCGCAGCTGTATCATATCCAACCTTAGTAACTGCAAACAACAATTATCATTCACTCTGACCTACACAAGATGGCCCTGTGGCAGTGAAATCACTGGGCTTCTGTGCTTAGGCTGCTGCCCCCTCGACCCAACCTCCGATAAGCGGAGGAAGATAACTAAATGGATGGATCATTCACTCATATGATTTCTGAACTACGTATTATAAGAACAACTATACAATACAAATCATTTCAGCTTTAGGAGTTAACAACCAACCAAACAAACAAACAAACTTGCAGCGCACCCCCAACAGCAAACTCTGACACACGAACACCATTTACGAATACCTTCATCTGTCATATTCTCTTCCTTTCTTCAACTTGCTTTTCCATTTACAAACTACATCCTGTATCCATCGCTTCCTTACACTTCAGACAATGTTTCTATTTCCATTCTCCTCTCCTACAAACCATTTACGTAAGGTTATCACAATCCATTCTCTTCACCTTCAAACCTCTCCTGCTCTCTCTTTCTCTACGTTCCACTTTACCATAAAACTTCGAGTTACTTTTCTTAATTTACCAAACGTTGAGTTCACTAATTTACGAGTGTTGTAACCTCCCTCTTAACCCTTTCAAGAAACGTTCTCTTTATTTATTTTATTTTATGTTTTTTTTAAACTTGTTAATGTTATTGTCGACAACAGTACATTCAATTGATCATTGAACAGTACCGATTAATCACATTTTCCCAGCCGCCATTACTTTCCTGTCTGTCACACTCCTTTACCATTGTGTCTTTTTTTCCTTAATTTTAGCGCACACCTGAGTGCCGCCTGGATCTCTCAACCGGGACACTTTATTGTACTTTTACAAATGGCCTCCAACCTCGGAATTTGTCATGTGGTATAGAAGGGCCTCCACCCTTACGGTCCTTAATTTTCGTGCACACGTTAGTGTCACTTGGATCTTGCAACCGGGGAATATTTTATTGTACTTTCACAAATGGCTTCCAACCCATCCTAAATTTTCGTGCACACGTTAATGTCACTTGGATCTTACAACCGGGGAGTATTTACTATCCACACAACTGTTATCCGTCCCATTACTCTTTTAGAGGAGACCAATTCCCCAGGGTGAGCCACACCCGACTATTTGCCCACTCGTCAGTGAAGCAGCCCGTCACGGTAATGTTGACACAATGCCGTGAGTTGACCACTTATTTACAACTTTTATGTAATGGTGAACAAGGCAAGAATGCAACCAATCTATCAAAATCAGCACTCTGTCTCTGGGATACAAAACAGTGTTTGACTTACAGACTTCTGGACAGACTCCTAATGCAGATTTTTAAAAAAAGGCTCTACTTACCTTTATTTACATGTTGGCCAAGTGAGTCTGTCCGGAAGATTGCAAGATAAGTCCAATTTTCAGCGTGTCATCCCGGACGAAGCCCCCGATTGTTGCGTTGGACCCGGTCTTCTGCCGGTCACCTCCCAGGTTGGTTTGATGACACATAAGCTGGTTATAAATGAATCCCAGGCAGAGTTGTTTATTTTGGTACTTTATTACCAAAGCCTTGAGAGATCAATCTAGATGCAACCTTTCAATCGCATTGCCCAAATTGATCTAATTCTACTCTCCAAGTCTTGCCTCTCACTCCCTCTCACCGGCCCCCCTTCTCCTCTCCCCCTCCTCCTTGCCTCGGACAGTTGAGATAAGAAAATAATGTTATGACCTCTCGCTACATTCCAACTATCAAGGCCCACGCATGGCCCACACTTAGCTATTCTAAAATATAACTTGGATTTAAAAAGATATCTATCTCCGTCAACTGCAATATGATGGCAGTCACACATAAGAGACACCTGTAGACTGCAATATGATGGCAGTCACACAAAATAGACACATGTAGACTGCAATATGATGGCAGTCACACATTTGAGACACCTGTAGACTGCAATATGATGGCAGTCACTCATTACAGACACATGTAGACTGCAATATGATGGCAGTCACACATAAGAGACACGTGTAGACTGCAATATGATGGCAGTCACACAAAAGAGACACGTGTAGACTGCCATATGATGGCAGTCACACATAAGAGACACGTGTAGACTGCAATATAATGGCAGTCACACAAAAGAGATACGTGTAGACTGCAATATGATTGCAGTCACACATAAGAGACACGTGTAGACTGCAATATGATGGCAGTCACACATAAGAGACACGTGTAGACTGCAATATAATGGCAGTCACACAAAATAGATACATGTAGACTGCAATATGATGGCAGTCACTCATTACAGACACATTTAGACTGCAATATGATGGCAGTCACACATAAGAGACACGTGTAGACTGCAATATGATGGCAGTCACACAAAAGAGACACGTGTAGACTGCCATATGATGGCAGTCACACATAAGAGACACGTGTAGACTGCAATATAATGGCAGTCACACAAAAGAGATACGTGTAGACTGCAATATGATTGCAGTCACACATAAGAGACACGTGTAGACTGCAATATGATGGCAGTCACACATAAGAGACACGTGTAGACTGCAATATAATGGCAGTCACACAAAATAGATACATGTAGACTGCAATATGATGGCAGTCACACATAAGAGACACGTGTAGGCTGCAATATGACTCACGAAAACAACACCAGAATGTTATATGTTCCATTGAAAATATAGAACGTTACACACGGCGCTCAAAAATCTATCAAAATGTTTTAGTACGACTTTGGTAAGCTATGAAGCCACACCACTTGATGGATTGTACTGTGCTTCAACATAGGAGTGTTATTATGGTGTGTGTATAAGGTAAGACATATTATCTGGCGTTTTGATTCACAATATTATGCAAAAGCAACTTTTCTTGCCTTCTGGTACCGGCTGATCTGTATTTGGGGTTTTGGACAAGTCCTGAAAATTTGCACGAGGCCCTCTTTGTAGTCCATGGGGACACCGTAGTCGATAAGCTCCTTCTTTTTCTTTATCTTCTTGTTATGGGACATTCATCCTCTGCTGTTTCCATTTCTAATATACAGTGGGGCAAAAAAGTATTTAGTCAGCCACCAATTGTGAAAGTTCTCCCACTTAAAATGATGACGGAGTTCTGTCATTTTCATCATAGGTACACTTCAACTGTGAGAGACAGAATGTGGAAAAAAAATCCAGGAATTCACATTGTAGGAATTTTAAAGAATTTATTTATAAATTATGGTGGAAAATAAGTATTTGGTCAACCATTCAAAGCTCTCACTGATGGAAGGAGGTTTTGGCTCAAAATCTCACAGTACATGGCCCCATTCATTCTTTCCTTAACATGGATCAATCGTCCTGTCACCTTAGCAGAAAAACAGCCCCAAAGCATGATGTTTCCACCCCCATGCTTCACATTAGGTATGGTGTTTTTGGGATGCAACTCAGTATTCTTCTTCCTCCAAACATGACGAGTTGAGTTTATACCAAAAAGTTATATTTCGGTTTCAGCTGACCACATGACATTCTCCCAATCCTCTGCTGTATCATCCATGTGCTCTCTGGCAAACTTCAGACGGGCCTGGATATGCACTGGCTTAAGCAGGGGGACACATCTGGCACTGCAGGATTTGATTCCCTGTCGGCGTAGTGTGTTACTGATGGTAACCTTTCTTACGTTGGTCCCAGCTCTCTGCAGGTCATTCAACAGGTGCCCCCGTCTGGTACTGGGATTTTTGCTCACCGTTCTCATGATCATTTTGAATCACGGGATGAGATCTTGCGTGGAGCCCCAGATCGAGGGAGATTATCAGTGGTCTTGTATGTCTTCAATTTTCTGATCATTGCTCCCACAGTTGATTTTTTTTCACACCAAGCTGCTTGCTTATTGTAGATTTACTCTTCCCAGTCTGGTGCAGGTCTACAACTCTTTTCCTGGTCTCCTTCGACAACTATTTGGTCTTGGTCATAGTGGAGTTTGGAGTCTGACTGTTTGAGGCTGTGGGCAGGTGTCTTTTATACAGATAACGAGTTCAAACAAGTCCAATTAATACAGGTAACGAGTGGAGGACAGAAGAGCTTCTTAAAGAAGAAGTTACAGGTCTGTGAGAGACAGAAATCTTTCTTGTTTGAAGTGACCAAATACTTATTTTCCACCATAATTTACAAATCAATTCTTTAAAATTCCTACAAGGTGAATTCCTGGATTATTTTTTCACATTCTGTCTCTCACAGTTGAAGTGTACCTATGATGAAAATTACAGACATTTGTCATCATTTTAAGTGGGAGAACTTGCACAATCGGTGGCTGACTAAATACTTTTTTGCCCCACTGTAAAGTAGTGTAAAGTTCTTTCTTATATCCGTCAGTAAACTCGCCATGCAAGCGCTAAAACATATCAGTGTGGTGAGTTAAAATGATTCACCCAAGGAACTTTAGCTATTAGTTTTTTTTACGGTTTTGTTATTGCATTAGTGAGCCACGGATGAAGAGATGCTGCTCTGTTATTGATTAAAGTCTGAATGTCATTAAAACAGTTAGAGACATCTTTTGACACTTCTTCCACTCCCGTCCTTGCACGCTACACCGCTACAACAAAGATGACGGGGAGAAGACCCGTCGGAAGGTGAGCCACGTAAATAAGACCGCCCACAAAACGGCACATCTGGAAGCGACTGTCAGAAAGCGACTTGAGGATGATGTGTAAAACATCATCTATGAGACATTTTTAGCAAAGAACCACCATTACATGTTATGTAGACCACAAGGAAGTATTTTATATTTAGAAAAAAAAATAATAATATGACCCCTTTAGTGCGCCCTATAATCCTTTTGTATGAAAATAGACCTGATTAGACCCGCTCATCGGCAGTGGGCCTTATAATCGTTGCGACCTTTGGTCCGGAAAATTTGTTGTATGACGTATTCAGTGTGTGTGTGTGTTCTCATGCAGTGTGTTGCAGCTCATCCCACAGTTCAGTCCAGAGGGGGACGACTCCACAGGTGTCCCCGTGGAGCTGCCAGTCAAAGCGGGGCTTGCAGTTCTGCAGGTTTGCCTTGTTCTCACCTTCCCCTTTCCATGCCTTCGCGTCTCAGACATTACGATCCAATTGACACGGCCGGCGTATTGTGGACTTCAAAGGTGCTTTCTGTATCGCCAGACCCTCACGTGTCCTGGCAAGCTGCTGGTCTTCCACGCCGCCCCTCTAATAGAGACAGGACATGCTCAGACCTCCTCAGGCTTTTTTGCTTCTAACAAGACTAAGGTAATGCAAGAACACTACTGATTTTGAATGGAAAAAAAACAATCACTTTATTTACCGTCCAGTATATATACTGCACACAAATTGTTAAAAACAAATGGAAGAAGGAGCAGACCTTGTTACATATATTTAAAAAATATACAACTAAATGTATAAAACAGGGGTCACCAACGCGGTGCCCGCGGGCACCAGGTCGCCCGTACGGACCAAATGAATCGCCCTCTGGCCTGTTCTAAAAATAGCTCAAATAGCAGCACTTACCAGTGAGCTGCCTCTATTTTTAAATTTTTATTTATTTACTAGCAAGCTGGTCTCGCTTTGCTCGACATTTTTAATTCTATGAGAGACAAAACTCAAATAGAATTTGAAAATCCAAGAAAATATTTGAAAGACTTGGTCTTCACTTGTTTGAATGAATTCTTTTTTTTTTTTTTTACCTTACTTCTTATACATTTCAGAAAGACAATTTTAGAGAAAAAAATACAACCTTAAAAATGATTTGAGGATTTTTAAACACGTATAACTTTTTATTTACTTTTTTTTTTTTTAACTTAATTCTTCATTTTAGCTTCTGTTTTTTCGACGAAGAATATTTGTGAAATACTTCTTCAAACTTATTATGATTAAAATTCCCCAAAAATTATTCTGGCAAATCTAGAAAATCGGTAGAATCAAATTTAAATCTTATTTCAAAGTCTTTTGAATGTCTTTCAAAATTTTTGTTCTGGAAAATCTAAAAGAATTAATGATTTGTCTTTGTTATAAATATAGCTTGGTCTAATTTTTTATGTATTCTAACAAAGTACAGATTGGATTTTAACCTATTTAAAACATGTCATCAAAATTTGAAAATTAATCTTAATCAGAAAAAAATACTAATGATGTTCCATACATTCCTTTTTTAAATTTTTTTAACGTCACACGCGATGCAGCATTGTGTTCACAGAAGTAAACATGACTGCCATTCTAACTGGTCTCCCAATGGTTTTGTGCAACAGGAGTCAACTTTACTTGACAGTGTTTTTGCATAGGGCTGGGGTCGGCAACCCGCCGCTCTGGAGCCGCATGCAGCTCTTTAGCACCACCCTAGTGGCTCTCTGGAGATTTTTCAAAAATATATATGTGAAATGGAAAAAGATAAGGGGAAAAAAATATATTTTGTTTTAATATGGTTTCTGTAGGAGGACAAACATGACACAAACCTCCCTAATTGTTATAAAGCACACTATTTGTATTAAACATGCTTCACTGATTCGATCATTTGGCAAGCGCCGTTTGGTCCTACTAATTTTGGCGGTTCTTGAACTCACCGGTGTTTGTTTACATGTATAACTTTCTCCGACTTTTTAAGACGTGTTTTATGCCACTTCTTTTTATGTCTCATTTTGTCCACCAAACTTACAACGTTGTGCATGAATGCACAAAGGTGAGTTATGTTGATGTTATTGACTTATGTGGAGTGTGCTAATCAGACATATTTGGTCACTGCATGACTGCAAGCTAATCGATGCTAACATGCTATTTAGGCTAGCTGTATGTACATATTGCATCATTATGCCTCATTTGTAGCTATATTTGAGCTCATTTAGTTTCCTTTAAGTCCTCATAATTCAATTTATATCTCATGACAAACTATTTGTATGTAATATGGCTTTTAATTTTTTGTGGCTCCAGGTGGATTTGTTTTTGTATTTTTGGTCCAATATGGCTCTTTCAACATTTTGGGTTGCCGACCCCTGGCATAGGGGATTCATTAGATTCTAATGAATCCCCTATGCCAGGGGTCGGCAACCTGGCGACCCCTGGCAGACATATTTGGTCACTGCATGACTGCATAGGGGATTCTAATGAATCCCCTATGCCAGGGGTCGGCAACTAATGATTAGAAGGTGAGGAAGTTGCTTTGACGTGCGTTCCACAGAACATGTGGGCCGACAGGTAGAGCCAGGAGTGGTCGGACATTGATGTTTTGAAGTCTTCCGCTCATTCGTCCACTCTTTTTTTTATGTAATTTGTCTTGTTTTGGAGTTGTGAAGTCTTTTCGCTTTTTGACGATGTATTTGTCGGATGAACGCGACCCGATCGTTCAGACTGCAGTCGCATCGGATACAGCACATATTAAAGGCCTACTGAAACCCACTACTACTGACCACGCAGTCTGATCGTTTATATATCAATGATGAAATATTAACATTGCAACACATGCTAATATGGCCGGGTTAGTTTACTAAATTACAATTTTAGATTTCCTGCTGAGTTTCTTGTTGAAAACGTCGCGGAATGATGACGCGTGTGCGTGACGTTATTAGTTGGAGGGGACATATTAGCTCAGCACCACTTACGGCTAAAGTTGTTTCTTTTAATCGCATAATTACACAGTAATTTCGACATCTGTGTTGCTGAATCTTTTGCAATTTGTTCAATTAATAATGGAAACTATAAAGAACAATGCTGTTGGTGGAAAGCGTTGTATTGCAGCTGCCTTTAGCATCGAGACACAGCCGGTGTTTCTTTGTTTGTTGTGAAGCTTTAACACAGAGCGGTCAAGCGAACATGTTTCTCTACGTCAACCAGCAAGTTTTTGGATGGGAAAATTGTGATATTAAGTCTTACCGGAGACATCAGTGGATTATGGGACTTCCTCCTGCAGTAGCTGTCAAAAAAGGCAGCTGTGAGCTTGGCTCCTCAGCTTCTCTCTGAGACACTGGCGTGTTCACTGCAGCCATCCGACTTTGAGGTATGTCTTTACTATCTCACTAAAACACTATTAAAACAATAAGCAAATAAGGGATCTTCCAGAATTATCCTAGTAAATGTGTCTTGATTACATCTGAAACGCTCACACTGCCGCCGTCCGGAGCCGTCGCTTTTTATTTATTTATTTATTTTTTTCTAATCCTTCACTATCAATATCCTCATCCACGAATCGTTCATCCTCGCTCAAATTAATGTCCGAATTGCTCTTACTGCTGGTGGCTCACATTATAAACAATGTGAGGATGTGACGAGCCCTCACACCGGTGACGTCACGCGCACATACTTCCGGTACAGGCAAGGCTTTTTTATTAGCGACCAAAAGTTGCAAACTTTATCGTCGATGTTGTCTACTAAATCCTTTCAGCAAAAATATGGCAATATCACGAAATGATCAAGTATGACACATAGAATGGACCTGCTATACCGTTTAAATAAGAAAATCTCATTTCAGTAGGCTTTTAATGTACCGCATACCAAGTAGGCCTGGGTCGGATTTGAAAAAAAAAAACAATTGTACTGTCAATGTGGAGTCACATTGACCTCAAAACACTCGACGCGGCCAAAAAAAATGTGAATTGACCTCACACAGCCTTGGTGTCAGGCAGCTGCAATATGTTTTTCTTAGCAGATATGCTAACCTAGCATGATGTAATGCAGAGATGGGTAGTAACACGCTACATTTACTCCGTTACATCTACTTGAGTAACTTTTGGGATAAATTGTACTTCTAAGAGTAGTTTTAATGCAACATACTTTTACTTTTACTTGAGTATATTTATAGAAAAGAAACGCTACTTTTACTCCGCTCCATTTATCTACATTTAGCTCGCTACTCGCTACTGATTTTTATCGATCTGTTAATGCACGCATTTTTTGTTTTGGTTTGTCAGACAGACCTTCAAAGTAGGATCTATTACATGCCTGCGTTTCACCAATCAAATGCAGTCACTGTGACGTTTGACTCCGTTTCACCAATCAAACACATGATTAACTGCACACTTTTTTTATGAACCTTTATTTATAAATTTTAACATTTACAAACAGTTGAAAATAATAATCAAAGTAAGTACAAAAACAGTACAAAACAGTATAAATAACTTACAAAACAGCGCCAGGGGGTTGTAAATTCAAAGTAACTAAAATAGAATGCAAAAAAAAAATCTATATATAAAATGAACAAAGTGCAAAGCCATAGGCTCACTCAATCTCAGTAAATAACTTAAATTTGGAACACAGCATCATCGTTTTCACAGCTTTTTGGTTGTTAGAGGTAGAGCGTTTTATTGTAGAGTTCTAAATCTTTTTTAAAGGCACAAAAAACAGGTCGGGTATTGAGATACTTACATTTATGAATATAAAACTTAGCCACTAGTATAAGGAGGTTGCAAAGGTGAAATTAATTTTCCAATTTTTTTTCAATACAGTGTAAAACCAAATATATATTATTTAATATATATTATTGTTTTAGTTGCTTAAGAGATATTCCTGGCTCTGAACTTGTTCATTGCTATTTTTATGTTTTTGTGCATTACTTGTTGCCGTCATCATTAAACAAACAGATTACTCATCAGTTACTCAGTACTTGAGTAGTTTTTTCTCAACATACTTTGCTGAGGGGGAAAACGGCAGTGGAAGCAGGAGGGGAGATGAATGCAGCGCCTGAGAGCGAAACTCATGCAGTGCCCCAGACAGTTGCACAGTCAGAGAGCCAACGCAAACATCCAGAAAGGCGCAAGAAGATCAAGTGGCCAAGGGCGAAAAACCAAGCAGAATGGCGCAAGCTTGATGATCACCTGAGAGGGGTACTGGAGCATTCTCTGCGAGGGACGGTTGAGCGCAAACTAACCTCGCTGAGTAACATCATTTATGAGGAGGGCAGAGAGAGGTTCGGAGAGAGTGAGACCAAGCGAGCCACAGCCCAGAGGCACAAAGGACGGAGGGAGAGGGACATGGAGGGGCTCATAATCAACAGGCGCCAGCTGCGTAAGAGGTGGAGGAAAGCAGCCGCAGAGGAAAAAGAAGGCCTCAAAGTGCTGTGGGACGATCTCAAGCAGCGTCTTGCCAAGCTGCGTCGGGCAGATAGACTCAGAAGGCGCCGGAAACGAAAGGAGAAGGAAAGAAAAGACTTCTTCAAGGATCCTTTCCGGTTTGCCCGTCAGCTCCTGGACGAAAAGCGAAGTGGCAAGCTGTCCATCGCAAAAGAGGATCTGGAACAACACATCAAGGACCAGTATACGGATGCAGACAAAGACACACCACTTGGCTCACCAGGCCATGTGCCACGTCCAGACCCCCCAGAGACCCCTTTCGACACTTCCCCACCTAGGCTGAGCGAGATTAAAGAAGTCCTTAAAAAGGCCAGATCAGCCTCTGCACCAGGACCGAACGGGCTTCCGTACAAGGTGTATAAAAACTGTCCGCAAGTGACCACAATCTTGTGGAAGCTCATGAGTGTTGAGTGGAAGAAGCAATCCATTCCAGCAGAGTGGCAAGAGGCAGTTGGAATATTCATCCCCAAGGTGCAAAATTCCACCAACATCAGCCAGTTCAGGACAATTGCTTTACTGAACATGGAGGGAAAAGTATTTTTCTCTGTCCTGGCAAGAAGGATATCCAGCTTCCTCAACAACAACTGCTACATCGATACAAGCTGTCAAAAAGCCGGACTGCCAGGCTTTCCGGGGTGCATTGAGCATGCATCCGTGATCTGGGATCAGATACAGCGTGCCAAAAGAGAAAGGAGTAACCTCCACGTGGTATGGACCCGACCTGGCAAATGCCTATGGCTCAGTACCCCACAAGCTGGTTGAGTTTGCCCTGAATTTCTTCCACGTTCCTGTGTGTGTCAGTAACATCATAGCCAAGTATTTCAACAACCTGCACATGTGGTTCTCAGTAGATGACTACATGACAGGATGGCAGCGTTTGGAAGTGGGAATAACCATGGGCTGCTCCATATCACCAATCCTCTTTGTAGCTGCATTTGAAGTGTTACTCATTGGAGCAAGGCAAATGGCCAGAGGCTTGAAAACACCATCAGGAGGAAGACTCCCCGCTCTGAGAGGTTTCATGGATAATGTGACGAGCATCCTACAGACCGCCCCATGCACAGCACGACTCCTCAAGCGTTTCGACGAACTGACCATCTGGGCGAGAATGAAGATAAAGCCCGCTAAGTCCAGGAGCCTATCAATCAGGAAGGGTGTGAGAGATGACAGGACAGTCTTCACAGCAGGAAGTGAGAAGATTCCACTCCTGGCAGAGCAGCCCATCCGAAGCCTCGGGAGGGAGTATACAGCAGAGCTCTCGGACAGGCAGATGGGGAGGGTGGTCCAGAAACAACTAAAAGAGGGGCTCGTAAGGATCGACGGGAGCCAACTTCCTGGGAAGCTGAAGGTTTGGTTTTACCACTTCACACTTTTCCACCGCGTGATGTGGCCGCTGAAAGTAGCTGAAATTCCATCTTCTCAGGCCAGCAAGATGGACAGCACCGCCAACGGTTATATCAGGAAGTGGCTGGGCCTCCCCCGCTGTTTCTCAGACACAGGTCTTTTTGGCAAGAACATTCTGCAACTTCCTCTAAAGTCCATCAATCTGGGTTACAGGCAGGAGAAGACTCGCCTTGTACTGGAGATGAGGGAATCAAGAGACGAAGCTGTGAAGAGTGCAGCGGTGACTCTCCACACTGGACGAAAGTGGAGGGCCCAGGTGGAAGTGGACCAAGCTGTCTCGAGGCTGAAATATAAGGAGATCCTGGGAAGAGTCCAAGACAGCCGGGCAGGACTGGGATGGGGGAAACCAGTCCAGTTCTGGTCCAAAGCCACGAGACAGCAGAGGAAGGCCATGGTGGTGGAAGAGGTCACACAAGTGGCACAAGACCAGTATCGGGTCAAGGCCGTATCCCAGGGAAAACAGGGGGCATGGACTCGCTGGGAGGATACCATTCAAAGAGTCATAACCTGGGCCGACATCTGGCGAACGCCTCAATCTCGGCTAAGCTTCCTCGTGAGGGCAACGTATGACACCCTGCCATGCCCTCAAAACCTCGCCCAGTGGTTCGGAAGCGATAGCAAGTGCTCGCTGTGCAGCAAAGACAATGCAGGACTCAAGCACATCCTTTCAGGTTGCAACGTCGTGCTGACGCAGGGGCGCTTCCGGTGGCGACACAATCAGGTGCTGAGGAAGTTGGCAGAGCTGTTAGAGAGATGCAGAGTCGGGGCAAACAACGCCACAGATCCCCATCGGCCAAACATCACTTTTATCAAACCAGGTGAGGTAGGACAGAAGACAGATAAGGGACGATCATCACTTCTGCTTACCCCTGGTAAGAGCTGGGAGATGCGCGTAGACCTGGACAAGCTGAGGAAATACAGACAACGCTAAGACCAGACGTTGTGATGTGGTCCTCAACTGCTAAGAAAGTCCTCATCATTGAACTAACCGTGCCATGGGAGGAGGGAATACCAGTAGCACATGAGTTAAAAAGGTCAAAATACAGCGACCTAGCAGAGGACTGCAAGGGGGGAGGCTGGTCTGCGTCCATTCACCCCGTGGAGATTGGATGCAGGGGCTTCGTAGGAGGTTCTGCAACCCGGCTCCTGCGTGCGGCGGGGATGACCGGTTCCAGCCTGAGGAGGGCCATCAAGGAGTTGGCAGAGGAGGAAGAGAAGGCAAGTTTCTGGATGTGGCTAAGAAGGAGGGACAACACTTGGGGCTCAACACCCTAGTGAGGTCAGTTGCAGGGAGTGGCGCTGGGAGACGTCCCCGCGTAGCCACTGCCCCCCCCACCGCGAGGTGTCCTGGCTTGGGGGCGAAACATCAGTGAACGGTGGCACCAGCTGACGACCCTGCAGCTGACCTCGAAGTGCACTGGAGGAGGTGCGACAGGCAGCGATGCCTAGCAGTTAGGTCTGTACGTATTAATTTACTTTTACTCAAGTAAATATTTGGGTGACTACTCCTTACTTTTACTTGAGTAATACATCTTTAAAGTAACAGTACTCTTACTTGAGTACAATTTCTGGCTACTCTACCCACCTCTGATGTAATGTAGTGTTAGCACAGGCCTGGACAATTATTTTGACTCAGGGTGTTATGATAGCGCCGCATCGCGGATGTGCGGGGAGTGTCACCCCTCGATGCACAGGATCACAGCAGGTAGAAGTGAAGGTAGGAACAGGTTTTAATATCAATAACCAAAGTAATACTTGTACAAACGGAAAGAAAAGGTGTGCCAACGCACGGGAAGCAGAACACAAACATGAGCAAAAGGCAGAGTTCAAAAAGTTCAAACAGCGCGAGCCGAGCGCGCGGAGGCTAAGCTATACTTAGCAGAGAGAATACAAAAAGACAAAACTAACGTAACTGTTGCGTGATGCAAACAAACTGGCGACGAGGAACTGAGGTAGCAGGCGGACTTAAATACAACACAATAAATCAAAACAGGTGTGCTTCGGGAGTGCGTGCAGGAGGCGTAATTAAGTAGCCATGGTGACGAATGTAAACAAGGAAGTGTTCAACTGAAGGGATCGGCAGAGTCCAAACGTGATCAAAACATATCCAAAGCAAAACAATAAACGATCTGTGTAGCGGATTGTGACACAGAGGGCCACATTTAGAGAAAAAAATGTGTCTGGGGGGCCGGTATATCTCTTTTTAGGAACACTAATACAAAACTTCACAATAACGACTGATTGAATTCTAAAAACGTTATGACAGACCGCCTTAAAAAAACGTAATGGATTTTTACATTTTTCTATGAAGGATAAAACACTGAATATTGACAAAATATGAATGTCACACCCCTTTTCCATCGACATATTTTACAATCAAGTGAAACAAAACAAAAATGCAACAAACACAGTTAAATATGAACGCAAATTGTACAAAATAAACCCACCTACAATCTGACATATCTGATACATCACTAAGCTTTACAACTTTATTATGAAAATTTCCTTTCACGTCTGTGGAAACGCTTCCTACCCACACTGCTTGGTGCCTCGTCTGAGCTGCTGTGACGTTGATTACCAGAGTAACTAATTAGATGACCATAGTAACTAATTAGATTACCATAGTAACTAAGTAGATTACCATAGTAACTACCGTATTTCCTTGAATTGCCGCCGGGGTGCTAATTGATTTAAAACCTCTTCTCGCTCCGGCACTTACCAAAGGCATGTGGTAAATTTAGGCCTGCGCTTATAAATTTGAGTGTGATGTAAGGATACCATAATGAAAAGCACATTTAATAAAAAAAAACTTTATTATGGTCTTACTTATAAATGAAGTCCATGCGCAGCTCCTTCTGATCAAAAGCATCGATAACTTGTTTATAGAAGTCTTCCTTATCTTTCTTTAATTTTAAAAGTCTCTCTGTCTCGATGGAGATCTTCCTTTATTGCCTCCTGCTTTGATTGAAAGTCCAGTTTAGAAAACTGTTTTATTTTAGATATGTAATCCTCCATGTTAAAAGTGTAAGCGAGAAGAAAAAATAAACACACGCTGCTTACTCTTGCTGCTTGTTGTCACTTCTTCTGCAACCGAGTAGTCGCAAGAAGGATCACTAGCGCCCTCTACCACCAGGAGGCGGGAGTCATTTAATGACTCATATTTGACATACGCAGCTACGGTATATTTATAAAACATAGCTGGTTACTGTTCTTTTTAGCATATTCAATACCTTGGACCTTAAATCCTACTGAATAGCTATTAATCTTCTTCCCTTTATGCGATTTCAAATGATTGAAATCAGCCTCCTCCATTTTGAAAATGATGACAGGTGAAGTGTCACTCGTGACGTGACGAGTTTGACCCGGCGTAAATTCTAGGCATATGCTAATTATTTGGCCAAACGAGTTTGACCCGGTGGAAATTCTAGACAAGCGCTAATAAAAATAATATTTTGCAAAACGAGTTTGACCCGGCAGTAATTCTAGGCAGGCGCATACTATATACCCGGCGGCAATTCAAGGAAATACGGTAATTAGATGACCATCGTAACTAATTAGCTTACCATAGTAACTGATATATCATCCAAAAGTGCAGATTCCAACAATTGAAATACTTTGTTTAGTTCAAGCCTTACGGTCATTAGAAAACATCACTGCACATATAATGGCAGTTACACTTTCCGTCTTAAAGATCTAAAAAAAATTATTTGGGAATGTCCGGCAGGCCAGATTGAAAAGCTTAACGGGCCGCATGTGGTCCCCGGGCCTTAATTTGTCTAGGTCTTTGTTAACATGTAGCTCACATCATCATCGGCGGTCACTCGAACGAGTGTGACCATCCATCCTCCTGGTAGGGGTGTATGGAGGATGCCTGTGCGTGACTTAGTTTTTCATGGGGAGAATGGTGCACAGACAGTCACCACACCATCCTTCACTGAATGGGGTCAGAGTCCAGTGGCATGGAGTCCAAGACGACTGGGGACTCTTTTCTGCTGCAGCCTTCCCCTGCCATCGGGGCCGTTGTGGTAGTTCTTAAATCTACTGTCTTCCGCCTGCTCCGCCATTGAGGTCTTCACCGTATCCCTGGCCAGGGGGCAGTCAGGTACTAGGCCTTTGCCAAGGGCCACCTGGGGTAACAGTAGTAAAGGGGTTAACCTCCTAGTTCCCCAAGACCCCATAGAGGAACCTCCACTGCCGGATGCACTTTAACATCATGCTCCTTAATGTTACGCTGTTGTAACTGATGTATTGGACACGTGCAGAGTTACAGTGTTTATGTAAAAAGTGGATCAAGTCGCAGCGTTCTCCTTGCTCTTCCCCCTCAGTCCATCTTCCAGCCGCCAGAGGCCGCCGTCTCCTTGGCCAAGGCGTGCGTCCGTCAGGGCTGTGGCGTTCACCTGTTTGTCCTCTCTCAGCAAGACGTTGGCGGGGCTTGGCCGGGGCACGTCCCCTACCTGACAGGGGGAGCGCTGTACTCCTACAACCACCTGCAGGTACCGAGGAAGCAATTTTCTCTTGTCCACCAATCGACACAATGCACTGAGTCTAGCCCCGCCTCTTTGTGTTCTCTTACAGTCCACCCCATTCAAAAGTCGGTTTGTAGTTTTATTTTCGCTTGCTTTAAGACCGGGGTTATGAGTTGGTTCTACTGACCATACACTATACATTTTCACGTTAATGATTCATCAAAAAAATACATAATCACACAATAATTTTGGACCGCACATTCGCCAATATTGGCTGTATTGTAAGTGATAATTTAAAAAGTGCAAAAGTGAGGCGACTCCGACTGGCAAATGTAGCTACGAAATAAACCCGATGGTACTTTAGATATAAGTACGAATTTAAAAAAAGTACATGCGAGTACAACAATAAAAAATATTTTGTGTGTGTGACCTTCGACAATAAAATTATATTTGTGTTAAAACTAGTGCTTTTAGATGGTTAGTATTTATTTTATATATATATATATATATATATATTGTCAGAATGTCTCACACATTTTTTGAATGTTTTACTGGAATGTACATTATTCGTTGCTCTAAACCTTGTAATATTAATACCATTATGAATTAGTCAAATATGCTTAATATAATTGCAGTGCTAATAATTATTAGTATGCGTATGCATTGACCGATCAATGACCTTTCATCAACGCCCGCCACCTTTCAGGTAGTCATTCAAAATAAATTACTGTAAGAGTTATTTTTTATTTTTTTTAAATAATTTAGGGGACAATCTGCAAGTAATTAATGCAATATTATTTTGTGATTAATCACATGAGTTAACATCTTATTTTTGACAGCCCATCCATCCATCCATCCATTTTTTACCGCTTATTCCCTTTGGGGCCGCGGGGGGCGCTGGTGCCTATCTCAGCTACAATCGGATAGAAGGCAGGTGTACACCCTGGACAAGTCACCATCTCAGCCCTAGTCAAAATATATATTTTTAAATGCAACTTCAATTATGCAAGCAAGTCCTTTTAAAGTGATTAATCACATCCTGCCATCCATTTTCTATCGCTTGTCCCGTTCGGGGTCGCGGGAGCTGCTGGAGCCTATCTCAGCTGCATTTGGGCGGAAGGCGGCGTACACCCTGGACAAGTCGCTACTTCATCACAATTAATGAAAATTCTAAAGTGTGATTAATGTGATTAAATATATATATATATATCATTTGCACTATCATTCACAACCTGACGGATGTGCAATACTTTTTGGTGGTCTACAACCATACTTTATGCAGTAATTTAAATAGGAAGAGGTTTGATGGCGAAACAAAAAGAATACTGCTGTTTTGAATCCAGCAAAGAGCGCTGTCTCTCAAGTCAATGTGTAACGGCACTTTTTTGTAAAAAAAAAAAAGACTTCTTACTGTATGCTTGTCATTGTTTGTTAGTGTGGAAAATACATCTCAAATACATTTATTGAGTCTGAGAAGAAGTGTATTCAAATAAGCGTTTTTACGAGTGCAGTTTCTCACTATTTTCCAATAGTAGGGATCTGCTCTATTTTCTATTCGAAATAGCTGTAGGCAGCACGTTGGGGCAGGGGTTAGTGCATGTGCCTCACAGTACGAAGGTCCTGAGTTCAATCCCGGGCTTGGGATCTTTTTGTGTGGAGTTTGCATGTTCTCCCCGTGACTGCGAGGGTTCCCTCGGGTACTCCGGCTTCCTCCCACTTCCAAAGACATGCACCTGGGGATAGGTTGATTGGCAACAGTAAATGGTCCTTAGTGTGTGAATGTTGTCTGTCTATCTGTGTTGGCCCTGCAATGAGGTGGCGACTTGTCAAGGGTGTACCCCGTCATCCGCCCATGTGCAGCTGAGATAGGCTCCAGCAACCCCCGTGACCCCGAACGGGATAAGCGGTAGAAAATGGATGGAAGATAGCTGTAATATTCCTCCTAGTGCCAGTGTCTCTTGTTGTGTGTTTACAGTATATATTGTTGGTGAACTGCTGACATAGCGCGTGTGTTCATGTCCGCCACAGGGAGATTCTGACCGGGAGCGTTTCGGCAGAAACCTAAGACGTGCCGTCCAAGCAGAGGTCGCCTACCAGGCTGAGCTCAGCTTGTTCGTCAGCAAGGGTTGGAAGAGAGAAAACATTTTTATTGTCACCCTTCCAAAGTTGCCATTTTGATAACCATCTTGTCTATCACGGCAGGTTTGCGGGTCTCTGGCTGTTATGGACTCTTCGTCCCCGGTCCGAGCCCGAGCAGGGTCGTCATGGCAACCCTCGACTGGCAGACAACGCTGGCTGTGGAGCTGGCTCACAGCAGCGCCCTTGATGAGACGAAAGGTGTCGCCATACAGGTACAGTAGACATTGTCCTCCTCTCACATCCTGGAGTTCGGAATCAGCTGAAAATAACTGGAAAAAATGTGTATGGCCGTTTTAAAGTGTGACTTAAAATATTTTCTGGACAGTTAATGAAGGTTTTCTGAGGAACAGATTATTTCTGTGTCCATTATTGTCCAATGAAATCCAAATGAAATGGAAATTGTCCAGCATCACAGACAGACAGCAGCTTTATTTTGTCCATTCTTAACATGTACAAGACACATAAGAACTGAAATTACATTTTCGGCACAGTCCCACTAAGAGCAGACATACGTTACAAGGGGACAAGACCAGACTGCCAACAGATCAGCCACTTACGGCGCTCCTTAAAAAGGTGAGAAAAAGGTGACATTGGGAAAGGGGGAAGAGTAAAAAAAAATCAGTCTAAGGCTGGACCCTCAGGAAGGGTCCAGACTGAGTCCGAGGAAAAAACCTCACATAGCAAGGCACACATAAACATGGTACATATAATCACACCAACTTGCAAACGGGGGGAGTGGAGGGAGTTGGGGCCTTGGAGGCCGGCTGCCGCTATAAAGCGCTACTCAGCCATCCACAACCCCAGAGGAATTAGGCAGTGGTGAAAGCGTTGATTTGGGGAGAGGCGTGTGCGTGCATGTATGCCCAAATAACTTGGGTGAGATGTTGAAATGTTTTTGTGGACTGGGGCCGATCTCAAGTTTGACACCAGGTGTTTTTGGAAAAAAAGGAAGGTCAAAAGCGTCCATCTTTGAGGAGTCCTCGGGGGAGTTCTTCAGAACAGCCTGTTCCTGATTGCATCAAGGCCATTCGAGGGAGTCAAATTGTAGATTAAGATGTTGTTTTTCTTCGAGAAGTCCAAACAATGACTTGCCTTCTCTGTGTGCCCATGAACGTGGTTTATTTAAATTCCTCACCATTTTGTAACCTCCTTGTTTGGTCAGGCCGTCCTGACGTACGCCACGCGGGCCGGGGAGCGGCGCTCCAGGGTGCACACGCTGACGCTGCGATGCTCGCCACACCTGCAGGATACCTTCCGCCAGTTCCAGGCCCAAACGCTGCTCACTTTCTACTGCAAAAAGAGTAAGGACTAGAGATGTCCAATAATATCGGACTGCCTATATTATCGGCCGATAAATGCTTTAAAATGGGATATTGGAAATTATCGGTATCGGTTTCAAAAAGTAAAATGTATGACTTTTTAAAACGCAGCTGCACGGAGTGGTACACGGCCGTAGGGTGAAGTACAGAGCAGTTGCGTCTCCCAGTCATACCCTCCACATTTTCCCGGGAGACTCCTGAATTTCAGTGCCCCTCCCGAAAATCTCCCGGGGCAACCATTCTCCCGAATTTCTCCCGATTTCCACCCAGACAACAATATTGGGGGCGTGCCTTAAATACCTTTGCTTGCCGGCCCAATCACATAATATCTACGGCTTTTCACACACACAAGTGAATGCAAGTGTTGCGTTTGGACCAGATGTTCCTCCGATTGAATTTAAGTTGCTGGTCAATCCCAAGTTCTTTTGATGACACATAAGCTGATTTTAAATGATAACCCAGAACAGAATAGGTATTTTGCAATTTATTCCAAAGCTTTGGAGAGACCAACCTAAACAACAACACATTCAATTCGCGTCGCTTAAGTTGATCTGAAAACACTACGGAAGTGTTGTCTTTTTCAATATGCCAATAGCCCCCAGCCTTCAGAGCAAATACACATTTCTATTGTTTTCCTCAGCTGGAGACAGAAAGAGATAGGAAAAAGGAGTATTGCTACTCCTGCATTCCAAGCTCAAGGTATCCACAGTTAACCATTGGTCATGAGATAAAGAAAAGATAAAAGAGTACAAGATGGAACACTAGCTATTTCAAATATGACTATAGAAAATAAATAACTCTTAAATATGAATATATGTAGATATCTATCTCTGTCACAAGGCATACTTGGTCAACAGCCATACAGGTCACACTGAGGGTGGCCGTATAAACAACTTTAACACTGTTACAAATATGCGCCACACTGTAACCCACACCAAACAAGAATGACAAACACATTTCGGGAGAACATCTGCACCGTAACACAACAGAACAAATACCCAGACCCCCTTGCAGCACTATCTCTCCGGGACACTACAATATACGCTACCCCGTACGCCCCCACCTCAACCTCCTCATGTTCTCTCAGGGAGATCATGTCCCAAATTCCAAGCTGCTGTTTTGACGCACGTTAAAACAAATAATGCACTTTGTGACTTCAATAATAAATATGGCAACGCCCTGTTGGCATTTTTTTTCCATAACTTGAGTTGATTTATTTTGTAAAACCTTACATTGTTTAATGCATCCAGCTGGGCATCGCAACAAAATTAGGCATAATAATGTGTTCATTCCACCACTGCATATATCGGTTGGTATCGAAATCGATAATTAAGAGTTGGACAATATCAGATATCGGCAAAAAAAAGCCTTTATCGGACATCTCTAGTATGGACGGAAGGAAAACAAAAAAAAGGATTCAGCAATTAAGCACATTAGGTGCTATAGACCAGGGGCGTCCAAAATGTTCAATATAATATAAATATTTTTTTTACAATTAGGCTCCCTTCAAGTTTGGTCACAGGATCCAGGAAGGTTATCTGTCATAAAAATGTTTTTAAAAAAAGTAATTATTATTAGGGACCGATGTCCCTTTGTGACAAAGGACCCTATTGTATTTCTAAGGTTTTATTATTATTCTTGATTATTCCGCCGCCTATTTGAGCTGTAATTTGACTCCCTTAACATGCTTCAAAACTCACCAAATTTGACACACACATCAGGACTGGCAAAAATTGCGATCTAATCAAAAAACCAAAACCAAAAACTCAAAATTGCGCTCTAGCGCCCCCTAGGAAGAAACACAGACAAAACTGTCTCTTAACTTCCAGTAGGAACGTCGTAGAAACATGAAACAAAAACCACTATGTAGGTCTCAGTTAGACCTATATTTCATACACTCTTACCTCCCAGCTAAAATCAACAGGAAGTTTGCAATTCCCCCTTCAATACAAAAGTTGGCAAAAAAAAAAATCCCTTTTTTTTTAAACATTATCTCCTCTCAGGCCGTTTGTCGTTTCGGCTTCAAATAAGCAAGAGAAGAGAGATTAACCCTTCTGATTAAAAGTTGATGGAATAGTTTTAATAACTGTTATGGTTTTGATTTTATCAGCCTTCATTTCATTTCAAAGATGGCCGCCGTGCGCAGACACAGTGAGGGAGACTTTTTTTTTCTTTTTTTCCCCTACCGTCTGCTGCTGTTGCGCACGCACCAACATTCGTGGGGGAGGGGCTGTGATCGTCTATACCAAGATGGCTGCCAGGTGCCGTAGCTAAGCCGGTATGTTTCAAAGTTGTCGTTTGCCTGCATATCGTAAAAACAACCGTCCGACATTCTTTATTTTGGGTACTTACATATGGTGCCTGACTGTTGTGGCGTTTTAAGGCCATCTGCACTTTTTATGCTACAGTAAACGCAATGAATGGTCCGGTTTTGATTTTATTTCTAAGATGGCCCCCGTGCGCTCACACAGATAGCTAGACGTTTTTTTCTTTTTTTTTTTTCCTATCACTCCCAGTATGTAATCTTATAAATGGCATAAACGCGCAAGTGACACAATATTTGAATAATATTAACATTAGTTGTGCTCCGCCCTCATGTGAAATAATTGTTAAAATGGCTGACGGCTAGCTATCGCTTATCCGGGTTTGGTTCGCGGGGGCAGCAGCCAAAGCAGTCCCGTCCATCGCTGCTTGCAGCTTTAATTTTATTTTATTTTTTTATTCATCTGTAGATCATCTTTACGTTTCTCTGTCGATATAAAGTACATTTTTTCAAAATGTTTTATCCCTTTTTGTCAAAACGTATGGGAAAAACACAAAGTATGCAATATTTTCCCTAAAAAAACGTTCAAAGTCGAATATTAGATTTGTAGTAATTAGAGCATTTATAGGTCAATGATTAAATCATATTTTTTTGCGAGCTAAGACAGTTTTCAATGCCAGATTAATCCGACAATGATTAAGTTTGTATTATTTTCATAAATGTTTTTTTGTTAGTCTTATTTTCATAAATGTTTTTTTGTTTGTCTTAAGGCCTTCTTGTCAAAGGTAACTTTTTATAAATATTGTAAACAGACAGTATTACTCATTTGTGCTTTTATTCTGATTTTTATTTTTTATTTTTTTAATAGTATATGTAAAATGCGTCGCTGGCCGTTAAAAAATAACCTGCAAGCCATAAATGGCCCCTCGGTCACACTTTGGACACCCCTACTATAGCTTACAATATACACATTGCCTGTAAACTTTGTGAATTGTTGCTGCAACAAGGTTTTAAAAAAAAAAAAAAATGTTTAACTTTCAATCATGTTCTGGAGTGCATGAGAAAGTGGGAAGGCCACATCGTCATTTTTGAAGTACAGTCGTGCTCATAAGTTGACATACCCTGGGAGAATGTATGACTTCTTGGCCATTCTAAAAAGAATATGAATGATAACAGAAAAACCTTTCTTCCACTCATGCTTCATGGTTGTGTGACGCTATTTATTGGCAAACAACTGTGTTCACTCTTTTTAAATCAAAATGACAAAATAAAGTACCCAAATGACCCTGATCAAAAGTTTAGATACCTCAGTGACTTTGAACTGATAACATGCACAAAAGTTGACACAAACAGGTATACAAATGAGTTTTAAGAAGGAACTTACATCTCTATGGTTTATTATCACATTCCATTAGTGCGGTGCATGTAAGTCATTATTGTGCTTTCAGTGTACTGTGCAGTGCTGGAGCGCCCCCAGCAGGAGCTGCGTGAAGAGCTGCAGACAGACCTCACGGAAGCGCTGGCGTCCTACCGTAAACATGGGTGCTCCGCTTCGGTGTCCACCGGTCAGGTGAGACCATTGACAATATATACACCCCGTTTCCATATGAGTTGGGAAATTGTGTTAGATGTAAATATAAACGGAATACAATGATTTGCAAATCATTTTCAACCCAAATTCAGTTGAATATGCTACAAAGACAACATATTTGATGTTCAAACTGATAAACATTTTTTTGTTGTTGCAAATAATCATTAACTTTAGAATTTGATGCCAGCAACACGTGACAAAGAAGTTGGGAAAGGTGGCAATAAATACTGATAAAGTTGAGGAATGCCCATCAAACACTTATTTGGAACATTCCACAGGTGTGCAGGCTAATTGGGAACAGGTGGGTGCCATGATTGGGTATAAAAACAGCTTCCCAAAAAATGCTCAGTCTTTCACAAGAAAGGATGGGGCGAGGTACACCTCTTTTTCCACAACTGCGTGAGCAAATAGTCAAACAGTTTAAGAACAACGTTTCTCAAAGTGCAATTGCAAGAAATGTACAGATTTCAACATCTACGGTCCATAATTTCATCAAAAGGTTCAGAGAATCTGGAGAAATCACTCCACGTAAGCGGCATGGCCGGAAACCAACATTGAATGACCTTGACATTCGATCCCTCATACGGCACTGTATCAAAAACCGACATCAGTCTCTAAGTGATATCACCACATGGGCTCAGGAACACTTCAGAAATCCACTGTCACTAAATACAGTTGGTCGCTACATCTGTAAGTGCAAGTTAAAGCTCTACTATGCAAAGTCAAAGCCATTTATCAACAACATCCAGAAACGCCGCCGGCTTCTCTGGGCCCAAGAAGCCCAGAGAAGCCGGCGGCGAGTCCCCATTTCAAATTGTTTTTGGAAATGTTCGACATCTTGTCATCCGCACCAAAGGGAAAGCGAACCATCCAGACTGTTATCGATGCAAAGTTCAAAAGGCAGCATCTGTGATGGTATGGGGGTGCATTAGTGCCCAAGGCCTGGGTAACTTACACATCTGTGAAGGCACTATTAATGCTGAAAGGTACATACAGGTGTTGGAACAACATATGGTACCCTCTAAGCGCCATCTTTTTTGATGGATGCCCCTGCTTATTTCAACAAGACAATGCCAAGCCACATTCAGCACGTGTTACAACAGCGTGGCTTCGTTAAAAAAAGAGTGCGGGTACTTTCCTGGCCTGCCTGCAGTCCAGACCTGTCTCCCATCGAAAATGTGTGGCGCATTATGAAGCGTAAAATACGACAGCGGAGACCCTGGACTGTTTAACGACTGAAGCTCTACATAACAAGAATGGGAAAGAATTCCACTTTCAAAGCTTCAACAATTAGTTTCCTCAGTTCCCAAACGTTTATTGAGTGTTGTTAAAAGAAAAGGTGATGTAACACAGTGGTGAACATGCCCTTTCCCAACTACTTTGGCACGTGTTGCAGCCATGAAATTCTAAGTAAATTATTATTTGCAAAAAAGAAAAGTTTATGAGTTTGAACATCAAATATGTTGTCTTTGTAGCATATTCAACTGAATATGGGTTGAAAAGGATTTGCAAATCATTGTATTCCGTTTATATTTACATCTAACACAATTCCCCAACTCATATGGAAACGGGGTTTGTATATATATTATTTAGAAATAAATGCAGGTTAAAATCTTTGCACGCGCTCCGCAGCTTGTCCTCCCTCAGGGCCTCAGAGCGCTTCCCGTCTACGTCAACAGTCTGAGGAAGAGCGAGGTGCTGCTGCCGGGCCTGCGCACCTCCTCCGTCCACCAGCGGCTGCAGCAGCGCTGTCAGGTCCTGCGGCTCGACGCCTCGGCTAGCGCCGCACACTTCTACCCGCTGCTCTTGCCTCTGGTCAGTCACACGCGCACAGCCAAGAGAAATACATTTATTAATGGCCGTACAAGTGTAAAAAGAAGTGAACCACTGCAAAAGTATCACTTTTAATACAATTCAACGTTCTGCAAGCTGTAGTCCAAATCATGGTTCACAAGTCTCGCTACATTGTTCACGATGTAATGGATAGGGATGTCTCCATCCAATATTGATATCCTATTATGTCGACTTGCATCTAAAATCTAATATGCACGTTCCCATACAAGCACCACAATAGATGATTGGGGAAGGGGATTGTGATGAGCGCATTGTTGGAGTAAAGGTCAGCGACCCTGTCCAGATAGCTGGAAACAGCGCGCCATCAGACAGGGGCGTGGCATGTGCTGACTGAGAGACACAGCTGCCAGATGATTAGTTTGCACAGGTGGTACGTGTTAAACTAATCATCTGTTGTCTTTAACAGTGAGCGGCCGGGTGCAAGAGGGAGAGGAAGGATCGGAGAGACTGAAAAGTCTACAAAAGTACACATATTGATGAAAAAAGAACCATATTAAAACCCTGCCAACTCTGCGCAACTGGCTTCCAGCGTGTATCTGTGGAACTGTGAGTAGAAAAGGCTTACATTTGGCGCCCAACGTTAGGCGCCAAATGTAACAGTCTCACGCTGTCACGTGGGTTCCCAGGACCAGCAAGGAAGGGCATGGCTATGAGCAGTTTGACTTTGTTTATTTTTTCAATAAAAACCTCAGTCCAAGTCGCTTTTTAGCTCCTCCGCTCGCTCGTCGTCTGTCTTCGGCTCTCCTCCTCTCTCGCTCTGCGTCAGCTGCACTCTTGCTCCTTCCAATCTCTCCGCCTCTCTCCCTGACATTCACAGCTGTCACCCTTTCAAACAGTTTGAGAGGATTATTGGATTGCCCCCAGGTGCGCGATCCACATATCTGATCTTGATTGAGGCTTCGCTCCCGGTGCGCCCCGCCTCGCCGCCATCTTGGGACGGGCTCCGGGGTGCCCTGCCTCTCTGTCGGACTGCTGGCCTCCCGGCTCCACCTCTCCACAATGATATTTTTATTTTCATATTATTTTTGTTTTTTTTCTACACGTCGCATAAGTTTAAAAACAAGCAACATTTGATATTACCCAGGCTGGCAACATACACTATTTTGCCAAAAGTATTTGGCCACCCGTCCAAATGATGATAATCAGGTGCCCTAATCACTTGGTCCGGTGTATCATATCAAGCACTTAGGCATGGAGACTGTTTCTACAAACATTTGTGAAAGAATGGACCAATCTCAGTGATTTCCAGCGTGAAACTGTCATAAATCCAGTCGGAAAATTTCCTCACTCCTAAATATTCTAAAATCAACTTTATTATAAGAAAAGTGAAGAGTTTAGGAACAACAGCAAGTCAGCCACCAAGTGGTAAGCCATGTAAACTGACAGAGAGGGGTCCGCGGATGCTGAAGCGCATAGTGCAAAGACTTTCTGCACAGTCGGTTGCTACAGAGCTCCAAACTTCTTGTGACCTTCCAATTAGCCCACGTACAGTACGCAGAGAGCTTCATGGAATGGGTTTCCATGGCCGAGCAGCTGCATCTATGCCATACATCACCAAGTCCAATGCAAAGCGTGGAATGCAGTGGTGTAAAGCAGTGGTCCCCAACCACCGGGCTCGATTGATACCGGGCCGCAAAAGAATTTTTCATTATTTTGTATTTTTTAATTTGTTTATTTTTATTTTATTTTTTTATTTTTATTAAATCAACATAAAAAAACACAAGATACACTTACAAATAGTGCACCAACCCAAAACCCCTCGCATAAAGGGAAGAAGATTAAGAGCTCTTCAGTAGGATTTAAGGTCCAAGCTATTGAATATGCTAAAAAGAACAGTAAGCAGCTATGTTTTATTAATATACCGTAGCTGCATGTGTCAAATATGAGTCATTAAATGACTCATATCCTGGTGGTAGAGGGCGCTAGTGATCCTTATTGCGACTACTCGGCTGCAGAAGAAGTGACAACAAGCAGCAAGAGTGAGCAGCGTGTATTTATTTTTTCCTCTCGCTTGCACTTTTAACATGGAGGATTACATATCTAAAATAAAACAGTTTTCTAAACTGGACTTTCAATCAAAGCAGGAGGTAATAGAGGAAGATCTCCACCGAGACAGAGAGACTTTTAAAACTGAATAAAGATAAGGAAGACTTCTATAAACAAGTTATTGATGCTTTTGATCAGAAAAAGCTGTGCATGGACTTCATTTATAAGTAAAGGTAAGACTATAATAACTTTTTTTTATTAAATGTGCTTTTCATGATGGTATCCTTACATCACACTCAAATTTATAAGGGCAAGCCTAAATTTACCGCATGCCTTTTGTAAGCGCCAGAGTGAGAAGAGGTCTTAAATTAATTAGCGCCCCGGTGGCAATTCAAGGAAATACGGTAATACAAGTTAGCAGCTGTTTAAACAGCAAAACACTTTTCTTTAACCTTAACGAGGAGGGTTTACTAAAAGTTCAAAAGAAGGAAAGCGCCACTGCTGCCAGCCCCACCCCCCCATGCTATGTAACATACCACTTTGTCGCCCGCAGCCGCCGTCACCCGCCAGCCACGAGCCTTCAGCCCTGCGCTGCTCCGGCGCCAGCCTGCATCCCGGCGGCGTGTATCTGATGCACACGCCCCACACCCTTCTGCTCTGGGTGGGCGCCCAGGTCCCGGCGGTCACCCTGGTGGAGCTCTTCAACGTCACCTGCTTCTCCTCGCTGCTCTCTGGAGAGGTCATAGTTCCATTTCAGAAAGTCTCGACTCATAGCTAACGTGTTGTTGCGCCCTCCAGACCAAGCTGCTTGTCCTGGACAACGCTTCGTCCGTCGGTGTGCGATCCATAGTCCACGTGCTGGATTCGGAAGCCCCCTGCGCCCGTGAGGTAAGGCCAAGAAAACCGTGACGCGACATTTTTTATTGCATTATAATTATGATGAATCCTCCTGTCTCAGTTGCTGCTGGTGAAGCAGGGAGACACCTTTGAGGAACTCCTGCAGCGCCACCTGGTGGAGGACAAGAGCCCCAACGGGGGTGCCTCGTACGCCGACTTCCTCTACCATCTGCACGTCAACTCTGTGCGCCTCCTGCAGTGACACTTCCAGTACACTTCTTTATTTATTTTGGTGTCCAAAATTCTAAAGCAGGGGTCTCAAACTCAATTTACCTGGGGGCCACTGGATGCAGAAACTGGGTGAGGCTGGGCCGCAAGAAAGGATGTCTTAAAAAAATCTAACATGCACTTTTTAATGAATTCACCTTCTTTGAATGGCTTTCCATCCGTATATTGTAGCCCAGAAGAGTTAGGGCTGCATGGGATTCTGGGTATTTGTTCTGTTGTGTTTATGTTGTGTTACGGTGCGGATGTTCTCCCAAAGTGTGTTTGTCAATCTTGTTTGGTGTGGGTTCACAGTGTGGCGCATATTTGTAACAGTGTTAAAGTTGTTTATACGGCCACCCTCAATGTGACCTGTATGGCTGTTGATCAAGTATGTCTTGCAGTCGCCAACTGCGCTTACATAATCCAAATACAACATGAGACTGGGCTGGCACGATGTTTGTACAGGTCGTAGAGGACGCTAAATGCAGTGCCTCCACAGTGGCCCCTTAATATTGATGATCTTGTGAAATCCGTGATATTGATTACATCTGGAGGAGTATTGAAAAATTGGGTGTCTTCCGGAAAAATTGAGGGTATACAATTATGACGCTGTAAAGCGCCATCCATATAAAACTTGCGGGCCGCACCAACATTAAGTTTTCACATTAAGGTGCGGGCCGCAAAATAACGTCTCGCGGGCCGCTATTGGCCGCGTGTTTGAGACCCCTGTTCTAAAGTATTTGATGTTTTTTTTTTTTTTTAAAAACAAAATGCTAAAAACAGTACTGTAGATGACTTACAGATGATATATATTAAAAGACAAAATGTATATTGTCAGCTCTGTGTTATAGGTGACAAAGTTTTATTTGTTATTAGTTATTTTGTTGACCTGCAACATATTGTCGGAAAAAAACAACAGAAAAAAATGCGAAAAGATAATATGTGATGAGAAAAAGCTGACAATTTTGATGCTAACAATAATACAATTAGTCACTGAAATGGTACAAACTTATTTGTTCTGTTTCAGTACAAAAAAGTACCGAAACAGTACTTGTTTGTACTGAAATACAAATAAGTACTAAAATAAGTACAACATTTTTTTCCGCCGTCGGAAAAAATCAAGAGGAAAAAAATGCGAAAAGATATGATGTGATGAGAAAAAGCTGACATTTTGATGCTAACAATAATACAATTACAATATTTAATTTTGTTTCCATTTTTTACTTTTTAAATTGATCTCAACCCTGTACACTGCTGCTGGAATTTTGATTTTGCTGAAGGAATCAATAAAGTACTATCTATCTATCTATCTATCCATCTATCTATATCCATCCATCCATCCATCTATCTATTGTTGCGTTTGGACCAAATGTTCCTCCGAGGGAATTTAAGTTGCTGGTCAAGCCCAAGTTCTTTTGATGACACATAAGCTGATTTTAAATGATAACCCAGAACAGAATAGGTATTTTGCAATTTATTCCAAAGCTTTGGAGAGACCAACCTATGAAACAACACATTCAATTTGCGTTGCCTAGTTGATCTGAAAAAAAAAACAAACAAACATTCAGACGCGCTGTCTTCTTCCATATATCCCCCGCCCACACCTACAGGAACGAATACACTTATCCATGGTTCTGCTAAGCCTGGGACAGAAAGCGATAAGAAGGGAGTATGGCTACTCCTTACATTCCAAGAGCTTCAATGTTAACACACACAGTTTACTAGCGGACAACCAAAAAGTGAACAAATGGAAAAACACTAGCTGTTTTAAAATATGACTATGAATAAAAATAAATAACTCTTAAATATCCATCTACCTATCTATCTATCTATCTATTACTGAAACAGTACAAACTTATTTGGTTCTTTTTATACAGTGAAGCAGAGTTCCCCATATAAATCAATGTCAACATGAATAATTGGTTCTAGCCTCCACAAAAGTACTTATTTTATTATAAAACTGCACTGCAAACTTTGAAGACACCATATCCAAACATTACAGCAAGCTTAAATATCAACACACTCACAATTCTCCTTGGTGCGTTCCAAAAAGGGAAATCATCTTACCTCGTGTCTGGGAATATGTGTGACAATGTTGAACGCTTTGGGAGTGATAAAACGATCAGTGGCTTCAGGTAGTGGCTTGAAGCAATCCCTCATCAGCTTGTGTCCCGGTAGTGCCTTCTCCTTTGTTGTCATTATGGTCCGCAGTGGCATCTTTTTCGGTCTCATCACAATTAAAGACTTTCCGCAGAAAAAAGCCCCCTTTGCTGATACCATTTGAACTGAAGGGGGCCGCAAGCCTGAGGCTAACCGGCTAAAATCCTAGCTCAGCGGTTGCCTAGCAGCCCTTCAGTGAGACTAAGTGTCAGAATAATTGTATCAAAGTTATCACAAAACTTTGTGTTACATTGAGTTCAGCTCGTTCAGCTGACTAAGCAAAAAGCTTGTAAAACTCCACTATGTACGATGGGAAGCGACATGAAGGTGTCGGTTTCTTTGATGTATTGCATACTTGCCAACCTTGAGACCTCTGATTTCGGGAGGTGGGGGGTGGGAGGGTGGAACGCGGGGTGTGGTTGGGGGCGGGGCGTGGTTAAGAGTCAAATATTTAATATATATATATGTGTGTTTATATATATATATATATATATATATTAGGGGTGTGGGAAAAAATCGATTCGAATACGAATCAAATTGTTTATGTTGTGCGATTCAGAATAGATCTTAATTTTTAAAAAATCGATTTTTTTTTTTTTTTTTTTTTATTCATTTATTTATTATTATTATTTTTTTAATCAATCCAACAAACCACTACACAGCAATACCATAACAATGTAATCCAATTCCAAAACCAAACCTGACCCAGCAACACTCAGAACTGCAATAAACAGAGCAATTGGCAGGAGACACAAACACGACACAGAACAAACCAAAAGTATTGAAACAAAAATTAATATCATCAACAACAGTGTCAATATTAGTTATAATTTCAGCATAGCAGTGATTAAAAATCCCTCATTGACATTATCATTACACATTTATAAAAATAATAAAAAGAACAATAGTGTCACATTGACTTACACTTGCATCGCATCTCATAAGCTTGACAACACACTGTGTCCAATGTTTTCACATAGATAAAATAAGTCATATTTTTGGTTCGTTTAATACTTAAAACAAATTTACATTATTGCAATCAGTTGATAAAAAATTGGCCTTTACAATTATAAAAGCTTTTTACAAAAATATACTACTCTGCTTGCATGTCAGCAGACTGGGGTAGATCCTGCTGAAATCCTATGTACTGAATGAATACTGAATCCTTTTAAATCGGGAAAAAAATCGTTTTTGAATCGAGAATTTAATCGAATCGAAAAAATCGATATATTATCGAATCGTAACCCCAAGAATCGATATTGAATCGAATCGTGGGGCACCCAAAGATTCACAGCCCTAATATATGTATATATATATATATATATATATATATATATATATATATATATATATATATATATATATATATATATATATACAAAATAAATATTTGAATTTCAGTGTTCATTTATTTACACATATACTACACACACATAACACTCATCTACTCATTGTTGAGTTAAGGGTTGAATTGTCCATCCTTGTTCTATTCTCTGTCACTATTTTTCTAACCACAGCTAGACTCTCTGACAGAGAAGAAGTCTAGCAAAACTACTAGCCATTATGGACAACACCTCCCACCCACTACACTCCGACCTTGCGGAGAGAATGAGCACGCTCAGTGGAAGGCTCAGACTCCCAAACTGTAACACGGAACAACACAGGAGGTCCTTAATACCGACAGCCATCAGACTGTATAATGCATATGTTCCTTGACTCCACTTAAATTTAGAATATATGTATATTATTCATATAATATATATTATATACATAATATTATATTATTTATTATCATCATTGTTTATTGTGAGCGAACTGTGGTGTTGAATTAAATAAAGTACATTCTATTCTACATTCTATTCTATTCTATGTACAGTAGATGGCAGTATTGTCCTGTTTAAGAGTGTCACAAGTTCACAACATTGGAGCTTACGGCAGATGAACTGCTTTACGGTAGACGAAAATGTGACTGCTGTTGTTGTGTGTTAATACCGGGCTGGGAGGACTTTAATGAAACTGCCTAACAATAAACCCACATAGAACCCAAGAACTCGCCCTTGATCATTCTACAGTTATAACGTCATTGGGAAGACACGCTCTTTATACTGTGGGAAAGCAGACGTGAAAACAGACTGTCGACACGTCACTCAGGTCCGCTTGGAGCTGGAGGGGGCGTGGCCTCCAGCTCCGCCCGAATTTCGGGAGATTTTCAACATTTGTCCCGGGAGGTTTTCGGGAGAGGCGCTGAATTTCGGGAGTTTTCCGGAAAATCCAGGAGGGTTGGCAAGTATGATGTATTGTAATCCACAGAAAGATTTTGTCTTGACCCGAGATCTACAAAGTGGAGAGGAATCAGGACCAGGCCAAGCTCCAGGGACCCTTTTAATTGTTTTACGACCTTTTCTTTGAACTGTTTTGTGATAAGGGTGATGGATGTTTACGACCCCCCTCCCTTATAAACAGCTGTTGCCATGTAATCAGGTAAAGTTCAAATAAAAGAGGAGGCGTACAATCTTTCGTCAGAGCGTGGTGACGCCGTACAAGGGTACAGGTGTACACGTTTTTTCATCATTGAGCCAAATTGAATTCTGTCCCTGTTTAATTCCTTGCTTATTGTCTTGTTTAATAAATGTCATCAGTGTTTGAACCTGACGCCGAGAGAGCATAGACACATTTAAAGCGTTTCTGATCACACAAAGTGATCTCTGACCGGCGCAAGGTACGACAATTATTGAGATAAATGCATCAGAAGTGCCGCTAGTCATCGAAACTCTTCGTAATGGCTGCACCGGTGTGTACAGGATGTGACGTAGGGGGGCTCCGCCTCTTCAAAAAGGCCAGGTGCAAAATGAATGAATGAATTAAGTGTGATCTGAGCCGAGGATGTCGTTGTGGCTTGTGCAGCCCTTTGAGACACTCGTGATTTAGGGCTATATAAGTAAACATTGATTGATTGATTCTTACGCTGAAACATGGTCCGCACACAAAAGCATTTTTGGTGCGGTGTAATCATTCGTACACCGAAAAGGACGCACACCATTGAAATTACACTGTACTAAGTTCTGATGTATAATCTCTGCTTTTACAAATTAAAAAAATATCAGAATGTCCCTCACATATTTTTTTATATTAATTTCTTTTTTTTTTATGTGCATACCATTTTCAGCTTTTTTCTCATCACATTACATGTTTGTGGTCTTTTTTTTTGTAATTTTTACTGTTGATTTTTTCCTGACAAGTTGTGGGCGAACAAAACTAAAGTGGCCCCCGGGCTGCACATTGGACACCCCTGCTTTATAAAATGAGTGTGGAACTGTGGAACGTGGCTCCGCCTCACAGTCTGGAGATCCTGGATCAAATCCTTTTGCAGAGTGTTACATTTTGTGCCTCTGTGTGTACACTACTGCTCGTCCACAAAAAAAGTAATCTGGTACGGACTCTGCTCACCTTTGGGCTATACAGACAGATAGATAGATAGATCCATCCAGCCATCCATTTACTAACGCTTGTCCATTTCGGGGTCGCGGGATGACTGGAGCCTATCTCAGCTGCATTCCAGCGGAAGGTGGGGTGCACGCTGGAAAATTTGCGACCTCGTCACAGGGCCAACACAGATAGACAACATTCACACATTAGAGCAGGGGTCACCAACCTTTTTGAAACCAAGAGCTACTTCTTGGGTACTGATTAATGCGAAGGGCTACCAGTTTGATACACACTTAAATAAATTGCCAGAAATAGCCAATTTGCTCAATTTACTTTTAACTCTATGTTATTATTAATAATTAATGATATTTATCTTTGTGGAAACACTGATCATCTTAATGATTTCTCACAATAAATATATATAGAAACATCCATCCATTCATTTTCTACTGCTTTTTATAAATATATTTTGACTCTTTAAAATTCTAAATTCAACCAAAAAAAAAAAGAGAAAATCTAGCTAATTCGAATCTTTTTGAAAAAATTTAAAAAATAATTTATGGAACATCATTAGTAATTTTTCCTGATTAAGATTAATTTTAGAATTTTGATGACATGTTTTAAATAGGTTAAAATCCAATCTGCACTTTGTTAGAATATATAACAAATTGGACCAAGCTATATTTCTAACAAAGACAAATCATTTTTTTGAATATTAATCATAATAAGTTTGAAGAAATATTTCAAAAATATTCTTTGTCGAAAAAACAGAAGCTAAAATGAAGAATTAAATTAAAATGTATTATTCTTTACAATAAGATACATTTATCTACTTGAACATTGATTTCAATTGTCAGGAAAGAAGAGGAAGGAATTTAAAAGGTAAAGAGGTATATGTGTTTAAAAATCCTAAAATAATTTTTAAGGCTGTATTTTTTCTCTTAAATTGTCTTTCTGAAAGTTATAAGAAGCAAAGTAAAATAATAAATGAATTTATTTAAACAAGTGAAGACCAAGTCTTTAAAAATATTTTCTTTGATTTTCAAATTCTATTTGAGTTTTGTCTCTCTTAGAATTAAAAATGTCGAGCAAAGCGAGACCAGCTTGCTAGTAAATAAATAAAATTTAAAAAATAGAGGCAGAGAACAGGCCAGCGGGCGACTAATTTGGACCCTTACACTAGGACCAATTTAGTGTTGCCAATCCACCTATCCCAGGCTGCATGTTTTTAGATGATAAACGTTATTTAAACTGTATTCTGTGAGATCTGTAAAAAAAAATGCACCCGAACTAAATTATTGTTTTCTGAAGATGCTGAAGAGCAACATATTTAACATTACTGGCAAAAATGTACACAAACAGGTTGTATCGCCTTCCTGCTTGGCACACTTTGCACGCTCTCGTTTTTTTTCGAACACTAGAGGGTGCTACAGAGCGGCAACCATTCCTGTGGACCGGAAGTGTACCTTTGAAAGACACGACAGTACACATGAGAAGTCGGAACAACGACACTTGTATATGTGATCATTTTAAGACTAAAAAAAAGGTAGCCCGTAAGGACCAGTCCGCTGGCCTGTTCTAAAAATAGCTCTAATAGCAGCACTTACAAGTGAGCTGCCTCTATTTAAAAAAATGTTTTTATTTACTAGCAAGCTGGTCTCGCTTTGCTCGACATTTTAATTCTAAGAGAGACAAAACTCAAATAGAATTTGAAAATCCAAGAAAATATTTTAAAGACTTGGTCTTCACTTGTTTAAATAAATTCATTTATTTTTTTACTTTGCTTCCTATAACTTTCCAAAAGACAATTTTAGAGAAAAAATACAACCATAAAAATGATTTTAAGGTTTTTCAAACACATATACCTTTTTACCTTTTAAATTCCTTCCTCTTCCTTCCTGACAATTTAAATCAATGTTCAAGTAAATTTATTTTTTTTATTGTAAAGAATAATAAATACATTTTAATTTGATTCTTCATTTTAGCTTCTGTTTATTCGATGAAGAATATTTGTGTAATATTTCTTCAAACTTATTATGACTAAAATTCAAAAAAATTATTTGTCTTTGTTAGAAATACAGCCTGCAATGAGGTGGAGACTTGTCCAGGGTGTACACCGCCCTCCGCCCGATTGCAGCTGAGATAGGCACCAGCACCCCGTGACCCCAAAGGGAATAAGCGGTAGAAAATGGATGGATGGATGGATGGTTGGATAGAAATACAGCTAGGTCCAATTTGTTATATATTCTAGCAGAGTGCAGATTTGATTTTGACCTATTTAAAACTTGTCATCAAAATTCTAAAATTAGTTTGAATCAGGAAAAAATACAAATTATGTTCCATAAATTATTTTTTTAATTTTTTCCAAAAGATTCAAATTAGCTAGTTTTTCTCTTCTTTTTTCGGTTGAATTTTGAATTTTAAAGAGTCAAAATATATTTATAAAAATATTTATCTGTTTCTCTATATATTTATTGTGAGAAATAATTAAGATGATCTGTGTTTCCACAAAGATAAATGTCATTAATTATTAGTAATAACATAGAATTAAAGGTAAATTGAGCAAATTAGCTATTTCTGGCATTTTATTTAAAGGCCTACTGAAATGAGATTTTCTTATTTAAACGGGGATAGCAGGTCCATTCTATGTGTCATACTTGATCATTTCGCGATATTGCCATATTTTTGCTGAAAGGATTTAGTGGAGAACATTGACGATAAAGTTCGCAACTTTTAGTCGCTAATAAAAAAGTCTTGCCTTTACCGGAAGTAGCAGACGATGTGCGCATGACATCACGGGTTGTGGAGCTCCTCACATCTGAACATTGTTTACAATCATAGCTTCCAGCAGCAAGAGCCATTCGGACCTAGAAAGTGACAATTTCCCCATTCATTTGAGCGAGGATGAAAGATTCGTGGATGAGGAACGTTAGAGTGAGGCACGAAAAAAAAAAAAAAAAAAAAAGCGATGGCTCCGGGTGGCGGCAGTGGTAGCGTTTCAGATGTAATTAGACACATTTACTGGGATAATTCTGGAAAATCCCTTATCTGCTTATTGTTTTAATAGTGTTTTAGTGAGATTCTAAAGTCATACCTGAAAGTCGGATGGCTGCGGTGAACGCCAGTGTCTCAGAGAGAAGCCAATGGAGGAGCCAAGATCACAGCTGCCTTTTTGACAGCTACAGGACGAAATCCCATAATCCACTGAAGTCTCTGGTAAGAGCTGATTTAATATCACAATTTTCCCATCCAAAAACTTGCTGGTTGACGTAGAGAAACATGTTTGCTTGACCGCTCTGTGTTAAAGCTTCACAACAAAGAAACACCGGCTGTGTCTCGGTGCTAAAGGCAGCTGCAATCCACTGCTTTCCACCAACAGCATTGTTCTTTATAGTCTCCATTATTAATTGAACAAATTGCAAAAGATTCAGCAACACAGATGTCCAAATTACTGTGTAAATTATGCGATGAAAAGAGACGACGTTTTCAACAAGAAACTCCACAGGAAATTTAAAATTGTAATTTAGTAAACTAAACCGGCCCTATTGGCATGTGTTGCAATGTTAATATTTCATAATTGATATATAAACTATCAGACTGCGAGGTCGGTAGTAGTGGGTTTCAGTAGGCCTTTAAGATGATCAGTGTTTCCACAAAGATAAATATCATTAATTATCAATAATAACATAGAGTTAAAGGTAAATTGAGCAAATTGGCTATTTCTGGCAATTTATTTAAGTGTGTATCCCACTGGTAGCCCTTCGCATTAATCAGCACCCAAGAAGTAGCTCTTGGTTTCAAAAAGGTTGGTGACCCCTGTTTTAGAGTGTGAAAATATACAAAATGTTTGATGAAAAAAAAAAAAAAAATAAATAAAAAATAGATTACCGTATTTCCGTGAATTGCTGCTGGGGCACTAATTAATTTAAAACCTCTTCTCACTCCTGCGCTTACCAAAGGCATGCAGTAAAAGTAAGCATGCGCTAATTATTACCAAAGGTATGCAGTAAAAATTTGAGTGTGATGTAAGCTTGGACCTTAAATCCTACTGAATAGCTCTTAATCTTGTTCCCTTTATGCGATTTCAAATTACCGGTATTGAAATCAGCCTCCTCCATTTTGAAAATGATGACAGGGGAAATGTCACTCGTGACGTCACGAGTTTGACCAGGCGGTAATACTAAGCATGCGCTAATTATTTTGGGAAGCGAGTTTGACCCGGCAGTAATTCAAGGCAGGGCATACTATATGCCCTGCGGCAATTCAAGGAAATACGGTATTTTTCTACGGATCGAAGCTCTTAATCTGAAATTTCCCTCCTTGCCGGAAGTGGTTCGCTCAGCCATCTTGATTAGGGGGCGTGTGTCATCGAGAGAAACACCTCCAGCGCTCGCGTCGTGTCGCCCACCACAGCTCACTTTTCTGCCGCTCCTCGGACGGACATTTACTTCTCTACTAACTCCACCGCCAATACGCGGTGTCTTTCGCCGTGAACATTTTGAAGCAGAGAGGGGAGAAGAAAAAGAAGAGACGCGAAACATGGCTACTACAACCTGCACGCGATTCACGGACGAGTATCAGCTGTACGAGGAGCTGGGCAAGTGAGTTGGAGCACCCAGGCTGTCGCCCTGCGCACCATGCCCGCCACCGAGGGTGGGAAGCGGCCGCCGAGCTCAGCGTAACCGCGGGTCGGGGAGTTTGTGCGCGCGCAGCTTGCGTTTGTTTGCGTGAGTTGTGGACAACAGCTCTGGGAAATATATTAGTTACACACTTAAATGTACAAACATCGTTTCCATATGAGTTGGGAAATTGTGTTAGATGTAAATATAAACGGAATGCAATGATTTGCAAATCCTTTTCAACCCATATTCAATTGAATGCACTACAAAGACAGATATTTGATGTTCAAACTCATAAACTTTTTTTTGTTGCAAATAATAATTAGCTTAGAATTTCATGGCTGCAACAAGTGCCAAAGTAGTTGGGAAAGGACATGTTCACCACTGTGTTACATCACCTTTTCTTTTAACAACACTCAATAAACGTTTGGGAACTGAGGAAACTAATTGTTGAAGCTTTGAAAGAGGAATTTTTTCCCATTCTTCTTTTATGTAGAGCTTCAGTCATTCAACAGTCCGGGGTCTCAGCTGTTGTATTTTACGCTTCATAATGCGCCACACATTTTCGATGGGAGACAGGTCTGGACTGCAGGCGGGCCAGGAAAGTACACACACTCTTTTTTTTTTTGACGAAGCCACGCTGTTGTAACACTTTTCTTGCTGAAATATGCAGAGGCGTCCATGATATCGTTGCTTGGATGACAACATTGCTCCAAAACCTGTATGGACCTTTCAGCATTAATGGTGCCTTAACAGATGTGTAAGTTACCCATGCCTTGGGCACTAATACGCCCCGATACCATCACAGATGCTGACTTTTGAACTCTGCGCCTATAACAATCCGAATGGTTATTTTCCTCTTTGTTCTGGAGGACACAACATCCTCTGTTTCAAAATATAATTTGAAATGTGGACTAGTCAAACCACAGAACACCTTTCCAATTTGCATCAGTACATCTTAGGTGAGCCCGGGCCCAGCCAAGCCGGTGGCGTTTCAGGATATTGTTGATAAATGGCTTTCGCTTTGCATAGTAGAGTTTTAACTTGCACTTACAGATGTAGCGACCAACTGTACTTACTGACAGGGGTTTTATGAAGTGTTCCTGAGCACATGTGGTGATATCCTTTACACACTGATGTTGGTTTTTGATGCAGTACCACCTGAGGGATCAAAAGTCCGTAATATCATTGCTTACGTGAAGTGATTTCTCCAGATTGTCTGAACTTTTTGATGATTTTACGAACCGTAGATGGTAAAATCCCTAAATTCCTTGCAATTGCTCGTTAAGAATTGTTGTTCTAAAACTGTTCGACAATTTGCTTACAAAGTGGTGACCCTCACCCCATCCTTGTTTGTGAATTACTTAGTATTAATGGAATTTGTTTTTATACCCAATCATGGCACCCACCCGTTCCCAATTAGCCTGCACACCTGTGGGATGTTCCAAATAAGTGTTTGATGAGCATTCTTCAACTTTATCAGTATTTATTGCCACCTTTCCCAACTTGTTTGTCACGTGTTGCTGGCATCAAATTCTAAAGTTAATGATTATTTGCAAAAAAAAAAAAAGTTCATCAGTTTGAACATCAAATATGTTGTCTTTGTAGCATATTCAACTGAATATGGGTTGAAAAGGATTTGCAAATCATTGTATTCCGTTTTTATTTACATCTAACACAATTTCCCAACTCATATGGAAATGGGATTTGTAATACGGTCAATAGTATTATACCTTCATTTGTCATTATTTATACTTTATGAATAAATGATGTGGTAATGTTCATCAGTCAACTCATTGGTGTTAATTTTCAATCTATCAAGATAAACAAAAATATCAAAATCAAATTACAGGATGTTATTTTTGTAGTTTGCTCATTTTCCTAGACTGGTTCGCCAATATGTGGTTTATTTTTTTTTATATACATATGTACCATAATCTACAAATATGCAAAGAATTGCTTTTCCGACATCTAGTGGACACATTTAGAACAGCAGTTTCTTTCATTCAAATATTTCGGCTCATTTTTCTATTTCCATCCGTCCATCCATTTCCTACCGCTTGTCTCTTTTTGGGGTCGCGTGGTGTCGCTGAAGCCTATCTCAGCTGCATTTGGGCGGAAGGCGGGGTACACCTTGGACAAGTCGCCACCTCGTCGCAGCATTTACATACTTGGCAAACTCATTCCGCGGGCCGGATCAAACCTGTTCGCAGGCCTGATCTGGCCCGCGGGCCCCACGTTTGACACCCCTGAGTTATACACTTACATGTAGACAAACGTTACTATTAATTATTATTATTAAGACAAATATTATTCTTATTCATTAAAGCTGTACATGGACTGGCACCTCATTATATCTCGGACTTCATCCAAATATACAATCCTGCGCGCGCTCTGAGGTCCGAGAGACAGCTCCAGCTCGTGGTGCCCAAGACCAGACTTAAAACCAGGGGAGACAGGGCCTTCTCTGTGGTCGGCCCTAAGTTCGGGAACACTCTGCCCCTCCATATTCGAACTGCTCCCACAGTGGAGTGTTTTAAGTCTCGTGTTAAGACCCGTTTTTAGTCTCTTGCTATTAACACTACCTGAGTTGTGTGGTCCTCTGTTACCCTTATGTTTTAAAATTTTGATTTCTATTTACTGTTTTAATTGGTTTCACCCTTAAAATCGTTTTTAATCATATTTATTTTATATTTGTTTTATATGTATTTATTTTGGTGGGACGGCGTGGCGCAGTGGTAGAGTGGCCGTACGCAACCCGAGGGTCCCTGGTTCAATCCCCACCTAGTACCAACCTCGTCATGTCCGTTGTGTCCTTGAGCAAGACACTTCACCCTTGCTCCTGATGGGTGCTGGTTTAGCGCCTTGCATGGCAGCTCCCTCCATCAGTGTGTGAATGTGTGTGTGAATGGGTGAATGTGGAAGTAGTGTCAAAGCGCTTTGAGTACCTTGAAGGTAGAAAAGCGCTATACAAGTACAACCCATTTATTTATTATTTATTTATTTGTTCTCATGAATTTTGAATTAAATACTTATTTCACTATTCAACTTGTGTGGAACCCCTAAGTCAGAGGTGTCAAACGTAAGGCCCGCAAACAGGTTTTATCCAGCCCGCGGAATGAGTTTGCTAAGTACAAAAATTTGCCAACATTTTTGAATGAAAGAAACTGTCTTATTGTTCAGCTTTGCTTGGTAGTTTCTAACAAAATGATAAACGACCATGTTTTTGTTTTGGAGCTGGGCCCCAACGACATTGGGTTCCCAAATGATTAAATACGCCCCTGAGGAAAACAACACCCATACATAAGGCTCCACGCAATACTAGTAATAAGAAAGCATATGAAACAAAGCAATTCCAATAAGACTTAGGGCAGGGGTGTCAAACTCATTTTAGATCAGGGGCCACATAGAGAAAAATCTACTCCCAAGTGGGCCGGACTGGTAAAATTACAGCATGATAACTTCAAAATAAAGTCAACTTCTAATTGTTTTCTTTGTTTAAAAATGGAACAAGTACGTTCGGAAAATATACAAATCATAATGTTGTTGTTTTTTTACACTTACATGTTACGGTTAATAGTATTCTACCTTTATTTGTCATTATTCATATTTTCTGAATAAATTATGTGGTAATGTTCATCAGTCAACTCATTGGTGTTGATTTTCAATCTGTCAAGATTAAAATAATATCAAAATCAAATTACAGGATGTTATTTATGGAGTTTGCTCATTTTCCTCGACTGGTGCGCTAACGTGGTTTATTTTTTTATACATACTGTATTTCCTTGAATTGCCGCCAGGGCGCTAATTAATTTAAAACCTCTTTTCACTCCGGCGCTTACCAAAGGCATGCGGTAAATTTAGGCCTGCTCTTAAAAATTTGAGTGTATGAAATATAAGTCTCAGTGAGGCCTATATTGAGGTTTTTGTTCATGTGTATATGACAGTCCTACAGTTTTGTCTGAGCAGAAAGCCGCCATTTTGTGACAACAGCAGCAGCGCAATGGTTCTTTGCTCATAAAATCCAAACCGGGGTAGTAATTAAAACTCTTTCTTTAACTTTTAATCAGAAGGGTTCAATCCCTCTTCTGTACTTTTTTGAAGCCCAGACGACAAACGGCTTCAGAGGAGATCATGTTTGAAAAAAAGGGACATTTTTTAGCCAACTTTTGTATTGAAGTGGGAATAGCAAACCTCCTGTTGATTTTAGCCGGGGGTTCTCAGTGGATGAAATATAGGTCTAACTGAGACCTACGTAGTGATTTTTGTTTCATGTTTCTACGACATTCCTACTGGAAGTTACAGACAGCTTTGTCTGTTTTCTTCCTAGGGGGCGCTAGAGCGCACTTTTGAGTTTTGGGGTTTGGTTTTTTGATTAGATCGCAATTTTTGCCAGTCGTGATGTGTGTGTGTCAAATTTGGTGAGTTTTGAAGCATGTTAAGGGGGTCAAATTACAGCTCAAAGAGGCGGCGGTATAATAATAAAGAAGAATAATAATGAAATCTTCGAAATTCAATAGGGTCCTCTGTCCCAAAGGAACATCGGTCCCTAATAATAATGGATTAGATTTTATATTGCGCTCTTCTATTGTTCGATACTCAAAGCGCTCACAGAGAAGTGGGAAGCCATCATTCATTCACACCTGGTGGTGGTAAGCTACATTTGTAGCCACAGCTGCCCTGGGGTAGACTGACGGAAGCGAGGCTGCCAGTTTTCGCCTATGTCCCCTCCGATTACCACCTATCATTCATTCACCAATATGAGCGGCACCGAGAGCAAGGGTGAAGTGTCCTGCCCAAGGACACAACGGCAGCGATTTGGATGTCAAGAGGTGGGGAGCGAACCTGCAACCCTCAGTTTTCTGGCACAGTCGCTCTACCCGCTGCGCCATAATACCACGCATATATGGTAATGTTACTGTAGTGCAGTGCTTCTCCATTATTTTCTGTCAGGGCCCACCTCGATTATAAATAGCATCATTTGATTGGTATAAGTACACCTCTGCAGAACATTGTATCTTTATTAAAGAAAGGCTTTGTCGTATTTTAGTATGGCAAAAAACAAACCAAAATATGTTCCCCGAGGTCACACTGAGCCCGCTCCCCGTTTTCAGAAGGACTTTCCCAGTTGGACCGGATATAGCGCTATTATTGTGAAGGCCGGAAGTGTGTGACTGGTGGGGAAAAAAAAGAGAGCTTCTGGCCGTGTTTGAAGGAGACCAGACTGCTGCCTCTGTGGTTTTACCTGGTGTCCTTCCTTCCTGCTACATCTTGCCAGACTCTTGGTTACAGTAGTTTACCAAGTGGCGCGCTTTAAAGTGTTGCTCTCCACTTGCAGCTTGCACTGACAGTCGCTCTTGCTGTCTTGATCAAACACATTTGACGTCACTGGGAGAAAGGTTGACACTATGGGTAGCTTCACTAAAAACGGTTTGCTTTATTTTTCCCGTTGTTATCTTTTCCACTTCACTTGGGTAACTCCATTTCATCTTTAATAAAACCTCCCATAACTCCAATATGTTTGTCTGTTACAAAATTAATTCTGCACATGTGCAGTAGCAAGGACTCGTTTATTGTGCGAGAAGGAACTGTCAGGAAATATTTCTTTGTATTTTGTAGTGTACAAATTAAGACAAAAACAAATAATTGTTTTAAGTAGAAGGAAACGTTATTAAACATTCTTCATTCAGACATTTTGTTGCCCCTGGACATCTCGGGGTTCCTGTGCTTGCCTAATGGTAAGTATGCCATTATTATCAGAAACCCCCCAAATGGAATCGCGCCATGTATTATTGGGACCCCAGCCCGGAGGTGCAGGCACTTTATCGGAATTGTTATTTTCCCTAATATTAGTGAAACCACACGGTTGCTCTTTTAGGATTGCTCCATTTATTTAAGGGGAACTGCACTTTTTTGGGGAATTATGTCTATCGTTCACAATCCTTAGGTGAGAGAAGCACACGTGTTTTGCTTTTTAAATGAATTCCGACTCGTAAATAAACGCTAGCAAGAGTCACCTATCAATAGAGGTAGTGTGAGTCACTCTATTCCGCCTATTAAGCGCTTTAAAGAACATCCAAAAACGTCCATTAACGTTTTTTATACACTAAGTATATAAATGATGAAGTAACATGCACATTCATAATAACATGCAATATTTATTTATTTTGCTCATTTTAAGCATAGGGCGGTGCATTCATTTCACAGAAGCATCACAACGTTCGCTATTTCCTTTGACAACAGCTACGACTACTAATCATGCAGACTTCATGGGAGATAAATACTACTATGGGACAACTTATGATCCAGGAACTTGTATTTTTGAGCCTGGATATACGGAGGAGGAGCTGCAATTTTTAGAAGCTGATTGAGAACAAGAAATACAAACTACAAACATTATAAAAAACTTACTGTACAAAGTCTGCTCTCACTGAGATGCAGACTTATGAATTGTTTATGTATTCCCGTTTGGATGAAGAATTAATCATGATCATGTAAGTATAGGGCTGGGCGATATATGAAATTTACTTGATATATATCGGGTTTGTCTCTTTGCGATATAGAAAATGACTATATCGTGATATTCGAGTATGCGTTCTCACGCAGTTGCTATTAGCTGCTGGCAATTCTCACTCTTTGTTGTCTGTCCTTCTCACAGAGACATAAAACAAGCGCAGCTTCTTACATACGTCACATACTGTCACGCGTGCAACGTCATTCGCCCTTGCGGAGCAGAGAGGTAGCAGCGTGGGTAACGTCAGCTGTGATGCTAGCGGTGAGGCACGAGTGGTAATACAAGAGAAAGAAGGTGCAAATCCGGTAAAAATGAAGGAAGAATTAATTCCCAAGAAAAACAGCAGTGGGTCCATCGTCTGGCGTTGGTTTGGCTTCAAGCAGGAAGATGTTGAACAGACAACCATTGTAGTGGCAATCTTCACCTTTAAATGTTCAAATTTATTGACACTACTCAACAGGTTTGAGGGAGTGATCCTACGCAGCAGAAAACATTGCATTGAAGTGAGGTCCAGTCAGAAATCCAGTTAATGCATATTTATTAATTAACTTGCAGGGTGAATGAAACATACCATGGATTATTGTCGTGACATGGTGCCATATGTTCTCCTGTCTTTCCTGCCTGTTGCTGTGTGTTGTTGTCTGCCGTTGTCTACTGTTGTTGTCTGCTGTTGTTGTCTGCTGTTGTGGTAAGAACGGTTTGTGCTCCCACACCTGAGTCCTCCTCAATCAGCTCACCTGTGCTTCTATTTATGCCTTCAACCCTGCACTGCTCAACCAAAAAGCCCGCCACCTAGTGACAAAAGAAAGTAATGCCAACTCAAAATAAGGATGCCTAAAATGGCTCCTACACACCGGCCCCTAATGGTTTACCCTGTAACAATTACTTGAAAGGGAGCCATTCAAATTCACTTTTACACGATTCTTCTTCTCAGTTTTTTTTTCTCCCTCTGCATCTTCCTTCGGTAGGTGTTTGCCCTCTTAGCCTCCTCCTTGGCCTCCTCCAGCTGCCGCTTCAGCTGCTTCATGCGAGAGTTCAACTTGTCTGCCTGGTCTTTGTACTGCTCGGTGTTGCGTCTCTCATCATCCACCTGCAAAACCAGCTCTATCAGTTTTTTCTCATTTCGCCTCACAAGCTTGGTGGCACCTTGCTACTCCCTGGTCTCGATGTCCTGCTGCTCCTCTAGCTGAGCAAGCTTGGCCTCAAGGGCGGCCATGTTGGCCTTGTACTTGGACTTCACCGCTCCTTCCAGCTCCTGTAGCTTGAGCTTCAGCTGCTTGTTCTGACGCTCCAGCTGGGCGTGGGTGCCTTCCGCACGCTGAAAGGAGCTGCAATCTGAGGTCAGCTCCACGTTCATCTGATCAGTCTGCAGCATGGACTTCCTCAGGCTGTCTTCAACCAGCTCCGTGTTGCACGGCTCCTCTTCCAGCTGAGCGATACGTGCCTCCAAACGTCTCCTCTCCTTTGCGATTTGAGCATTCTTGGTGGCCTGATTGTTCATCTCATCCTGCAACTCGTCTCTCTCCAGCTGAGCCTGTCGCTTGGCTCGTTCTGCAGCAGCCACCTCCTCCTGCATTCGGAGGATATCAGCTTCCATACCCTTTAACTTCTTCTCAGACTCCTTACTCTGGGCCAGAATTTCCTCTCGAGACATGCGAGTGTCATCCAGTTCCCTGATAAGTTCTTTCATATGGGCCTGCTGTTTCTTCAGTTGTTTGAGGGCTTCCTCACCGTGCTTGTTGGCCATGTTGATGCCCGCCTCCAGTTCCTTCAGGTCCAGCTCCAGTTTTTTACATGTAGCAACAACACCAGAATGCTGCTTGCGCTCATCCTCCAGCTCCCTTTCCATTTTGCGGACCTGCTTGATCAGAGACCTCTTCTTCTCCTCACCCATCTCGTCACGGCCGGACAGGTCCCGCTCATACTGGGCTTTCATGTTGACCTCCAGACGCAGCTTGGCATCTTCCGTGGCCTGCAACTCATCCTCTAGTTCCTCAAGCTGTGTTTTCATCTCCTCCAGCTGCTGATCCATGGCACGCTTGGACTTCTCCAGCTCGTGTTTGCTCTTTCCAACATCATCTTTGGATGACACCAGATCCTCCATTTCAACTCGAAGCAGTTTGTTGTTGCGGTCCACCTCGTCTTTTAGATCCATCAGAGTTTCCAGCTCGCGGGTCAAATACAGTGTACGGGTCTCTTTCTCACGGGCCTCGGCTTCAGCCCGATCTCGCTCCTCTGCATAGCGTGCATATATGTTTTTCTCTTCCGCCAGCATCTGGTCAAATTACTTTTGCTTCTTCTCCAGATTTGTGACAGTTTGTTGAAGTTGGTCGTGACCTATCACCATGTCGTCCAACTCTTGCTGGAGACGTGTCTTGGTTTTCGCCATCCTGTCATAGGCAAAGCATTTCTCCTCCAGGTTTAGAATAGATATTCTATTGACATCAGCAACAGGGCAGCCATTATGCCTGCTGGTGTCATCTCCTATTAAATGACCATAAATGACCCATCCCAATATGGTCCTCACTGCATATGGCCCGTCCTCCTGGCTATTGACCACCTCCCAGGGTTCCAGTACCTTAGAAGCATTCGTGCCAATGAGGAGGTCGATGTCAGAGTCAATTTCAGGTAATGTGATATTGTTTAGATATGGCCAGTGTTTCAAATCCTGCTGTTTTGGAATATTGTGTGGTGAAACTGGCATGGTTTTGTGTGTAAATACATCCGGCAATTGAATAAAGTCATTTGTATTTATCTTGGCTATTTCCAGTCCAGTGATGTGGTAGCTGGTTTCGGGTTTCACTTGATTCATGGTTTTAAGAAGGATGTTTTTTCTTTGTCCTGTAATGTTCAGTTTTTGCATCAGTTTTTCTGTGCAGAATGTGGAGGTGCTTCCATGATCCAAAAATGCCTAAGTTTGTAACACTGTGTCTCCCTTGTTGCTTTTAACTTGTACAGGTACAATGGAGTAGATGGAGGGGTCATCCCCGGCCCCAATATGACCACAAGTATGCTTGGGAGGTGGGACAACAGTATTGATTCCAATTGATTTGGTTTGAGTTTGTTCTGTCTGTTCAATTTGGAGTATTTTTGGATGTTGTTGTTTACAGATTTCACGTAATAGACGATTTCTGCAGTCTCGACTTAAATGTCCTATTTTCAGACAGCCAAAACAGACTCCCTTTTCCTTTAAGAAGTCTATTTTTTTCTTTGTGCTTCTTCGTCTTGAATTGTGGACAGCACTCCAGTGTGTGACCACTCTTCTTACAGAACAGACAACTGTGAGATTTCACATTCCTTTTTCCTTCATTTGACTCCACAGTGTCTATGGGTATTAATGTTGTTGCAAAGCTGCTCCTTGGACTTGAATTTACTCTTGGCTTAGGGACGGATGTTGGTTTGACAATTGATTGCTTAGTGTCCTGAATGTTACCAAACAGTGGATCAGAGAGTATTTTGACTTGTTTTTCAATAAAGTTGACAAGGTCTGGGAAAATGGAACGATGAACTTGCTTCTCCTGTAGGTCACAGGCCTTGTTCCTCCACTGCTCTCTGAGCTTGTATGGAAGCTTTAGGATGATGGTCCTCATATTAGAAACAACGTTCATTTCTTCCATATAGGCCAGACTTCCCATTGCATTGGAACAACTTCTGAGGAATAGAGAGAATGCTCTCAATCCTTTTACATCCTCCAATTTAATTGTTCCCCAGGAAAAAGCATTTTCCATATATGCTGTTGCAATATGATATTCATTACCAAAATGTTATTTGAGTAGCTGTCTTGCCTTCTGGTAGCCCTGGGACGGAGGCAAATGTTGGCATCTTTGAACCAGCTCTTTTGGATGCCCTCTAGTATATTGTTCGAGGTAATGCAAACAGTCATAGGTGTCACACCTTTTCTCCACTCCATATTCAAATGCCCTTATAAAGGTTTCATACTGAAACGGATCTCCCATCAAAAACAGGTACGTCTCTTGATGGTAAAGAGGAATGGACATTCTGCTTAACCAATAAGGCATTGAAATCATGTTGTCTTTTTAGTAAATCAAGAATGTGATCTTGTTTGATGGCATTTGTGACAGGGGATGTAGTGTGAACTGTATGACCATTAACATCATTTTTTTTCATATGAGTATGATTACTTTGTCCAGTTGTATTCGACACATTTTCCATTTGCATAGTTGATTTTGATACATTGTCAGTTTGCATTAAAGAGAGAGCAGCCTGTCTTGGAGTCATGTAATGAGCTTTGGTGTACTTTTCATATATGAATTGTTTTGGCTTCACAACCTGTGTGTCAGAGAGGGGCATTGTTTTCTTTGGAGCAGCAGCTCCCTTGTGTGATTCAGAGCATATTCTTGACACTCTTGATCCTTCCCTAGATCCCATGGTTGCAAAAACTTGCTCCCTTGTATTTGCGGCTGCCAGTTTTGTTTCCAATTCCAACTTTTCCTTTTCCATTCTGAGTTGTTCCTGTTGTTTTGCGAATTGTTCTTGTTGTTTTGCGAATTGTTCCTGTTGAATTCTTTGTTGTGATTCAATCTGATGTTTTTCTCCAATGCAGCAACCTCTGCCATGAGAGCAGCCTTTTCGGCCTGGGCTCGAATGCGAGCAGATGAGGTAGAAGCGGTTCTTGATGTTATGGAGTTGCGTGTGATTGAGACATTCGATGCACTGTCCTGGGCTCCAATATCAGAAAGTGTAACACAAGTGTTCATCATGGGCAAGTGGGACATGCATTTCATCTTGGAATTGTGTTTCAACTGAGCCATGTGTTTGAGAAGGATGCAATTGTGACTCCTCTTCCACAGGGGCAGTGTCATGTGTGGTTAGCCTTTTCACTTCTGATAACCATTCATCCACAAGTTTTATGAAACCTTCTAGTATCTTAATATGTTCTTGAAACCAGTCATTTTTTCTATCAAGTTCCTCTTCAGGCAATGGTAAGGCAATCAATGAGGAATGATTCTCCCTTGCCTCTCCACACAAATGAATCAATTTATCCAAGTAACCTCTTACAGCATTTGCATTTTCATCATTTTCATTTGAATGCATGAGTTGTTTTATTGTGTCCCTTATTTTAGAAGCTTTTTTAACACATGTTCCTATTGCTTTATGATAATTGTCAACTTTCATTTCCAAGCCTTTATAGCTCTTTTTTCCTTTTCAGAATATTGTGCATTTTCCTTTTCAGGATCCACATTTTCGCCACCTTGTGGCTGTACATCATATTTGCCACCAGACATAATTGACCAAGTCTCTCCCTTGTGCTGCTTTCAGCTCTACACAACTCACCCTATAGAGCTGGTAGGTGTTTCCAATCACCCCGGCTGATGAGTAGCAGCGTGGCCGTGGCACAATTCGTCCTCTTGAGGCTTTTGATGTCCTTTGGTGTTCTTCTTGTTGTCCTTTTCACTCGAAGAGCACCGCCTTACTTGAGTTGTAGTGGCAATCTTCACCTTTAAATGTTCAAATTTATTGACACTACTCAACAGGTTTGAGGGAGTGATCCTACGGAGCAGCAAACATTGCATTGAAGTGAGGTCCAGTCAGAAATCCAGTTAATGCATATTTATTAATTAACTTGCAGGGTGAATGAAACATACCATGGATTATTGTAGTGACATGGTGCCATATGTTGTCCTGTCTTTCCTGCCTGTTGCTGTGTGTTGTTGTCTGCTGTTGTCTGCCGTTGTCTACTGTTGTTGTCTGCTGTTGTGGTAATAACGGTTTGTGCTCCCGCACCTGCGTCCTCCTCAATCAGGTCACCTGTGCTCCTATTTATGCCTTCAACCCTGCACTGCTCAACCAAAAAGCCCGCCACCTAGTGACAAAAGAAAGTAATGCCAACTCAAAATAAGGATGCTTAAAATGGCTCCTACAACCATAATATTTCAAGTATACTGCAAAAGTGCTGCTACTAAAAGTAGCAGCTCTATTAATGTAGCATCGTTTGAAAAGACATCCGCTAGAGAATAAAGAATGCTTGAAACTCCACACGTCAACGCCTCCAGGCGGTGCCACACCAACAAAATGCCTAAGCAACCATTTCCACATTAACACCGTATGAAACAAATAGTCAACAACAGAAGGAGATAACGTCCACAGGAACCTACCACATAGTGAAGGACATACACTATTTGATTTTCTATCATGCAGCTAATTTTTATTTAACACTTATTGACATATCTTGTGTGACATCATGCACAAAAGTGCACTCATAGCTTGTTTTAAAAGGTCTCTGACAATCTTGCACTTTCTGTTTTTAAATGACATGAATGTTTGTGCCACTGCTTAACTGTATAGTAAATACACTTTTAGTTGTGATTTCAAGGTCAAGGTTTAAGTTTCAACTTTATTGTCCCCGCGGGGAAATTTGTCTTGGTCATAGTGCATCATTACTTTCTTAACATACACAAAAATAACAGAACAAAAACACAAGCACAGACAGAACCACAACCAGACAACTAACATTTAAACATCAGAACATGGAGCTTGATAGACATGGGTGGCACTTTGATGTAGGCTTAAAATCTACAGTATGGAGATAACGATAAATTACCAGTGTGCATTTCACTAGAGCTCATGGATAAAGTGCAGTGTGCTAAAGTGCTATGTGCTAAAGTGCTATGTGCTAAAATGCTATGTGCTTAAAAAAAAAAGTGCTAATCTATGTATTAACATTCTATTGCACATTGTTGGTCAGCTTAATGGAGGCTGGGACAAATGATAATTTAAGGCGGTTCGATTTGCATAGTGGGACCCGGAGTCTTCTCCCTGATGGCAGGGTTCCATATTCAGGGAAGAGTGGGTGTTGTGAATTGGAAATAATTTTCTTAGCTTTTTTCCTAACTGCCTGCTCATAGATGTTCTGTATAGGCTCATATTCTTTCCTCCCTACGATTTTCATTGCCGTTTTATGCATGCCGGCCAGTTTGCTTTTTAGCTTAACGGTTAGGTTGCCAAACCATGAGGTGATCCCGTATCTAATGATGCTCTCTACTATGGCATGGTAGAAAATCATCATGATGTGGCTGCTTACGCCGTACAATCTTAATCTTCGCAAAAAATATAGCCTCTGTTGCAGTCTATTGCACAGTTTGTCAATATGTGTCTTCCAGCAGAGAAGATTATCAATATGAACCCCTAAGAATTTATATGAGGATACCTGAGTGATTTCCTGATTTTTGATGACCACTGGCTCATGGTCAGTAACACTCCTCGGATCCAAAACCATTTCCTGTGTCTTGGTCACATTTAGAATAAGATGGTTGGTATCACACCACCTAATAAATAGGTGTATCTCGTCTTGGTACACAGAGGGGTCCGTATCCCTGTGTAGAAGGCTTAGGAGCACGGTATCGTCCGCAAATTTCACCATATAATTGTTAGGGTGCACAGTCCTACAATCATTGGTGTACAAGGTAAACAGTGTTGGTGATACAACACAACCCTGTGGGACGCCTGTGTTGCAGTGTTTGGTGTCTGACAGTGTTCTGTTGACCTTCACTTGCTGTGTTCTGTTTGTTAAAAAAGAGTGGAACCATTTGATCAAGGTGGAGTTTACACCCATGTCTTTGAGCTTCTCCAAGAGTATGTGAATTTGCACTGTATTAAAAGCTGAGCTGAAATCAACAAATACAATTCTAGCATAAGCTTTTGTGTTCTCAAGGTGCTTGGAGATAAAGTGCAAGGTGCAGAGGATTGCATCATCAGTACAGCATTCCTGCTTGTACGCAAACTGGTACACATCTAAATTTGGCTTGACATCCTTCATGAGCAGTGACACAACACATTTTTCAAAACATTTCACAACAATCGAAGTGACAGCTACGGGACGAAAGTCGTTGTTTACTGTGACACCGGGCTTTTTAGGCACTGGAGTTATAATTGACTTCTTCCACAGAGCTGGAACAGTGTGAGTGTTAAGTGACTGTTGGAATATTGGACACCATGCCGTAGTTAGTTCCTCTGCACAGCTTTTGAGCAAAAAAGCTGGGAGGCCGTCAGGGCCTGCGACCTTGCCCGTACGTACGCTACTAAAAAGACGTCGGATGCTAGTCGGGTCGACTTCCTGGCAGCAGCTGTCATCAGTGTCTGGCAAATTTCCCTCTCTGCATGAAAGTTTAAAATGAGCATATATTAATGCAGTATGATACTTCAATTAGCTGCATTGTTTGCAATATATTACAAATATATTGGAATACATAAACCCCCCCCCCCCCAAAAAAAACCCCACATGTTCTTGTCTTTCATAGGGATTGTGAATGATAGACAACATTCCAAAAAAGTGCAGTTCCCCTTCAAGCCCGAGCGTAGAGAGTATACATTACTGGAATTGTTCTGTGTTAAAAAAACAAGTTCTTTATGTGAATTTTAGAAGTTCTATCGACGTGAAACCCATTTCCTTTAATCGTACATAAGCAAAGTCCTCCTAAGGAATTATCCTTGGTCACGACCATACTAAACAAATGGGTGACGATAAATCGCGAAAACTGTGAGGGACATGTGTGTCCATTTAACAGCATAATATTCACTAAATGCTAACTGTTGTGTATTGCCAACAAAAATAAATATTTTGCGTCACTCCAAAAACTTCAACTTTTTTTTTTTTTTTTGTACGTTTCTTACAGGGGAGCCTTTTCAGTGGTGCGCAGATGCGTGAAGCTGTGCACAGGACAGGAATACGCAGCCAAAATCATCAACACCAAAAAGTTATCCGCGAGAGGTAAGCGCTACCCAAAAAACTGTGAGACTTTCGTTTTTTCTTGTGCTTGCTTCATCGTCTGCAGAAAAATCGTAAAAACAGGATGTTAAAAACCCTATGTTCATTGGTCAGTTGAAGTCGTCGCTCTCCACTGAAAAGCATGATGGTCAGGTTCAATCACTGATGACATCTATTAAACAGACAAGAAGCAAGGAATCAAACAGAGACATAATTCAATTTAGCTCAATTGAGGAGAAACGTCTTTTTGTACAGTCTTCCACCACGTTCTGACGAAAAAGGTCCACGCCTCCTCTTTTTTTTGGACTCTCCCTGATTACATGGCAACAGCTGTTTCTAAAGGAAGGGGGCCGTAAACAGCCATCGCCTTTGGTTAAACAGTAAAAAAAAAAAAAAGGTACCAAGAGGGGGCTCAGGTCCTGCTTCCTCTTCGCTTTGTAGATCTCAGGTCAAGACAAAATCTCCCGTGGATTACAATACATCAAAGAAACCAACACCTTCATGTAATTTCCCATCCCACACATTGGAGTTTTACAAGCCTTTTGATTGATAAGATCAAAACAGATTTTGTCCGGTCACTGGGAACTCATTGAAACACAACGTTTTGTGATAACTTAGAAACACAATTATTCTGACAATGACTTTCCATGAAACGAAAAGAAAGTATTTTTTTTGCTTTCAACGTTAAAAATGTGGCAACAAAGATCCTGTGTTCTTATTGGTTAAAAAGAAAGGATAAGAGTTCTGTATTTTCCGGACCATGGGGCGCACCGATTATAAGGCACACTGCCAATGAATGGTCTGTTTTTTAAAATCTTTTTTCATATATAAGGCGCACCGGATTACAGAGCGCTTTAAAAGAGTCATACTATTATTATTTTTTTTCTAAATGCAAAAGACTTCCTTGTGGTCTACATAACATGTCATGGTGGTTCTTTGGTCAAAATGTTGCATATATGATGTTTTACACATCCTTTTCAAACCGCTTTCTGACAGTCGCTTCCGGATGCGCTGTTTTGTGGGCAGGTCTTATTTATTTGGCTCACCTTCGACAGCGTCTTCTCCCCGTCATCTTTGTTCTAGCGGTGTAGCGTGCAAGGACGGGAGTGGAAGAAGTGTCAAAAGATGGCGCTAACTGTTTTAATGACATTCAGACTTTACGTCAATCAATCAATCCATCAATCAATCAATGTTTACTTATACAGCCCTAAATCACTAGTGTCTCAAAGGGCTGCACAAACCACTACGACATCCTCGGTAGGCCCACATAAGGGCAAGGAAAACTCACACCCAGTGGGACGTCAGTGACAATGATGACTATGAGAACCTTGGAGAGGAGGAAAGCAATGGATGTCGAGCGGGTCTAACATGATACTGTGAAAGTTCAATCCATAATGGATCCAACACAGTCGCAAGAGTCCAGTCCAAAGCGGATCCAACACAGCAGCGAGAGTCCCGTTCACAGCGGAGCCAGCAGGAAAACATCCCAAGCGGAGGCGGATCAGCAGCGCAGAGATGTCCCCAGCCGATACACAGGCGAGCAGTACATGGCCACCGGATCGGACCAGACCCCCTCCACAAGGGAGAGTGTGACATAGGAGAAAAAGAAAAGAAACGGCAGATCAACTGGTCTAAAAAGGGAGTCTATTTAAAGGCTAGAGTATACAAATGAGTTTTAAGGTGAGACTTAAATGCCTCTACTGAGGTGGCATCTCGAACGGTTACCGGGAGGGCATTCCAGAGTACTGGAGCCTTCAATTTAATAACGGAGCAGCACCTCCTAATCCGGAAACCACAACACAGGAAAATGTGTCCCGTGAAAAACCGTCCGAACGGAACTCTTTAATAACTAAAGTTCCTTGGGTGAATAATGTCAACTTACTGCGTCGGTATGTTTTAGCGCTTTCATGGTGAGTTTACCGACAGATATAAGAAAGAACTTTACACTACTCCATCCATTTTCTACTGCTTATTCCCTTTTGGGGTCACGGGGGGCGCTGGCGGCTATCTCAGCTACAATCGGGCGGAAGGCGGTGTACACCCTGGACAAGTCGCCACTTCATCGCAGGGCCAAAAACAGATGGACAGACAACATTCACACTCACATTCACACACTAGGGCCAATTTAGTGTTGCCAATCAACCTATCCCCAGGTGCATGTCTTTGGAAGTGGGAGGAAGCCGGAGTACCCGGAGGGAACCCACGCATTCACGGGGAGAACATGCATACTCCACACAGAAAGATCCCGAGCCTGGATTTGAACCCAGGACTGCAGGACCTTTGTATTGTGAGGCAGACGCACTAACCCCTCTGCCATTGTGAAGCCCAACTTTACACTACTTTATATTAGAAATGGCAACAGCGGAGGATGAATGTCACATAAGAAGATAAAGGAAAAGAAGGAGCTTACGGCGTTGGCGCAGATGCGTGCAATTTTTCGAGATTTATGCAGATCACAAATACAGATCTTATCAGCATGTACCAGAAGGTAAGAAAAGTTGCTTTTACATAACATTGCGAAACAAAACGCCGGTTAATGTCTTAACTTATACCAGGGGTCACCAACGCGGTGCCCGCTGGCACCAGGTAGCCTGCTGGCCTGTTCTAAAAATAGCTCAAATAGCAGCACTGACCAGTGAGCTGCCTCTATTTTTTAAATTGTATTTATTTACTAGCAAGCTGGTCTCGCTTTGCTCGACATTTTAAATTCTAAGAGAGACAAAACTCAAATAGAATTTGAAAATCCAAGAAAATATTTGAAAGACTTGGTCTTCACTTGTTTAAATAAATTCATTTATTTTTTTACTTTGCTTCCTATAACTTTCAGAAAGACAATTTTAGAGAAAAAATACAACCTTAAAAATTATTTTAGGATTTTTAAACACATATACCTCTTTACCTTTTAAATTCCTTTCTCTTCTTTCCTGACAATTTAAATCAATGTTCAAGTAATTTTTTGTTTTATTATTGTAAAGAATAATAAATACATTTTAATTAAATTTTTCATTTTAGCTTCTGTTTTTTCGACAACAAATATTTGTGAAATATTTCTTCATACTTATTATGATAAAAATTTTAAATAAAAAAAAAATATTCTGGCAAATCTAAAAAAATCTGTAGAATCAAATTTAAATCTTATTTCAAAGTCTTTTAAATTTCTTGCAAAATTTTTGTTCTGGAAAATCTAGAAGAAATAATGGTTTGTCTTTGTTACAAATATACCTTGGTTCAAATTGTTATATATTCCAACAAATTGCAGATCGGATTTTAACATATTTAAAACATGTCATCAACATTTTAAAATTAATTTTAATCAGGAAAAATTACTAATGATGTTCCATAAATAATTTTTTTATTTTTTTTCAAAAAGATTCGAATTAGCTAGTTTTCCATTCATTTTTTTCGGTTGAATTTAGAATTTCAAAGAGTCGAAATTTAAGATAAACTATGTTTCAAAGTGTAATTTTCATTTTTTTCGTGTTTTCTCCTCTTAAACCGTTCAATTAAGTTTTTTTCTCGTCAATTATTCTCTACAAAAAACTTTCCGTAAAAGGAAAAAAAATGTACGACTGAATGACAGATAGAAATACCGTTTTTAAAAAATATATATAGATTTATTTATTCAAGGTAAATTGAGCAAATTGGCTGCTTCTGGCAATTTATTTAAGTGTGTATCAAACTGGTAGCCCTTCGCATTAATCAGTACCCAAGAAGTAGCTCTTGGTTTCAAAAAGGTTGGTCACCCCTGCCTTATACACACACCATAATAATACTGGTATGTTTAATGTGCCGACAATCCTTCAAGCGGTGCGGCTTCATAGTTTACCAAAGTCCTACTAAAACATTTTGATAGATTTTTGAGCGCCGTGTGTAATGTTCTGTATTTTCAATGGAACATTTAAAATGTTGGTGTTGTTTACATGAGACGTATTGCCATCATAGTGAAGCCTACACTTATCTCTTATGTATGACTGCCTTCTACTGGTCACACTTATAATTAGACCATGTTCCAAATCAAATAGCTACGAGGTGGGTAAGCAAAACCAAACTTATTCCTTACATTAGGCGCCCCGTGTTATAAGGCGCACAGTCGAGTTTTGATGAAAAAAAAAAAAAAGGATTTTAAGTGCGCCTTATAGTCCGGAAAGTACGGTATATATTCAAACTGTGTACATTTTCACAAGATACATTAGAATACTTTTGGAACGGGTGGGGTGCGGTTTTATTTGCAAACGGGGAACGCCTCCACAAACAATCGTCTTGCAGATAGACTCAAAATATGTGTTCTAAAAGTGACTTTGGAGAAAAATGTCTGCCAAATTTAAACTATATTAACGAGATAAGTGATTCTCAAACTGGGGTACACGTACCACCAGTGGCACGCGGGTTCCATATAGTGGTTTGTCAAAAAATCCATCCATCCATCTTCTTCCACTTATCCGAGGTCGCGGGGCCAGCAGCCTAAGCAGGGAAGCCCAGACTTTCCTCTGTCCAGCCACTTCGTCCAGCTCTTCCCAGGGAATCCCAAGGCGATTTCTGATTTGAATCGCAAGATGGATCTCATCTTGGAGAAGTTTATTGAGAAGGAATAATTAAATTGAATTTGAGAGATCCAGCACGGACACACAGAGAAGGCAAGTCATTGTTTGGACTGCTCCAAGAAAAATAACATCTTATTCTACGAATTGACTCCCTCGAATGGCCTTGATGCAATCAGGAACAAGCTGTTCTGAAGAACTACCCCGAGGACTCCTCAAAGATGGACGCTTTTGACCTTCCTTTTTTTCAACAACACCTGGTGACGTACTTTGATATCAGCCCCAGTCCACAAAAACATTCCAACATCTCACCCAAGTTCATTGGGCATACATGCACGCACACGCCCCTCCCCAAATCAACGCCTTCACCGCTGCTTAATTCCTCTGGGGTTGTGGATGGCTGAGTAGCGCTTTATAGCGGCAGCCAGCCTCCAGGGCCCCTACTCTCCCGCACTTCTTCTTCTACAAGGGAAAATGAATTTGGCGGCTGCTTACCGTAGTTGCGAGACCTCCATCCATCCATCCATCCATCCATTTTTTTTACCACTTATTGTGGCTCAATATTGGCTCATATATAAAGCGCACCGGATTATAAGGCGCACTGTCAGCTTTTGAGAAAATTTGAGGTTTTTAAGTGCACCTTATAGTGCGAAAAATACGGTAATTAAATATTGAAACACGGTGTTACTGTTCAAACTGTGTAATGTTAAAATGGCCAAAAACATTTAATATACTTGTTAAATAATACCTCTGCCTTGTACTTGATGAATATTTAGGCCTACTACGCTCCTGTATTTTGATGTGGTACTTTGAGAGCCAAGTGTTTTTGAACCAATGATCACGACCACAAGCGTTTTAAATGTAGATTAAAATCTTTCACCCAACCCTTTTAAACTGCTAATGTTTGATGCCCAAGTCAATAATAACCCTGACTTGTCAATACTAGCTCAAATTAATTGACTCACTTTTTCCAACCGCCAATAAAGCATCTTTGCTAATGCTAACGTTAGCACATGCTGGCTCGCAAACAAACGCCACATGCTCTAACACTGTGCTCTACATGCCAATTAACATTTAATTGATTAAAAGGCTTTCCTCTCTGTGACCAAATGGTACCGACCCATGAAGTGTATCGGGTTATTATTGGATGGTCCACCCCGGGAGAAGGCGGTGCTGCTGGGCGTGCCGTTATAGGTGGTGAAGTCAGAGCAACCAGCATCTTTTAACAAGATTAAATCCATCCTAGATTATCCTGCTGCTATTAGCAGGAGGCTAACAGCTAATCCCTGTGATTGGCTCCGTGAGACCTGCAAGGAATAAATAATTCACCCCCACAAGTTGCGCTATCATAGCGAACGTCTCCTTAAATCTGTCTTGTATAGAAGATGTGAGCCGACTGGTTCATGGTCGGAAGTCGACGTCGGGAGCCGTGTTCAATTAAGCCAAGGTTCTATTAATAGCTTGATGACCTATGTGACATAGGCTGCGTGATAAACGTTCAACACGCGTGTCCACTCTGCCCAGCGTTATCTGCACTCTCCCACTCGACGTGTTGGGAGACCCCGACCCAACAAAGCCCAGCGTGGTTATCTGGCGTCAGACAGCTTGTATGGTTTGCTTCCTGTCCTTTTCAAAACCTTGACATCCTTCACACCCACAGCTGCTGTCGGTGTGTCCCACTGGCCCGATAGCGCTTCATAGCCTCCGCGCTCCTCACAACTTTTTTTTTTTTTTTTTGCATCAAAAGTGCAGCAGCAAGGATGCGAGAGAACTAATTTAAGCCTCCATTTATCAATTCCCTACGTGCTTTCTTTCTTGCTACATGTTAGCAACTCAGCAGAGTTCTAAGATGCTCTAACGAGGCCTATTTAGCGCAGCATAAATTATATACGGAGCATCCGGAAATTATTCACCGCGCTTCAGTTTTTTTACATTTTGTTATGCACAAACCCCTTTTCCATATGATTTGGGAAATTGTGTAAGATGTAAATATAAACGGAATACAATGAATTGCAAATAATTTTCAACCCATATTCAGTTGAATATGCTACAAAGACAACGTATTTGATGTTCAAACTGATAAAGATTGTTTTTTTTGCAAATAATCATTAACTTTAGAATTTGATGCCAGCAACACGTGACAAAGAAGTTGGGAAAGGTGGCAATAAATACTGATAAAGTTGAGGAATGCTCATCAAACACTTATTTGGAACATCCCACAGGTGTGCAGGCTAATTGGGAACAGGTGGGTGCCATAATTGGGTATAAAAACAGCTTCCCAAAAAATGCTCAGTCTTTCACAAGAAAGGATGGGGCGAGGTACACCCCTTTGTCCACAACTGCGTGACGAAATAGTCAAACAGTTTAAGAACAACGTTTCTCAAAGTGCAATTGCAAGAAATTTAGGGATTTCAACATCTACGGTCCATGATATCATCAAAAGGTTCAGAGAATCTGGGGAAATCACTCCACGTAAGCGGCATGGTCGGAAACCAACATTGAATGACCGTGACCTTCGATCCCTCAGACGGCACTGTTTCAAAAACCGACATCAATCTCTAAAGGATATCACCACATGGACTTAGGAACACTTGACAAAACCACTACCACTAAATACAGTTTGTCGCTACATCTGTAAGTGCAAGTTTAAGCTCTACTATGAAGAGCGAAAGCCATTTATCAACAACATCCAGAAACACTGCCGACTTCTCTGGGCCCGAGATCATATAAGATGGACTGATGCAAAGTGGAAAAGTGTTCTGTGGTCTGACGAGTCCACATTTCAAATTATTTTTGGAAATATTCGACATTGTGTCATCCGGACTAAAGGGGAAGCGAACCATCCAGACTGTTATCGACGCAAAGTTCAAAAGCCAGCATCTGGGATGGTATGGGGGTGCATTAGTGCCCAAGGCATGGGTAACTTACACATCTGTGAAGGCACCATTAATGCTGAAAGGTACATACAGCTTTTGGAACAACATATGCTGCCATTTAATCGCTGTCTTTTTCATGGACGCCCCTGCTTATTTCAGCAAGACAGTGCCAAGCCACATTCAGCACGTGTTACAACAGCATGGCTTCTTAAAGGCCTACTGAAATGAGATTTTCTTATTTAAATGGGAATAGCAAGTTCATTCTATGTGTCATACTTGATCATTTCGCGATATTGCCATATTTATGCTGAAAGGATTTAGTAGAGAAAATCGACGATAAAGTTCGCCACTTTTGGTACTTCCTGAAAAAGCCTCGCCTTTACCGGAAGTCGCAGACGATGACGTCATAAGTGTGGGGGCTCTTCACATATTCACATTGATTTTAATGGGAGCCTCCAACAAAAACAGTTATTCGCACCGAGAAAACGACAATTTCCCCATTAATTTGAGCGAGGATGAAAGATTCGTGTTTGCGGATATTGATAGCGACGGGGAAAAAAAAAAACGCGATAGCATTGGGACGTATTCCGATGTTTTTAAACACATTTACTAGGATAATTCTGGGAAATCCCTTATCTTTCTATTGTGTTGCTAGTGTTTTAGTTAGTTTAATATTACCTGACAGTCGGAAGGGTGTCTCCATGGGTGTGTTGACGCCAATGTCTCAGGGAAGTCGACGGCAGCTTCATGAACGGCCCAGGCTCAGCTTTTCTCCGTTAAGAAGCAACTTTTTAACCACAATTTTCTTACCGAAACCTGCTGGTTGACATTTGGTCTGGATTCATGTTCGCTTGACCGCGTTGTGATCCATAGTAAAGTTTCAGCTCCGGGAATTTTAAACAAGGAATCACCGTGTGTTTGTGTGGCTAAAGGCTAAAGCTTCCCAACTCCATCTTTCTACTTTGACTCCTCCAATATTAATTGAACAAATTGCAAAAGATTCAGCAACACAGATGTCCAAAATACTGTGTAATTATGCCGTTAAAGCAGACAACTTTTACCTGTGTGTGTGCGTAGCGCTCATACTTCCTAAAAACGCGTGGGGTCTTGCGCACACGTCATCATTACACGACGTTTCCCAGACGAAACTCCCAGGAAATTTTAAATTGTAATTTAGTAAACTAAAAAAGCTGTATTGGCAAGTGTTGCAATGTTAATATTTCATCATTGATGTATAAACTATCAGACTGCGTGGTGGGTAGGAGTGGGTTTCAGTAGTCCTTTAAAAAAAGAGTGCGGGTACTTTTCTGGTCCACCTGCAGTCCAGACCTGTAACCCTCTCTGTTTAGTAGATCTTTGGTCAAGACAAAATCTTTCTGTGGATTACAATACATCAAAGAAACCGACACCTTCATGTCGCTTTCCATCCTACACAGTGGAGTTTAATCCTTTTCATTGGTAAGATCAAAGACAGCTTTTGTCTGCTCACCGGGATCTCATTGAAACAAAAAAAGTGCAAGCGAGAGAAAAAATAAACACACGCTGCTCACTCTTTCTGCTTGTTGTCACTTCTTCTGCAACCGAGTAGTTGCAAGAAGGATCACTAGCCCCCTCTACCACCAGGAGGTGCGAGTCATTTAATGACTCATATTTGACACACGGAGCAACGGTATATTAATAAAACATAGCTGCTTACTGTTATTTTTAGCATATTCAATAGCTTGGACCTTAAATCCTACTAAATAGCTCTTAATCTTTTTCCCTTTATGCGATTTCAAATTATTGAAATCAGCCTCCTCCATTTTGAAAATTATGACAGGTGAAGTGTCACTCGTGACGTGACGAGTTTGACCCCGCGGAAATTCTAGGCATATGCTAATTATTTGTTAAAACAAGTTTGACCCGGCGTAAATCCTGAGCCGGCGGTAATGCTAAGCATGCGCTAATTATTTTGCGAAACGTGTTTGACCCCGCAGTAATTCTAGGCAGGCGCAAACTATATACCCGGCGGCAATTCAAGGAAATACGGTAAACCTGGGATATATTAAAGTTACATCCACATAGCACACATGCTGACCACACTCCAGACAATTGCGTGCTTCTGTTTACATCCGGTTTCGGCAGTGCTGTTCTGGTGGCCAAAGTCTTTCTCCCGTGGCCGAACTTTCAGTGTATTACTCGTCAATAGCGCCCACATAATAAGATATATTTATCCATCATCATCATCATCGACGGTCACTTGAACGAGTATGACGATCCTCCTGGTAGGGGGGTATCCCTTTGTGGAGGATGCCTGTGCGTGACTTAGTTTAACATGGGGAGACTGGTGCACAGACAGTCACCACACCATCCTTGACAGATCCAGGTAAGGGTCCAGTGGGATGGAGTCCAAGACGACTGGGGACCCTTTTCTGCTGCAGCCTTCTTCCGCCACCCCAGCCGTTGTGACGCTCTATAGTGTTAGCAGTCATCCTCCGCCTGATCCATTGGTGAGGTCTTGGGTTGTTATTTCCCCATAACTGGGCCCACATGGATGTGGGGCTGCCTTCTTCCGCCATCGCAGCCGTTGTGGTAGTTCTTCAATCTACCGTCTTCTGCCTGCTGCGCCGGTCTTCACCGTATCCCTGGCTAGGGGGCAGTCAGGTACTAAGCTTTTGCCAAGAGCCACCTGGGGTAACAGTAGTGAAGAGGTTAACCTCCTTGTGCCCCAAGACCCCATAGAGGAGCCTTCACTGCCGGATGCATTTTAACATCATGCCCAGGACACTTTTTATCCATTCATACAGTAAGAACATGCTGGTGGTAATGTTTTCTGTTCATATGGTTTTGATTTGATGTTTATTTTTCTCAGATCACACACACACCATCTGTGCCTGAAAGTGGATTGGAGGACAATGTAGAAGAGTTTTTGGGTGTCTGGGGAAGCACGGAGACAAAAGTAAAAAAAATACCTGTTGGAATTGGGCAGGTTGTTATCATAAGATTGGCAATAAAAGTTAAAAATAGTGTCAAACTTTGGTTGACTACTTCTAGGGGCTACAATACATTATACTATCTTAATTTGTTTTCACGTAAAAACTTCAAACATTTTATTTTGAAGTGTGGCAGGCTGTGAATTTATCGTGGTGGTGCGCCACTTTCAGTGACATGAAGGGGAAACACTGTAGCTCTCTTTGTGCATGTTCATTCTCTAAAGGGAACCTGTGATGACTTTATTCTACATTTTAAAACACTTCTTTCTGATGCAGATAATCTGTATTGAATACACACACACACACACACACACACACACACACACACACACACACACACACACAGCAGGCCTAGACAGGAGGAGGACAGAGTGTAGGTACACAGTACATCAGAGGGTCAAATGTGCGAGAAAATGAGAGCAGGCAGTGTAGACTAACAATGTTGCAACCTTGTGTGGGAACCGTGGGTGCAGAAACACAGAAGAAGAATCCCTGTGGGATGCAGAAACTGGCAGAGAAATTTTTTGTGCAACGTTCATATTGTTGTTACTCAGCCAGTGTTTGTGGGTCTGATGGACCCCTTGCATTTTGTGGATTTAATGCCTCACAATCAAACACTTTTATGTTAAAATACTGAACAGATGTTTATTGAGATAAGGTAAACATTTGTTCAGTATTTTAACATTAGAGTGTTTGATTGTGAGGCATTAAAGCCACAAAATGCAAGGGGTCCATCAGACACACAAACGCTGGCTAAGTGACAACAATATGAACATTACACAAAGGTTAAATGCACTTTATGAGGCAGCATATAATGATGATGGCAATATTAACGTTTTGTGGAGCTATTTTACTGTTTTTTATGTACTTATAATATTGTTTTATATGAATGTCTCTCACTCAGAGACAAATTTACCTGCGAGTACAATTAAAGGAATCTAATCTAATTTTGTCAAATACAATATGGCAGCTGTAACACACAAACCTTACATAGCAGCAGCTGGGTAACAAAGTTTTAAAGCGCCTGCTGAGTTACCTACAGCTGCTTTATGCTAACCACTCATGATACTTCAAATGCAGCCATCTTGTGCAGTGAATACATGGAAAAAAATCTGGAGGTTTCTGCCATCCACAGTTGTTAAGTGGCAGATTTGTTTACCTGATTTTTTGCGCTACTTCCTGTTGTGCTTAAAATCCACCAATTATTCAGTGTACTTACTGCATAGATTTATTTCACTGCAAACCACTTATGTACATACATTAAGATCTCAGCCAGTTATCAAATCTATTTGCAAGGTCAGCAAATGACTACATCGATCCAAAACTGAGGTTTTTTTTGGCAAGAAATCCATCATCACTGCCACTGCCCGAATTTTCCAGGAGACTCACAAAATTCAGCGCCTCTCCCGAAAACCTCCCCGGACAAATTTTCTCCCGAAAATCTCCCGAAATTCAGGCGGACCTGAGTGAGGACAGCCTGTTTTCACGTCCGCTTACCCACTTTATAAACACCATGTCTGCTCAATGACGTTTTAACTGTAGAATGATCGTGGGCGAGTTCTTGGTTTCTTATGTGGGTTTATTGTTAGGCAGTTTCATTAACGTCCTCCCAGCGCGGTAACAACACACAACAACAGCAGTCACGTTTTCGTCTACCGTAAAGCAGTTCGTCTGCCGTAAACAGCAATGTTCTGACCCTCTTAAACAGGACAATACTGCCATCTACTGTACATGCATATGTAACAATAACATCTACGACTTTTAGAGGGTGCTGTGCACAACTGCGCACACAACAAGGATAATAAGATGGAAGTTTCCTGACTCCAGTTCATTTGATAAAAGCACTTTTGTGCGTGCCACACAGCAATGCATCATCAGAGAGGGTGTTCAGCATGGTTAGAAAAATAGTGACAGAATAGAACAAGGATGGACAATTCAAACCTTAACTCAACAATGAGTAGATGAGTGTTATGTGTGTGTGTATACGTGTAAATGAGTGAACACTGAAATTCAAGTATTTCTCATATATATATATATATATATATATATATATATATATATATGTTTATATATGTATATGATAAAATAAATAAATATATGTATGTATATATATATATATATATATATATATATATATATATATATATCCATCCATTTTCTACCGCTTATTCCCTTTTGGGGTTGCGGGGGGCGCTGGCGCCTATTTCAGCTATATATATATATATATATATATATATATATATATATATATATATATATATACATATATATATGTATATGAAATACTTGACTTTCAGTGAATTCTAGCTGTAAATATACTCCTCCCCTCTTAACCACGCCCCCACTTCTGAAATCGGAGGTCTCAAGGTTGGCAATTTCGCACTGCCATATCAAAAATGAGGCAAAATTAAGTGCAATACAGCCGTGGCACAAAGGAAAAATCTCATGTACTGTAATGTTGGTGTGGAAGCCGGAGTTCAAAACATTCGAAGATTTCCACGCCTCATTAGGAATTAACATTGCAAAATAGATGTTTATTTTCCTCTTGTTCGAGCAAGGACATTTATACGGAAATAGTCACCAGTTAATTGCGCGTGGATTTAATAGGAACATTTTTGGAAGGTAACCCTTGCAATTCTGCATGCTTGTCTTCCTCTTCAATCCCAGCGGTTTCTTTTGCATCTTTATCGCTACCGTCTGCGTACGTTTTGCTACCATGAAACCATCCGTCCACCCACTCCTCAACCCCCAATCTCTATCCTCCACTCGCTCCTCTGCCTCCTCGCTTCTCTCATCTTCTAAGACCATAATCACCGGGCTTACACTTCCCTGTCAGTCCTCAATGCCAACCTTTGTGTGTGTGTGTGCGTGTGTGTGTGTGTGTGCGTGTGTGTGTGTGTGCGTGTGTGTGTGTGTGTGCCTGTGTGTGCATTCTTCGTGTTCGTTTCCATGGGTATCTGTGTGCATGTGCCAGCACGGTGGTCCTGACTGCAGAGGCATAATATGTTGGCATACAGCATCTTGTAGTGTAAATATTTTGTGACGCATACAGAAAGTTGCCATGGTTTGGTTCTAGGTGTGTTCATCTCCATGGTGACAACTATCAGTCCTGCACATCTGCGGTTGTCAACTTATAACTACATGAATTCGTCTCCCTTTGCGTCCCCCCAGATCACCAGAAGCTGGAACGAGAGGCTCGGATTTGTCGCCTGCTTAAACACCCCAACATCGGTGAGGACGCACGCACGCACGCACGCACGCACGCACGCACGCACACACATTTTTGTATTTGTTACCTTCTTGAGACTTCCGAAAAATGCTTACCTCTTTAGTCCAATCCAATCCACTTTATTTATATAGCACATTTAAACAACAAAATGTTTCCAAAGTGCTGCACAACAATATTAAAAACAACATTCAAATACTATCTTGAGCGCCACCAATGACTGAATAATTATTTTAAAACCTCTTCTCACTCTGGCGCTTCCCAAAGGCATGCGGTAAATTTAGGCCTGCGCTTATAAATTTGAGTGTGATGTAAGAATACCATCATGAAAAGCACATTTCATAAAAAAAACATTATTATGGTCTTACCTTTACTTATAAATGAAGTCCATGCGCAGCTACTTCTGATCAAAAGCATCAATAACTTGTTTATTGAAGTCTTCCTTATCTTTCTTCAGGTTTAAAAGTCTCTTTGTCTCGATGGAGATCTTCCTTTATTACCTTCTGCTTCGATTGAAAGTCCAGTTTAGAAAACTGTTTTATTTTATATATGGAATCCTCCATGTTAAAAGTGCAAGCGAGAGGAAAAAATAAATGATCGCCGCTCACTCTTGCTGCTTGTTGTCACTTCTTCCGTAGCCGAGTAGTCGCAAGAAGGATCACTAGCGCCCTCTACCACCAGGAGGCGGGAGTCATTTAATGGCTCATATTTGACACACGCAGGTACGGTATATTAATAAAACATAGCTGCTTAATGTTCTTTTTAGCACATTCAATAGCTTGGACTTTAAATCCTACTGAATAGCTCTTAATCTTCTTCCCTTTACGCAATTTCAAATTATTGAAATCAGCTTCCTCCATTTTGAAAATGATGACAGGTGAAGTGTCACTCGTGACGTGACGAGTTTGACCCGGCGGAAATTCTCGGCATGCGCTAATAAAAATAATATTTTTCAAAATGAGTTTGACCAGGCGGAAATTCTGGACATGCGCTAATAAGAATAATATTTTGCGAAATGAAAGTGACCCGGCGTTAATCCTGAGCCGGCGGTAATGCTAAGCATGCGCTAATTATTTTGCAAAACGAGTTCGACCCGGCAGTAATTCTAGGCAGGCGCATACTATATACCCGGCGGCAATTCAAGGAAATACGGTAAATACATATAAAATCAATAAAAAATAAATATGATTAAAAACGATTTTAAGGCTGAAACCAATTAAAACAGTAAATAGAAATCAAAATTTTAAAACACAGAGGTCAACAGAGGACCACCCAACTCACGTAGTGTTAAAAGCCAAAAAATAAAAGTGGGTCCTAAGACGAGACTTAAAGTACTCTTCTGTGGGAGCAGTTCGAACATGGAGAGGGGCAGAGTGTTTCAGAGCTTAGGGCCGACCACAGAGAAGGCCCTGTCTCCCCTAGTTTTAAGTCTGGTCTTGGGCACCACGAGCTGGAGCTGGCTCTCGGACCTCAGGAGTGTACATTTGGATGAGGTTTGAGATATAATGAGGTGGCAGTCCATGTACAGCTTTAAAAACAAACAGCAAGGTTTGAAAATCAATTCTGAAATGAACAGGGAGCCAGTGCAAACTCTCAAGGCTTGGGGTTATATGCTGGCGTTTCCTGGCCCCTGTTATAAGTCGTGCTGCCGCGTTCTGGACTGACTTCAACCGGGAGAGAGCTTTTTGACTAATGCCAGTATAAAGTGCATTGCAGTAGTCCAGGTCAGTTGAAAGATGAATTTAGGACCACCCTTTCTAGATATATAAAGATTTGTATTTACAACATTAATAATACATACAGTAAACCCATCCATCCATTTTCTACCGCTTATTCCCTTCGAGTTGCGGGGGGCGCTGGAGCCTATCTCAGCTACAATCGGGCGGAAGGAGGTATACACCCTTGACAAGTCGACATCTCATACATACTATGCAAATATAAAAAAGCTTGTTCCACAACAAAAAGGTCACAGTTTCACAAGAAAAACTTTGAATTTTGGCAGCATTATGATAAAAGTCATAATTTTCCTCAACGCAAGTCAATCAGAAAAACTGAACATTTGTGCAATATTATGATAAAAGTTGGAATTTTACTCAATATCAGTCACTATTATACAAGAAAAGCTTCACATTTTGGCAATTCTATAAAAAGAGTTGTAATTTTACTTAACAAGAGTCACAATTTCATAAGAAAACTTAAAAATGTTAGCAATATTATAATACATCCATCCATTTTCTACCGCTTATTCCCTTTGGGGTAAGGGGGGGCGCTGGAGCCTATCTCAGCTGCAATTGGGCGGAAGGCGGGGTACACCCTGGACAAGTCGCTACCTCATCGCAGGGCCAACACAGATAGAAAGACAACATTCACACTCACATTCACACACTAGGGACCATTTAGTGTTGCCAATCAACCTATCCCCAGGTGCATGTCTTTGGAGGTGGGAGGGGCCTATCCCGAGTGCATGCCTTTGGAGGTGAGAGGGGCCTATCCCCAGGTGCATGTCTTTGGAGGTGGTAGACGCCTATCCCCAGGTGCATCTCTTTTGAGGTGGGAGGGGCCTACCCCCAGATGCATGTCTTTTGAGGTGGGAGGGGCCTATCCCGAGTGCATGCCTTTGGAGGTGGGAGGGGCCTATCTGAGTGCATGCCTTTGGAGGTGAGAGGGGCCTATCCCCAGGTGCATGTCTTTGGAGGTGGTAGACGCCTATCCCCAGGTGCATGTCTTTTGAGGTGGGAGGGGCCTACCCCCACGTGCATGTCTTTTGAGGTGGGAGGGGCCTATCCCGAGTGCATGCCTTTGGAGGTGGGAGGGGCCTATCCCCAGGTGCATGTCTTTGGAGGTGGGAGAGGCCTATCCCCAGGTGCATGTCTTTTGAGGTGGGAGGGGCCTATCCCCAGGTGCATGTCTTTCGAGGTGGGAGGGGCCTATCCCCAGGTGCATGCCTTTTGGAGGTGGGAGGAAGCCGGAGTACCCGGAGGGAACCCACGCAGTCACAGGGAGAACATGCAAACTCCACACAGAAAGATCCTGAGCCCGGGATTGAATCCAGCACTACTCGGGACCTTCGTATTGTGAGGCAGACGCACAAACCCTTCTTCCACCGTGCTGCCCCAATATTATAATAACTATCGGAATTTTACTTGGCAAAATTATGACAAAAGCCATCATTTTAATCAAAAAATGTCCCTGTTTTACAAGAACAACGAAAAAAATTGGCAATATTGTGATAAAAGTCAGGACTTTATATGACAAATGTCACCATTCTGCATTAAAAAGTACTAATTTTACGAGAAAATATTGCAATGTTACAGAAACAGAAAGAATATGAGAAATTGTTCCCAATTTTATGAGAAAAAAGTTAACACTTTGTGAGAAAAAGACTGCTTTAGTTGAAAATGTTTTTAAAATTGTCTAATTGGTTTTTAATTTTCATTATTTACTTCGTTATCACAATATGTCTCTATAAACATTTGTTTTTTAATTATTTTGGCCAAAGGGGGCGCATTTGAATTTCTTACACACACTTGTTATTACATATGTAGACCAGAGGGGAAGAACTTCATATTTTTACACACACTTATTTCATATGTTGACCAGAGGGGGAGCCCTTTTAAAAGCAACACACAGTCAATTTGAAAAATCCCTCCTTTTTGGGACCACTCTCATTTTGATAGATGAGACATTCTCTTTTTACAAAATATTTCTGTATAAATAACTAATAATTCAACGTTTATATTTGCAGTTTATAGTTAGGTGTGGTCTATAGTCTGGAAAATAGAGTAATTTAGTTAGAATGTATTTATTTCAGCATTTTGTAGTTTTATGTACATTTGATTTTAATCAGTTTTCATAAGTCCTTTCTTTTACAATACCGGTATATCTGTTTAGTATAATTTTTTTTTTATTAGCCTGACCTAAGCCTTGATCATAATCTTTGGGATTTACACATGGTCTCATATCATTTGACAGTGTTTATTCTGTTATATGAGTATTGAATATAATTTAAAAGTTAAGAGTAATATAACGGAATCATTGTTAATATTTAAGTGGGCCTCTGTAGTTGAAATGTGTAGAATCCCTGATAGACTGTATGTGCTGTGATGTATCATGATGATGTTTGTACTGATACACAAACTATTTATTGTATTTGTAGTTCGTCTTCATGACAGTATATCAGAGGAAGGCTTCCACTACCTCCTCTTTGACCTGTAAGTCTTATTCCTGGTTTCTTACCTTTTTTCCTTGACTCATGGAAGATAAAACTGATCATTCATTTACTCCACGTGTTTCCTCATTGCCTCTTCACCTGTTCTACTCTTCCTGTTTCCACTTCCTGTTTTCCTAGTTTTCTCATTATTTCCTGATTTCCTTAAGTTTCGCTTCCGCTCCTGCAGTCACTCCTATCCTCCTTATTTCTCTCATTCCTTATCCTTCTGCTTGATTTATTATTTTGTTGGTTGTCTTCACCATCCTCTTGATACCTGTCTTCTTCCCATTCCTCTACCACTATGTCCTATCTGTGATTTACTCTTTTTTTCCCCTCTGTTCCTTTCTTTCATCCTCTTTCCTCGTCTCTCGTCTTGCCTCCTCGTATCCTTTCCTATAATTTCCTTATTTTTCTTTCTGTTTATCTCTCATTTTTTCTGTTTCCTTCTCACTTCCTTATCCTGTTTCCTCTCATTATTTTGCTTATGTCCTCTGCTTCTCTTTCTTACGGAGCCCCTAAAGCAGAGGTGTCCTAAGTGCCGCCCCCGGGTAATTTTTTAACGGCCCTAAGCACATTCTAAACATACGATTAAAAAAAATAAAAAGCAGAAAAAGTGGTATAAAACAGCAAGCAGGTGAAATGTGACAAGAACATTTTGCAATGTTTACTCTAATAACACAAAGCTGCCATGCAGGCTGTTGTTTACTAAAAAAATTATAATAAATCAAAATCAATGTCATTATTAATAATTGACCTATTCAAGGCTCCAACGATGTCACATGAAATAATTCACTTTGAGATATTTTTTGGGGAAAATGTTGCATATTTTGTGTTTGCCATATGAAAAACAAAGTTGTTTTTTTTCTATAAAGAAGGGCCTAAAAAAAAACCCCAAAAACACCAATACTATATATATATATATATATATATATATATATATATATATATATACATATATATATATATATACTGCTCCCCTCACCTCCCAGGGGGTGATCAAGGGTGATGGGTCAAAATGCAGAGAATAATTTCGCCACATCTAGTATGTGTGTGACAATCATTGGTACTTTAACTTTACTTTAATATATAGACATATATATATATATATTTATATATATATATATATATATATATATATATATATATATAATTGACGGATGGATCTGAAGTTGATCTGAAGACGATTGTGTTTAAAGTAAACAGTTTCAAAAAAATATATATTCTTATTTTTAATGAGTAGGACCCTTTTGGATCCCCAATAATTTTAGTAGGATTTTTTCTTGTCATTGCTAAAATAATAATAATAAATTAAAATCAATGTTGTTATGTTTTGACATTTTTAAGGCTCCAATTATTATATAATCTCAAATATTCCACTTTAAAATTATATTGGGGGAAACTATTGCATATTTTGTGTTTTTTTTTCCATAACAAAACAGGGTTTTCTTTGACAAAAAGGGCATACAGCTTAAATCTTTGAAAACGTTATATTGACAGATAGACCTAATGTTGATCTAGAGATTTAAACCTTGAATAATAATACTGAATAATGACACATTTTAAATATTTTTTTGACCAAAATCCTTTTACACATATATTGTATTGGTTTTTGAAAAAAAAAAAAAAAAAATCAAAATGGCCCCCGCTTGCTTTGATTCTTCAGTGTGTGGCCCTCAGTGGAAAAAGTTTGGACACCCCTGCCCTAAGGGGACACGCGGACACATTTTACTAGGTGTAAGACAAAGACTTTATCTTCCTGGTTATTGTATCGCTACGTCTTTGACAGTATTTAAGACTTTATCGTGCCCAGAAAATGACAGTTTGCCTCTTCTGTGGTATTGATGATATTTAAAGGAGTGTTGTTAGTCCTATGTTGATGTGATAAAACCTCTTTCTTGTTTGGAAGATACACACAATTGTAACTGTTATTTCTTCCTGTACATTATAAATATGTACATGTTTGGATGTGTTCATTTATGTACAATTGTCCATCCATCCATCGGTCTTCTTCCGCTTATCCAAGGTCGGGTCGCGGGGGCAACAGCCTAAGCAGGGAAGCCCAGACTTCTCTCTCCCCAGCCACTTCGTCCAGCTCCTCCCGGGGGATCCCGAGGCATTCCCAGGCCAGCCGGGAGACATAGTCTTCCCAACGTGTCCTGGGTATTCCCCGTGGCCTCCTACTGGTCAGACGTGCCCTAAACACCTCCCTAGGGAGGCGTTCGGGTGGCATCCGGACCAGATGCCCAAACCACCTCATCTGGCTCCCCTTCATATGGAGGAGCAGCGGCTTTACTTTTGAGTTCCTCCCGGATGGCAGAGCTTCTCACCCTATCTCCAAGGGAGAACCCCGCCACCCGGCGTAGGAAACTCACTTTGGTCGCTTGTACCCGTGATCTTGTCCTTTCGGTCATATCCCAAAGCTCATGACCATAGGTGAGGATCGGAATGTAGATCGAGTGGTAAATTGAGAGCTTTGCCTTCCGGCTCAGCTCCTTCTTCACCACAACAGATCGATACAGCGTTCGCATTACTGAAGACACCGCACTGATCCGCCTGTCGACCTCAAAATCCACTTTTCCCACACTCGTGAACAAGACTCCGAGGTACTTGAACTCCTCCACTTAGGGCAAGATCTCCTCCCCAACCCGGAGATGGCACTCCACCCTTTTGCGGGCGAGAACCATGGACTCGGACTTGGAGGTGCTGATTCTCATCCCAGTCGCTTCACACTCGGCTGCGAACCGATCCAGTGAGAGATGAAGGTCCTGGCCAGATGGAGCCATCAGGACCACATCATCTGCAAAAAGCAGAGACCTAATCCTGCAGCCACCAAACCGGATCCCCTCAACGCCCGGAGTGCGCCTAGAAATTCTGTCCATAAAAGTTATGAACAGAATGGGTGACAAAGGGCAGCCTTGGCGGAGTCCAACCCTCACTGGAAACGTGTCCGACTTACTACTGGCAATGCGGACCAAACTCTGACGCTGATCGTACAAGGAGCGGACTGCCACAATAAGACAGTCCGGTACCCCATACTCTCTGAGCACTCCCCACAGGACTTCCCGAGGGACACGGTCGAATGCCTTCTGCAAGTCCACAAAGCACATGTAGACTGGTTGGGCAAACTCCCATGCACCCTCAAGGACCCTGCCCAGAGTATATTTTTCCCACACCTACCAAGACCAGGAAGAAAACAACACTGTTCCTCCTGAGTCCCAGGTTGGACTATCCGGCGTAACCTCCTTACCGGGAATAGACCTTACCGGGAAGGCTGAGGAGTGTGATCCGATGTAAAATCGTCATTAAATATAATATTGCCTGACAAAACGTGATTACAATACCCTTATGGGTGTTACATATGTACAAATCAAGTACCTACTGTACTGTTTACTTGATGAAATATCCTTTTTAGAACAAATATCCACCAAAATGACCCCTTTGTTGCTGCCAAAAATGTATTTCAAGTAATATTTTGATATTGACACACCTTATCTCTGCATATTCCACTATAATACCCTTATGGTCATTACATATTTATAAATCAAGTACCTACTGTATTTGATGTACTGGGCTCCATCTAGTGGTATGCAAAAGAATTGCTTTTCTGAAATACAGTGATTTATTTTCCTTTATTCAAACAGTGTTACCTTTCAAACTGTGTGTAATGTTACAGTGGCCAATTATATATAAAAATACTTGTTGAATAAAAGCTTTGCCTTGTTTTAATGAATACTTACTTAGGCCTATTGCGCTACTGTATTTCCATGTTGCTCTTAATGGTGAGACTTGGGGAGCCAAGTGCTTTCTGAGGTTGTACCGTATTTTTCGGAGTATACGTCTCACCGGCAGAAAATGCATAAGAAAGAAGAAAAAAAACATATATAAGTCGCACTGGAGTATAAGTCGTATTTTTGGGGGAAATTTATTTGATAAAACCCAACACCAAGAATAGACATTTGAAAGGCAATTTAAAATAAATAAAGAATAGTGAACAATAGGCTGAATAAGTGTACGTTATATGAGGCATAAATAACCAACTGAGAAGGTGCCTGGTATCTCAACGTAGCATATTATGGTAAGAGTCATTCAAATAACTATAACATATAGAACATGTTATACCTTTACCAAACAATCTGTCACTCCTAATCGATGAAATCTTCTTCCTCGATGTCGCTTCTAAACAACTCTGCCAACTCCAAAGGTATGGGCCGCTTCCTCTTGTTGTTTTCTGCTGCATATTTCACTACGTCCAGCTTGTAATCTCCAGTACATAATTTCCTTTTTGGTGCCATTTTTGTTCAGCCCTTCTCAGTTTTTATAAGTTACCGCCAACACTGAAATGATCCATTTTAATAGCTACGGCAGTAGCATGTAGCATATGGCAGTTAGCATTCCATGACCCACAATGCACTTCTGCCATGACCCTTCCCCGCCCAATTCTTATTTGTTGACGTGTGTGTGACGATTGCTGACATTTTATTCGTCTCTTCCCCGAATGAGATAAATAATATTATTTAATATTTTATGGTAATGTGTTAATAATTTCACACATAAGTCGCTCCAGAGTATATGTCGCACCCCCGGCCAAACTATGAAAAAAAAATGCAATTTATAGTCCGAAAAATACGGTACTTGATGAAAAAGATTAGACAACCACTTGTCTCGATTCTTCCATTTCCTTTTCAAACGTTTCCCTTTCATTGCTTTTATCTCCCCTCATCCGAAAGAAGAAAGGGAAGAAAGTTCATCTCTAGTTTCAAACACATTTGTTTTGCTTTTTGTGGTTTTCCCTCACTTTCTGACATGCACATGCATCTTTTTAAGAGGATGACACCCCAAAAAGATGCCAGTCCTGTAGGAAACAAGTCACTTGTTCTCAAGTCCTTGTTTTTGTTTCCTCCTTATCTACTCCGGTTTTCTCATTCACCTCTGTTTTTCTCCTTTCTCTTTTTCTTTTCTCTCCTCATTTTCTCCACAAAGTTGCCTTCTCACTTTTCCCCCCTCTTCTCATTCCCTTTCCATTTGTTTTCAACTTTTTCCTCATCATTTCTTCATCTCTCTGTTCTTCTCCTCCCCTCGCCTTTCCGACACATACAATTACATAACTCCCTCTCTCATGTTTTAATCCCCCCACTTTGCCCATACACACTACTACCCACTCCCACACATCCAGCTCTCTGCCATCCCCTTCTAGTTTCCATGGTTACTACATCATGTGGGGTGTATTGGGGAAGGTGGGGCAGCAGCAAAGATGATGGAGAAAGAAATAAAGAGGAGTTTACGTTTCTTTTTTTTCCCCCATGGCAGGGTGACTGGAGGTGAACTGTTTGAGGACATTGTAGCCAGAGAGTATTACAGTGAGGCAGATGCCAGGTAGGTGGACCACCACGGCCCTCTTGTTTTACCTGTCTTCACTACTCCTTTTCTGTCTTTTAATACAACATTCCCACACCTTTTTGCACACTTCCGGTATTTTTGATTCTGATTAAAAATGCACTAATTAGTAGGGGTGTAACGTTACATAAAAATTTCGGTTCGGTGCGTACCTCGGTTTAGAGGTCTCGGTTCGGTTCATTTTCGATACAGTAAGAAAACAACAAAATATACATTTTTTGGTTATTTATTTACCAAATTTGTAAACAATGGCTTTATCCTTTTAACATTGGGAACACTATAATAATTCTGCCCATGTTAATCCACATTAAACTGCCTCAAGTTGTTGCTTTGATTAAATACAATGACAAAACCTTTCTTCTACATATAAAAAGTGCAACATTAAACAGTTTCAAGTCAACTCATCATGCGTAATTTATTACAGCATTTGGGAAGCCTGTAGTTGACTTTTATTATGTAAATTTAATTTTTTTGTCAACGTGTGATAGCAGGGACCCTGCCATTCAAAACTAGGCTGCTACATTACTAATGATTAATATAACTATAGCTGAAAGAATAGTACAATAGCAATAGGAAAGGCTATTCATCCCTGAACACCATGGACTTCATGTTAGTTCATGTGAAATAACAGACAGACCGGGCTTTGCTGCCCCTAACACACACACACACACACACACACACACGCACACGCACACGCACACACACACACACACACACACACACACACACACACACACACACACAGCAAAATGAGCTAACGTTACGCTAAAAGCTAATTAGCTTTCACCTCAAGCCAGAACTGCGAGCGTGCTGAACTGCAGTTTAAGTTTCTAGAAGGTCAACGGGCTCGTAGTAATGCTAGTAGTAGTTGTGACTGGGAAGTGTTTTTTATAATTTGGGGAGAGTACGATGTCCGCTGCTAAACACGTATCTGCTCGACACTGAAGCATTGACAATATGCGTTCTGAATACACACTGTTGATTGGCTGTTACATCGCTCTGAATACGCACTGCTGATTGGCTTTGTATGTAGCCAATCAGATGGTTGTGTGGGCGGGAATATGCTGGGTGCTCAGCCAGAGGCAGAAAGCAGTGCAGTTTGTTAAGACTTTAGATTACAAACTCATTCGATACACCTCCAAACCGGACCGAAACCCCTGTACCGAAACGGTTTAATACAAATACACATACCATTACACCCCTACTAACTAGGTACACCTGCATCTAATGATACCAAAGGGTATTCGCTTTTTTTTTTAATCAGTTTTTTTATTTATGTTTGTATTATTATTATGTTTTTTGCCCCCAAGACCTTCCGTAGCTTCTGCCCTCCCCCTTATTTCCTTAGCATAGATTGACACACACAGCACAACATGGATATATTGCTAACGCAAACTAAAGTAAGACGTTTGTTCCAAAGAAAAGAAAAGTGTTGTCAGTGGTTTAGTTTTGTGGCAACAGGTGAGCTACAAATGACTGCTCGCTTCAAAGTCTGTTTAAAAAAAGGCAGCAGCGCAACAAAAATTTTCCAGCATCTGAAACGGAAGCATCCAGCCAACTCTTTAAAAGGCAAACAACACATAAACTCGCATTAAAAAGCAGCTTCCTTTGGTGGAATCATTTACGGAAAGTACCATGCTTGTAGGTTAAGAACGAAGCACAGGGAAAAATGACTAAAGGAGTCACTCTGCATGTCCCTAAAGATGTGGTGCTTCAACGTTGAAAAGGCCTGCGTAGAGACCTCTCAATGCTACATTTTTATTTACAGAAGTATTGTATTCAAGACAGAAGATTTAAATAAATCAAATCAAACTTTATTTATTTAGGACTTCTCATATATCATCATCATCATCATCAATCTTTATTGCAGACGTTAAGATCCATTAAATATATAAAAACACAATAACAAACATTAAAAACAAAACAAAACACTAAAACATTTAAAAAACTAAACAATATACAGGCAAGTGGCAAACAAAGTGTTGTACAAAAAAAATAGAAGACAAGAAAGCGCGCACACAGCACTATTGACAATAATAAAACAAAAACAAAACCTGGCATGTCGTGAGCAGTGTTGGTTAGTTACTGAAAACCAGTAACCAGTTACAGTGACTAGTTACTTTATATCAAACGTAACTCAGTTACTTACACCAAAAAGTAATGCGTTACTGTGAAAAGTAACTATTTAGTTATTCTTTAAAAAAAAAAAAAAAAAATTGTAAGTCACCCATTAATGCCCCTTTAGCCTTCATTTCAGTACTGTTACTGCACTGGAGAATAATACCATCTGTTGATCAACTTGACATGCATTTGCACCACTGAACTCTGCTCAGCAATGTGGTCTACATACACCACACAAAGACAATGATATGTTTCAAAGGGCCAATTATTTTTTTAGGCCAGAACAAATTGACAAAACTATCTTAAATGGCGGCAGCATAACTAACATAAGTAACAAACAGCATAACAACAACGTAGCTGTAAACCTGACTTCACCCAAGGAAGGCACACATGACATACACAGAGCCTAACCAGGCATTTTTCTCTCAAGGAATTCGAAAACAAAATCATGTCTTCAGGAGATCAACACTCTACTGAAGCCCAGCACATTCCACGCATCCACATTTCCCCAGTTTTAGTTTAGAGATAAGAAAGATTGACCTGGCCCACTAGAATTCTTCTTTACACTCTATGCATTTAGAGTGATGTGATAATCAGACACTCTAGAAGTCTAGAATGAAAGAGCAACAGTATAAAAGAGATTTCAGAGGAAACCAGAGTGTGTACCTTCAAGTGCTGAAAGATGAATGATGACAAGATGTAGTCCAGCCCCTTATACGTTTTCTTTAGCTTGCTTACCATTTTTATGTACTCACTGTCCAGGTACTTGGAACATGTTTTCCATGTCATTTGCTGTTTGACGCCGCTATCATGCTATTTAGCTGCCTCAAATCGGGTGACTCCACTGTAGAAATAGCCTGCATGTCTTCTAGCACATACGCTGCAATGGCTATATCAAGTTTGTCCTGCTTAGCAGTCCCTCCGTTAAAATCCTGAGGTGGAGGTGGAGGTTAAGCGTGTCTCTCTTTACTAGCTTCCTCGAAGCATGTTGCTTTTGTAGCTGTTTTCAGCAGATTTGAATTGCTGTTTTGGGCAGTCGATAGGATCTTTGATCCAAGACACAACTTACATTTAACTAAAATGTTCTTTTTTTTGATTTCGACAAAAGAATAGTAGTGAGAATATCTCTGCCATAATGTCTTGTTAGTAAACACAGACACGCCCCCTCCACCACACAAAGACACACACAAACACACACACAAACACACGCGCAAATTATTCTCACACAATGATAACGCTAATGCTCCCTCAGTCACAAATGTAAACACGTGTTCATGATGTTTGTCGGCCATTTTTCTGGCGTCAAGCTTGCAGAAGTTAGTAAAACGCACCTTTGAGGCGCCCACACTGGAGAATAAAATTCACGGCATCTAAAAAAAACCAGTGTGACGCATATAATAAAATACATGTAAATATAAATAACACATTAATACAGGGGTGTCCAAACTTTTTCCACAGAGGGCCGCACACGTAAAAATTTAAACATGCAGGGGCCATTTTGATATTTTTCATTTTCAAACCATAACAAAATATATGGATTTTTTTTTTTTTTTAAATCCTTAGGGCTCCTGGGGAGCATAGAGGGTCTCAGTCACTAAAATGTTAAAAATAAGTCAAATTATTATTATTTTTATTTATTTAATGCTTGCAGTAAATCTCTATATCAACTAGAGGTTGATATAAAGTAAAACAAATAATGTGTTATGCCTTTTCTGTCAAAGACAACTTTATTTTTTATAGTAAAACTGAAATATGTAGTATTTGGATGGATAGATAGTACTTTATTGATTCCTTCAGGAGAGTTCCTTTATTTAGCTATTAAAGCCCTCAAAGATCAATAATGAAGGACACCATTGATTTTAATTATTTAATATTTTTGAGTAATCACAGTGAAAAGTTAAATAAAATCCTACTAAATATATTTGAGATCCGAAAGGTTCCCCACTCATAAAGTGATACATTTTTATTAGTTGTTTTTTTTACTTTTAACACTTAAATTTCAAGATCAACTTCCGATATATCTGTCGATTTTTTTTAGTTTTAAGCAATTTTTTTGTTTTATGCTCTTTTGTCGAAACTTTGATGTTTTTATATGGCAACCACACAACATATGCAATATTTTTTCAACATAAAACATTTTAAAGTGATCATTTTTAAGTAATAATTCATTATAACAGATTTTTTTTGTCCTTTTTTTTTGAGCAATGGAAAAAAAAAAGAGAACAAAAAAACTGCCTGCATGGCAGCTGTGTCAACATTGCCACCTTTTCTCATTAGATTTCACCTCATTCCACTTTTTTTTTTTTAAATGTTTTTTAAAATTTTTTAAATACTATGAATTTTACAATTTTTGCAGAATGTGTGGCGGGCCGGTAAACGATTAGCTGCGGGCCGCAAATGGCCTCCGGGCCGCACTTTGGACACCCCTGCATTAATAAGTTAATACAAATGAAACATTGAAAGAACAATAGTAGTAATATTAATATTAATTAAGATAGAAAACAACACAACACATAATATTTAAGTTGGTACCTTTTTGAGCTCCCATGTTGGAGTTTATTCATTTGCATGCAATGATATGCTACATACCCTGTGATGAGGTAGCGACTTGTCCAGGGTGTACACACCTTCCGCCCGAATGCAGCTGAGATAGGCTCCAGCACCCACTTGCAACCCCAAAAGGGTCGAACTGTAGAAAATGAATGGATGGATGGATATGCTACATTTTTGTTTACAGAAGTATTTTATTCAAGACAGAAGTTTTACCTCACGCAGGAAGCTCTATATTGAATAACTTTGATTAGGAAAATGCAAATTGATCATTATAATAGCAGAAGCCTCACAATAATTATGACACAACTAGTTTATTTTTTTTTAAATAATTATTTTATACAATGTCCAATTTATGTCTGTTTTAAAAAAACAACAAATTTATAAGGGTTGAGTTGCAGTACACTATTTTTTAAATCAAATTTAAGCAAAACTTGTTTTTAATTATCTTTTTCATTTGTATTCATTAGTTACTTTAAAAAAGTAACCAAAACATTTTTTTTTTTTCCCAATTTGAGATTCAATATTTAGGCCATATCGCCCAGGCCTGGTTTTACACTGCAGAATTCTTCAAATAAGGACACTTATTACATATGTCTAACTCGGGGTCCCTCAACTAAAATGAAAGTAGCTCCATCCAGATTGATTGATTGAAACTTTTATTAGTACCGTATTTTTCAGAGTATAAGTCGCTGTGGAGTATAAGTCGCACCTGCCGAAAATGCCCAATAAAGAAGGAAAAAAAAAACATGTATAAGTCGCACTGGAGTATAAGTCGCATTTTTTGGGGAAATGTATTTGATAAAACCCAACACCAAGAATAGACATTTGAAAGGCAGTTTAAAATAAATGAAGAATAGTGAACAGGCTGAATAAGTGTACGTTATATGAGGCATAAATAACCAACTGAGAAGGTGCCTGCTATGTTAACGTAACTTATTATGGTAAGAGTCATTCAAATAACTATAACATATAGAACATGCTATACCTTTACCTAACAATCTGTCACTCCTAATCGCTAAATCCCATGAAATCTTATACGTCTAGTCTCTTACGTGAATGAGCTAAATAATATTAATTGATATTTTACGGTAATGTGTTAATAATTTCACACATAAGTCGCTTCTGAGTATAAGTAGCACCCCCGGCCAAACTATGAAAAAAACTACGACTTATAGTCCGAAAAATACGGTAGATTGCACAGTTCAGTACATATTCCGTACATTTGACCACTAAATGGTAACACACCACGTTCATCAATTAATGGTAAAGTTAGTAAGTTGGATACAGAACATTTTCTCGAGTGAAGGTCAGGTCAGGGAAGACAGGAAGGTAAAAAACAAAAACGAAAAAACAATGGCTGGTCACATTGCCATGTTTTTTACAGCCACCGTCTCTGAACATGAAATTTTTTCCAGCGGAAATAATGAACATAAATTACTAAACTATTTTATCTCTCCAGTTTTCTGGAGAGATAAAGATATCATGGCGCTCACATATCCCATTACAGAGTTGTTTTCTATTGCCGATGTCCTCTTCTCCGCCTGTCCATCTCGGCGGGTAGACACGGCGAGGGAGGGCAAATCCCTTCTTCTTTCCTTTCCAATGCTCACGCATCCTTTCTCCATTATTTTCCTGGATATCACTCTTTCTTTCGCTTTTCTTTTGTCTACCTCTGCATTTCGATCCGCCATGTTTACCGCCTGGAATGCAAAGATTTGATTACGCTTGCATGTAGTTGGTCAGTGTATTTCATAGAGTATGTAGTTGTTAGGTCTTTATTGTCATTGCACAAGTACAACAAAACTTTGTTTTCAGCACAAACCCGTTCAAGATTAGACAAACAAACAGTGTACAGGGTTATAGAACAGGAACGCTGATGGGTCGCCACAAGGCGCCCCGTAAAAGATGGGAAAAAGGTAAATCGCTGGGGAAGGATGAGTAAAAAAAATACAATCTAGACTGGGCTCCTAAGGGGGCCCAGTCTGGAGTGGGAAAAAACCTCCAAAGCATGGAGGTTTACCTCGAATTGATTTACGTGGACCCCGACTTAAACAAGTTGAGAAACTTATTCGGGTGTTACCATTTAGCGGTCAATTGTACGGAATTTGTACAGTACTGTGCAATCTACTAATACAAGTTTCAATCAATCAATCAAAAAGCAAAGCACATATACATATTACAACGTACATCTCCAGATATCTAGCAACAGAGGGAAGGGAGTGCGGAGTCATGGTGGTAGGCCGCAGCTCTCAGGCGGTGACCATCCTTTCATCACCCCTATGGGATTTGCGTCGAGGGCGTTGGGTTGAAGTGCTTAAATAGAAGTGCTCTGTCAAAACTTCAAATACTTAAAAACGAATAGACTATAGGTCGAGGTCCTCATGAGACAATGCCTAAGCCCTGACTCAGTTAGTTATCCTTAGTTTAGCTCAGGGGTGTCAAACTCTTTTTAGCTCGGGGGGCCGCATGGAGGAACATTTTTTCCTACGTGGGCCGGACGGGGAAAATCATGGCATAACTAGAGTGTCCGCCCTGAGATCAGTAGGTTGTGAGTTCAAACCCCGGCCGAGTCATACTAAAGACTATAAAATGGGAGCCATTACCTCCCTGCTTAGCACTCAGCATCAAGGGTTGGAATTGGGGGTTAAATCACCAAAAATGATTCCCGGGCGCGGCACCGCTGCTGCTCACTGCTCCCCTCACCTCCTAGGGGGTGAACAAGGGGATGAGTCAAATGCAGAGGACACATTTCACCACACCTAGTGTGTGTGTGACTATCATTTGTACTTTAACTTTAAAACTACGGCCACTTCAGGTTGTTTTCTGTTTTACTTCTGCCCAAAATAGAACAAGCATATTCTGAAAATGTAAAATAACACAAATAATCCTCTTGACAAAACACTTCAAGTGAGTTGAAAATTCTGAGGAAAGAATTCAATCAATCAATCAATGTTTACTTATATAGCCCTAAATCACTAGTGTCTCAAAGGGCTGCACAAACCACCTCAACATCCTCGGTAGGCCCACATAAGGGCAAGGAAAACTCACACCCAGTGGGACATCGGTGACAATAATGACCCAGTGGGACGTCGGTGACAATGATGACTATGAGAACCTTGGAGAGGAGGAAAGCAATGGGTGTCGAGCGGGTCTAACATGATACTGTGAAAGTTCAATACACAATGGATCCAACACAGTCGCGAGAGTTCAGTCCAAAGCGGATCAAACACAGCAGCGAGAGTCCCGTTCACAGCGGAGCCAGCAGGAAACCATCCCAAGCGGAGGCGGATCAGCAGCGCAGAGATGTCCCCAGCCGATACACAGGCAAGCAGTACATGGCCACCGGATTGGACCGGACCCCCTCCACGAGGGAGAGTGGGACATAGAAGAAAAAGAAAAGAAACGGCAGATCAACTGGTCTAAAAAGGGAGTCTATTTAAAGGCTAGAGTATACAAATGAGTTTTAAGGTGAGACTTAAATGCTTCTACTGAGGTGGCATCTCGAACTGTTACCGGGAGGGCATTCCAGAGTACTGGAGCCCGAACGGAAAACGCTCTATAGCCCGCAGACTTTTTTTGGGCTTTGGGAATCACTAATAAGCCGGAGTCCTTTGAACGCAGATTTCTTGCCGGGACATATGGTACAATACAATCGGCAAGATAGGATGGAGCTAGACCGTATAGTATTTTATACGTAAGTAGTAAAACCTTAAAGTCACATCTTAAGTGCACAGGAAGCCAGTGCAGGTGAGCCATCCATCCATCCATTTTCTACCGCTTATTCCCTTTCGGGGTCGCGGGGGGCGCTGGCGCCTATCTCAGCTACAATCGGGCGGAAGGCGGGGTACACCCTGGACAAGTCGCCACCTCATCGCAGGGCCAACACAGATAGACAGACAACATTCACACTCACATTCACACACTAGGGCCAATTTAGTGTTGCCAATCAACCTATCCCCAGGTGCATGTCTTTGGAAGTGGGAGGAAGCCGGAGTACCCGGAGGGAACCCACGCATTCACGGGGAGAACATGCAAACTCAACACAGAAAGATCCCGAGCCTGGATTTGAACCCAGGACTGCAGGAACTTCGTATTGTGAGGCAGACGCACTAGGCGTAATGTGATCAAACTTTCTTGTTCTTGTCAAAAGTCTAGCAGCCGCATTTTGTACCAACTGTAATATTTTAACGCTAGACATGGGGAGACCCGAAAATAATACGTTACAGTAGTCGAGGCGAGACGTAACAAACGCATGGATAATGATCTCAGCGTCTTTTTTTGGCGTTGAGTTGCAAAAAGTTAGCGGACATCCATTGTTTAATTTCATTAAGACACGCCTCCAGCTGACTACAATCCGGCGTGTTGGTCAGCTTTAGGGGCATGTAGAGTTGGGTGTCATCAGCATAACAGTGAAAGCTAACACCGTATTTGCGTATGATGTCACCTAGCGGCAGCATGTAGATGCTGAAGAGTGCAGGGCCAAGGACCGAACCCTGGGGAACTCCACACGTTACCTTAACGTAGTCCAAGGTCACATTGTTATGGGAGACACACTGCATCCTATCAGTAAGATAAGAGTTAAACCAAGACAGGGCTAAGTTTGACATACCAATTCGTGTTTTGATACGTTCTAATAAAATATTATGATCGACGGTATCGAAAGCAGCGCTAAGATCGAGGAGCAGCAACATAGATGACGCATCAGAATCCATCGTTAGCAATAGATCATTAGTCATTTTTGCGAGGGCTGTCTCCGTGGAGTGATTCGCCCTGAAACCGGATTGAAAGGTTTCACATAGATTGTTAGACGCTAAGTGTTCATTTAACTGCTCCGCAACAATTTTTTCGAGGATTTTTGAAATAAAGGGAAGGTGAGACACCAGTCGGTAGTTTACCATGAGGTCAGGATCGAGGTTAGGTCTTTTAAGAAGAGGATGAATAACCGCTTTTTTGAATGCTAGGGGAACAGTGCCCGAGGAGAGTGATAAGTTTATAATATTTAGCACTGATGGACCTAATAATACAAAGAGCTCCTTGATCAGTTTCCCAGGAAGAGGGTCAAGTAAACATGTTGTTTGTTTTATTCCATTTACACGTTGTAACAATTCCTCTAATGTTATTTACTCAAAACGAGAGAAACTATTTTGGAGGGCAGTATCCGCCGTATATACAATCGTATCAGTGTTAATAGAACCCCGTTGTAGCTGGGACGCATTGTCTTTAATCTCCTTTCTAATGACTTCAATTTTCTTACTAAAGAATTGCATAAAGTCATCAGCTGAGTGGGTTGAGCTACTGGAAGGGGTCCCTTGTTGGGTTAGCGATCCTACCGTACTAAACAAAAATTTAGGATCGTTTTTATTACGGTGGATGAGATTTGAGTAATATTTAGCTTTAGCTAAGGTAAGCATGCGTTTACAAGTTATTAAACCATCACTCCATGCTTGATGGTGCACCTCAAGTTTAGTCGTGCGCCATTTGCGTTCCAGCTTTCTACATAATCATTTCTGAGCTCTAGTTTCTTCTGTAAACCACGGGGTGCGCTTTTTTGGAGCCTTTTTTAACTTTAGCGGTGCTATGTTATCAATGGTTTCGCGCAGGGCGTCGTTAAAGTTGTTAGTGAGGTTATCAATAGAGCCCACATATTTTGGGAATTGTGCCATTACCGAGGGCAGTAGGTCAGCAAGAGTTGTCGTTGTGGCCGTATTAATGTTGCGGCTGCTATAGCAGTTATTATTATTATTAGTTTGACGAACATGCGTCTGAACCTCGAATTTTATAAGGTAATGATCGGACAATACTTTAGTATACGGGAGTATCGTAACTTTGGAAACGGTGATACCCCTGACAAGCACTAGGTCTATCGTATTACCGTTGCGATGCGTGGGTTCATTTATTATTTGTGTGAGACCACAGCTATCAATTATAGTCTGGAGCGCTACGCACGGTGGGTCCGATGGGGTATTCATATGGATATTAAAGTCCCCCATTATGATTATATTATCGGCGTGTGTCACTAGATCAGCAACGAACTCTGAGAATTCATTGATAAAGTCCGAATAGGGCCCTGGGGGGCGGTAGATAACAGCCAGGTGTAGAGGCAGCGGTGTGACAGACCTTATAGTAAGCACCTCGAACGATTTATATTTATTATTTATGTTAGGACTAAGGTTAAAGTTTTCGTTGTATATTAGTGCGACCCCCCCACCCCTTTTAAGCGGACGGGCAATATGCGCATGTGTAAAGTTAGGAGGACATGCCTCATTTAGCGCAAAAAAGTCGTTTGGTTTAAGCCAGGTTTCGCTGAGACCGATGACGTTAAGATTGTTGTCTCTGATGATATCATTAACTAACAACGTTTTGGGAGACAATGATCTTCTGTTTAAAAAACCTATTTTATAGGTAGTGGGCTGTTTTAGGGAATTTTTGATCAAATTATCCGTAGTAGCAATATTAATAATATTGTGTTTATTATTCCCAGTGCATTTAGTATAATTACGACCATATCTAGGAATTGATACGACGGGAATTTTCCGATTGTTTGATTGTTGCTTTGATAAACTGCACGCATCATGGTTAGCCACCTCAGTAACGGGGATTTTCCGATTGTTTGTTTGTTGCTTTGATGAACTGCACGCATCATAGTTAGCCACCTCGGTAGAACACATGTCCAACTCTGAAACACTCAAAGCAGAAAAAACTTGTTCTAATTTAACTGACTCCTTACCCAGACCAGTAGTCTCGCATCTTCCATTTAAATCCGTCAACAGGATGGAGGGAAGTGGTGTTCTGTGGGGATTAGCCTTCTGCTTTGTTTTTAGCATCGCTCGGCATCCGCGTTTCCGATCACACCGCCTGCTCCGTAGACGGCCCCCGCTGCTACTAGACTCCCCTGCTTCACAGGCCGCTGGATGTAGCCGTCGACGTATTCCCATGCTAGTTAGCACGTTTAGCACGCACTCGTCTATCAGTCCAAAACGGCCCGATATGTCCACATCCAGAAGTGTCTGGCGGTCGTACGTGATCACGGAGTGACCACGGTGTGAGCCAGCCATAAAGTTTGTAGAATTGTCCGGTATTTCTGCCAAATGTTCCATCTTTAGCAGGAGCTCCTCGAGGTCGCAGCCCGTCCGGGCGCCGCCATCTTGGAATTGGTGCAGTTTCCAAAACACCATGAAGAACACAAAGAACTTAGACTTAATCTCAGTGTATCTTCAAAGCAATTCAACTTTAAGTCACAACCCATCTAGGATTGAACAAAAACAAAATAAAGCATACCGTATTTCCTTGAATTGCCGCAGGGCATATAGTATGTGCCTGCCTTGAATTACTGCCGGGTCAAACTCGCTTACCAAAATAATTAGCCCATGCTTAGTGTTACAGCCTGGTCAAACTCATGATGTCACGAGTGACACTTCCCCTGTCATCATTTTCAAAATGGAGGAGGCTGATTTCAATACCGGTAATTTGAAATCGCATAAAGGGAAGAAGATTAAGAGCTATTCAGTTGGATTTAAGGTCCAAGCTTACATCACACTAAAATTTTTACTACATACCTTTGGTAAGTGCCGGAGTGAGAAGAGGTTTTAAAATAAATAGCGCATTCTTACTTTTACCGCATGCCTTTGGTAAGCGCAGGAGTGAGAAGAGGTTTTAAATTAATTAGCGCCCCGGCGGCAATTCAAGGAAATACGGTAAATAAAAATGCTTGTATGTATCAACTACCTCATTTGTAATTTCCACAGTTCAGTGTCTTAAAATTTGCAAAGACAATAGTTTTCACAGAACTATATCACTATATGTGTGAATGTTGTCTGTCTCTTTGTTGGCCCTGCGATGAGGTGGCGACTTGTCCAGGGTGTACCCTGCCTTCCGCCCGATTGTAGCTGAGATAGGCGCCAGCGCCCCCCGCGACCCCGAAAGGGAATAAGCGGTAGAAAATGGATGGATGGATATATCAATACCATGGATTGATTTACGTGGACCCCAACCTAAACAAGTTGAAAAAGTTATTGGGGTGTTACCATTTAGTGGTCAATTGTACAGAATATGTACTGTACTGTGCAATCTACTAATAAAAGTTTAAATCAATGAATCAATAGGATGAGATAGAGTGAGAAGCTCTGCCATCCAGGATCAGCTCAGAGTAAAGCCGCTGCTCCTCCACATGGAGAGGAGCCAGAGGAGGTGGTTCGGGCATCTGGTTAGGATGTCACCCGAAAGGCTCCCTAGGGAGGCGTTTAGGGCATATCTGACTGGTAGAAGGCCACGGGGAAGACCCAGGACACGTTGGGAAGACTATGTCTCCCGGCTGGCCTGGGAATGCCTCGGGATCCCCGGGAAGAGCTGGACGTAAGTGGCTGGGGAGAGGGAAGTCTGGGCTTCCCTGCTTAGGCTGCTGCCCCCGCGACCCGACCTCGGATAAGTGGAAGCTGGATGGATTAACTGGACTGTACTGTACTGTACAATCTACTAGTACAAGTTCAATCAATCAATCAATCAATCAATCAATCAATCAATCGTGGCGTCAGGTTAATTGGCTGTAGAACTTTGCACAATTAAATTAAACTTAAAGTACCAATGATTGTCACACACACACTAGGTGTGGCAAAATTATTCTCTGCATTTGACCCATCACCGTTGATCACCCCCTGGGAGGTGAGGTGAGCAGCAGCAGTGGACCCACCCGGGAATTATTTTTGGTGATTTAACCCCCAATTCCAAGCCTTGATGCTGAGTGCCAAGCAGGGAGGTAATGGGTCCCATTTTTATAAACCTTGGAATGACTCGGCCGGCCTTTGAACTCACAACCTACTCATCTCAGGGCGGACACTCTAACTTCAAGAATACTGAGTAGGCCTTACTTCTTGTATTAGATCAATCTTACATTTGAGATTTTCGATGCAAAGCAATATAATCCAATTTGTTTGCTGATATCTGATCAATATCAATTTCAGATGGGTACGGCCACTTTCCTCCCATCATCTCCAACACCTTTCTTTTTCCAACCAAGCCCCCGCGCTGCTTTATATATCTCTGTCCCACCGTCGGCGATGCAGTCACACGTCTGACATTCGATCCAAATTCGTAATGAGATAACGGAGCAGCGAGGAAGCATAGAGGGATGTTTTAATGTGACACTTGCCTGGCTCCATTCAGCCGCCATGAAAGTCAAATATTGTAGAAAGACTAGAACTAATGGAGAGCCACATGCTGCAAATGTTAACCACTGGCAGACAGCAGAGCAAACGTGCACTCTTGATTACTGTGCAGTGAGCTCACTTAGTGTTGATTAGCCTGCTAATCAACATTAGTTTTAATGGAGACAGGCAGTTCTTTCCATTTAAGATCCTTTTGTTTTATTGGGATTGGCACACCCGTCCCGTGTTTAGGGACGGTGAGCGTGTCATAAGCTGCCAGTCTTTGCGTTATATTCATGCTAGCATGTTTGGTTCTCAGAAAATATCATATCGTTTTTGTGTTGATGCTGAATTTACTAACACCTGCAGCAGATTCACCAAAGTCTTAAAAAGTACACCAAAATTATATTTTTAGTGCAAACCTGTCAAAGAGCAGACATACAGAACGGGAAGACTGATGGGTCACCACAAGTGAAGTGCCCTGTAAAAAAGCCAAAACAGTGGTTCTCAAACTTTTTTTTTCTTTACCAAATACCATCCATCCATCCATCAATCTTCTTCCGCTTAGCCGAGGTTGGGTCGCGGGGGCAGCAGCCTAAGCAGGGAAGCCCAGACTTCCCTCTCCCCAGCCACTTCGTCCAGCTCCTCCTGGGGGGTCCCGAGGCATTCCCAGGCCAGCCGGGAGATATAGTCTTCCCAACGTGTCCTGGGTTTTCCCCGTGGCCTCCTACCAGTTGGACGTGCCCTAAACACCTCCCTAGGGAGGCGTTCGGGCGGCATTCTGACCAGATGCCCGAACCACTTCATCTGGCTCCTCTCAATGTGGAGGAGCAGCGGCTTTATTTTGAGCTCCTCCCGGATGGCAGAGCTTCTCACCCTATCTCTAAGGGAGAGCCCCGTCACACGGCGGAGGAAACTCATTTGGGCCACTTGTACCCGTGATCTTATCCTTTCTGTCATGACCCAGAGCTCATGACCATAAGTGAGGATGGGAACGTAGATCGACCGGTAAATTGAGAGCTTTGCCTTCCGGCTCAGCTCCTTCTTCACCACGTCGGATTGGTACAAGGTCCGCATTACTGAAGACGCCGCACCGATCCGCCTGTCGATCTGACGATCCACTCTTCCTCCACTCGTGAACAAGACTCCTAAGTACTTGAACTCCTCCACTTGGGGCAGGGTCTCCTCCCCAACCCGGATATGGCACTCCACCCTTTTTGCGGGCGAGAACCATGGACTCGGACTTGGAGGTGCTGATTCTCATTCTGGTCGCTTCACACTCGGCTGCGAACCGATCCAGTGAGAGCTGAAGATCCTGGCCAGATGGAGCCATCAGGACCACATCATCTGCAAAAAGCTGAGACCTAATCCCGCGGCCACCAAACCGGAACCCCTCAACGCCTTGACTGCACTTAGAAATTCTGTCCATAAAAGTTATGAACAGAATCGGTGACAAAGGACAGCCTTGGCGGAGTCCAACCCTCACTGGAAACGTGTCCGACTTACTGCCGGCAATGCGTACCAAGTTCTGATACTGATCGTACAGGGAGCGGACCGCCACAATCAGACATTCCCATACCCCATACTCCCCACAGGACTTCCCGAGGGACACGGTCCAATGCCTTCTCCAAGTCCACAAAGCACATGTAGACTGGTTGGGCAAACTCCCATGGACCCTCAAGAACCCTGCCGAGAGTATAGAGCTGGTCCACAGTTCCACGACCAGGGCGAAAACCACAGTTCTTCCTGAAATGTGTTTCCAAATACCACCTTAGAAAACACTTGACTTTCTGAGTACCATCATAAAAGACCAACATTAAAATACAGTAGCGTAGGGCGCTTAAGAATTCATTAAAAACAAGACGGAGGTTTTACTCAAGAAGTATAATCAAAATTTTGGCCACACAGTTTGAACATTTACAAATAAAACATGCATTCCCTAACTAAGTGATTCTTCGACGCACCACTAGATGAAGCCCGCGTACCAACGGTGGTGCCCATACCACAGATTGAAAATCACAGAGTTGGGAAAAAGGTAAACATAAGGGGAAGAGAAGGAGGAGAAAAAAAGCAAGTCCCACACTAAACTCTCCTATGAAGAGGGGGTTCAGTTTAAGACCAGGAAAACAATCACATACACACAAGACAGGACAAAGAAGCAAGCAGGACAGATCCTAATCTGAGGGTAGGAAAAGTGTCCGCCTTCAATGAGAGCCAGAGAGGGGAAGGGGAAAGTGATGCAAATAGAAATTGAATATGTCAAACTGTCACCTATTGTAGGTTCTTTTTGATGATTAATTTAATTTATAAGATGAATAAAATAAACACTCAGAAAGAAAAACAAAACATGCTGGCTGAATCTGGACTACATTTAAAAACATCTCACTTTATCAATGCCATTGTTTCTATATTTAATTATTGTGTCACTTAGGGGTCGCCAAAAAACAATTCATTCCACTTCAACTTAAAGACAGCATAAGTCCATTCTAGACCGTTGATAATAAATAGGTTAGTGTTTGTCATACCTTTCATACTACCATTGTTCTCCGTTAGAGTAATTTCACTTGATTAAGCCTTTTCTAACATTTCACGTCACAAAATAATAAAAGCATGGATCTTTTGTAATGAGATGCTTGTTGGCGCAATATCGCTATCGGCCAGTACTCAACGCTCAAGGCCAATTTCGCTATCATATCGGAAGTGAAACAGTTATATCGGGTCAAGCAACGAAGTAATGAATGATAACACAAAATTAACAACTTAGAATGACTAATAATCCACAAGTTTATTGAAAAAAATGCAGTAAAACATGAAGCACAGATGCTCAGTGTGAGTGCAGGGTCAGGAGATGGACGCTGACTGGGAGTACGCCTTGAGCGCTTTTGTAATCTGAAACGGTTTCTGTTCTATTTTTTTAAGCCTCTAGAACCAAATTACATATTTGAGCACAGCAGCTGAGGCACCGAACTCCTCCCCGCCCCTCCCGTTCACCCTTTTTCTTGGTAATGTCAGTCATCCAGGCCAGTTCCCTCCCTGCCACCCACCCACTACCCCGGAGACCAGCAGGAAGTGGGACTTTAATTAGCAATGATAATTAGTCTGACACACACACCTTGCCCACACGCATGTGCACAGACCTCAAACTGTGCCCAATCGCACCTTGTCAACTATCAGAATTACATTCTCCTCAATAATTACCTTTGACACACTTAAAGCTGCTCTAGGGAATTATATTTCTCTCCACTAGGGGACACACATATGGTCTCTTTCTCGATTGGCCAAACAGATTCGGGACAGAAAGACCGTACAGTCTTCCTCTCAGGGAATTGAAGTCACTGGTCAATCCCAAGTTCTTTCAGATGACATATATGTTGAGTAAGAAGGACCATCAAGACGGAATAGGAATATTATCAAGTTTTACTAAAGCTTTAGGAGACCAGTCCAACAGTGTGCTAATACCAGCATCTAGAAGAGGTCTGAAAATCAAACGGGAAGAGACAACAGAAAGGAATACAGCCTCATTGTTCTAATACTGATAAGGTAAAAAGGGAGTATGTTATACTCCCACATTCAAACTCTTTAAGGGAAAGCACAGAGTTTACTTGCGGACATAAGATACAAGCAAAAAGAGTACACATGGGAAATTATTAGCTGCTTTGAACATGACTATGAATAAAGAAAGAACTCTTAAAAATACACGCATGTTACACACTATGCAAAACAGAACTAAAACAGAACTGGTTGCAAAGTAAACAAAAACAGAATGCTGGACAACAGCAAAGACTTACAGCGTGTGGAACAGATGGCGTCCACAATGTACATCCGTACATGACATGACAATCAACAATGTCCCCACAAAGGATAGCGTCCGCACAACTTAAATAGTTTTGATTGTGAGAACAAAGCAGGTTTGGGGAAGACATAAAACTGCTAAAAGAAAATACCAACAAAAGACAAAAAGCCACCAAAATAGGAGCGCAAGACAAGAACTAAAACGCTACACACAGGAAAGTACTCCAAATAAGTCAGGGTGTGATCTGACAGTACACCTACTTTGAGACAAGAGCTATAGTGATGCCTGCTTGGTTATGCTTTAAAGTCATATCCAACAATTGCGAGAACAACTTTTTATTGTCAATATCGGCTAATGAGTTTCATTTTTTAATGTTTTCTGCTGGTGGTGTGCCTCCGCTTTTCCATGAAAAAAATGTGCCTCGGCTCAGAAAAGGTTGAAAAACACGGTGTATTGTATATGTTGATGTAGTGTAAAAAAAAAAAAAAAAAGGCAAATACCGATATATGTGAAACAGCCAAAACACGGGGCCGATAATCGGTGGATGTATAGACTGCATAGATATTCAATACAACTGTAAGTAGACTACAGCATTTGGCGACTTGTCCAGGGTGTACCCCGCCTTCCGCCCGATTGTAGCTGAGATAGGCGCCAGCGCCCCCCGCGACCCCGAAAGGGAATAAGCGGTAGAAAATGGATGGATGGATGGATGGATGTATTAAAGTAATGTACAACCCCAGCAGCGGCGGCGATGATGACCAAGAAGAACGCGGAGTTGGAATATAATTACAACACTTTATGTACATATTTATAAACATATTTATATAATATTTACATATTTATATAATATGTAATACAAGCTCCATTCACAGACTGTGTCCCATTGCTTTTATGAGCGGTCAAGCAAGTCAAAAGCCGAAAAAAAAAAATAAAATAAATGAATATATATATGTATATATATTTATTTTTTCATTTTTATTTTTTTATTTTTATTTGTGGCAGCCGTAATTCTTTCGTGGCGGGCCGCGATAAATAAATGAATGTGTGGGAAACCCTGCATTGAATTAATTACATTATTTACAATCTGGGGAGTGGGATGAGGAGCTTTGGTTGATATCAGTACTTCAGTCATCAACAATTGCATCAACAGAGAAATGGACATTGAAACAGTGTAGGTCTTACTTAGTATGATATGTACAGCGAGCAGAGAACATAGTGAGTTCAGATGGCATAAGAACAAGTATATACATTAGAAATACATTTGATTATTTACATTAGGTTGTTTACAATCCGGGGAGATGGGATGTGAATGGAGAAGGGTATTAGTAAAAGGTTGAAGTTGCCTGGAGGTGTTGCCTTTAGGTGTTGTGGTGCATGTACAGTAGATGGCAGTATTGTCCTGTTTAAGAGTGTCACAACATTGCTGTTTACGGCAGACAAACTGCTTTACGGTAGACGAAAACGTGACTACTGTTGTTGTGTGTTACCGCGCTGGGAGGACGTTAATAAAACTGCCTAACAATAAACCCACATAAGAAACCAAGATCTCGCCCTCGATCATTCTGCAGTTATAATGTCATTGGGCATACACGCTGTTTACATTGTGGGAAAGCGAACGTGAAAACAGGCTGTCCTGACTCAGGCCACGCTCCCTCCAGCTCCGCCTGAATTTCGGGAGAAAATTTGTACCGGGAGGTTTTCGGGAGAGGCGCTGAATTTCGGGAGTTCTTGTAAAATCCGGGAGGGTTGGCAAGTATGTTTTCCGCGCTATTTTTGTTCAGCCCTTCTCATTTTTTATAAGTTAGCGCCAACGATGAAATGACCTATTTTAAGAGCTACGGCAGTAGCATATAGCATATAGCAGTTAGCATTCCATGACCCACAATGCACTTCTGCCATGACCCTCCCCCGCCGAATTCTTATTGGTGGACGTGTGTGTGACGATTGCTGACATTTTCTTCGTCTCTTCCGCGAATGAGATAAATAATATTATTTGATATTTTAGGGTAATGTGTTAATAATTTCACACATATGTCGCACCCTCGGCCAATATAAGAAAAAAAACTATGATTTATAGTCTGAAAAATACGGTAACTATTCCACACCCTTGGGAAGAGGACGGTGACGGACAACCATTCCCACCGACACATTCCAACACCTTGTGGCGATTGTCACTTCCAATGACGTGTCCCAATACTTTTGTCTATGCAGTGTACATGTTATGCCTCCATAGGCAAGAGCGGAAATAAAGCCGAGGGGTAGGAAAAGAGGATGTGCAATAGATATATTAACGCCTGAACAGCTCTCTCAGTCCTCCCACTCACTAGACGCCGTGTGGGTGTGAATCCTGCGGGCTGCCGTGTCGTTGTGCGCTCGCTATTAGTCACATATTTTGCACATTACACTCGCTTATAGCACCTTGTCGACACGCAGTCACGCACTGGCATATCTCTTTCGGTGCCTAAGCAGTGATGTTGCTCTTCCTTTTAGCCGTGGAAAAATAGCCTGGCACCAGCTCCCCCGATGAGTCACGTGTCTTCCCATATATAAGTGCTCCATTTAGCGCATTTATCCTCAAAAAGTGGCCTCCGCTCAAATTGACGCCAGGTTCCAGTAAGCGGCACTATTCTGTATGTGACTTCCTGAGTTGCTGGTCATTGCCACTGAAAACTGTGTAAATAGGAAGCCCTTAACTTGCTATAGTGCCCCCTAGTGGAACATGATGAGATGGGTCTTAGTTGCTTGTCTGAGGAATGAAGATTTTTCAACCAACTAGAAGTCCATCCATCCATTTTCTACTGCTTGTCCCTTTTGGGGTCGCTGGAGCCTATCTCAGCTGCATTGGGGCGGAAGGCGAGGTACACCCTGGACAAGTCGCCACCTCATCACAGGGCCAACAGAGATAGACGGACGACATTCACACTCACATTCACACACTAGGGTCAATTTAGTGTTGCCAATCAACCTGTCCCTAGGTGCATGTCTTTGGAGGTGGGAGGAAGCCGGAGTACCCGGAGGGAACCCAGGCATTCACGGGGAGAACATGCAAACTCCACAAAGAAAGATCCCGAGCCTGGGATTGAACCCAGGACGGCAGGACCTTCGTATTGTGAGGCAGACTGCAGGACCTTCGTATTGTGAGGCAGACGCACTAACCCCTCTTCCACCGTGAAGCCCTGATCCGATACAATATTTTATTATTTTGTATTGTGAAAAGTTAGAAAAAGGTTTTATTAAGTAAAATAATGGTAGCTACACAAAAACACTAACCTAATTATTATCAACTGTCTGTAATGGACTTAGGATGTCTTTGAGTTGAAATGGAATGGAAATGGCTTTTTTGGCGACATCTAGTGGCCACAATAATTCATTAGGTTAAGCTCATGAGGCAGTAAATTTGAATGATACGGACACGTTTGTTACTGGATACTTTTTAATACGCTTGTGCCTTAGAGCAGGGGTCACCAACCTTTTTGAAACCAAGAGCTACTTTTTGGGTACTGATTAATGCGAAGGGCTACAAGTTTGATACACACTTAAATAAATTGCCAGAATAGCCAATTTGCTCAATTTACCTTTAACTCTGTTATTATTAATAAGTAATGATATTTATCTTTGTGGAAACACTGATCATCTTCATGATTTTTCACAATAAATATATATAGAAACAGATAAATATTTTTATAAATATATTTCGACTCTTTAAAATTCTAATTTCTACCGAAAAAAGAGAAAAACTAGCTAATTCGAATCTTTTTGAAAAATTAAAAAAATAATTTATTGAACATCATTAGTGAGTTTCCTGATTAAGATTAATTTTAAAATTTTAATGGCATGTTTTAAATAGGTTAAAATCCAGTCTGCACTTTGTTAAAATATATAACAAATTAGACCAAGCTTTATTTCTAACAAAGACAAACAATTCTTTTGAATTTTAATCATCAATCAATGTTTATTTATATAGCCCCAAATCACAAATGTCTCAAAGGACTGCACAAATCATTACGACTACAACATCCTCGGAAGAACCCACAAAAGGGCAAGGAAAACTCACACCCAGTGGGCAGGGAGAATTCCCATCCAGTGGGACGCCAGTGACAATGCTGACTATGAGAAACCTTGGAGAGGACCTCAGATGTGGGCAACCCCCCCCCCCCTCTAGGGGACCGAAAGCAATGGATGTCGAGCGGGTCTAACATGATACTGTGAAAGTTCAATCCATAGTGGCTCCAACACAGCCGCGAGAGTTCAGTTCAAGCGGATCCAAGACAGCAGCGAGAGTCCCGTCCACAGGAAACCATCTCAAGCGGAGGCGGATCAGCAGCGTAGAGATGTCCCCAACCAATACACAGGCGAGCGGTCCATCCTGGGTCCCGACGAGCGGTCCATCCTGGGTCTCGACTCTGGACAGCCAATACTTCATCCATTGTCATCGGACCGGACCCCCTCCACATGGGAGGGGAGGACATAGGAGAAAAAAGAAAAGAAACGGCAGATCAACTGGTCTAAAAAGGAGGTGTATTTAAAGGCTAGAGTATACAGATGAGTTTTAAGGTGAGACTTAAAAGCTTCTACTGAGGTAGCATCTCAAACTGTTACCGGGAGGGCATTCCAGTACTGGAGCCCGAACGGAAAACGCTCTATAGCCCGCAGACTTTTTTTGGGCTCTAGGAATAACTAATAAGCCGGAGTCTTTTGAACGCAGATTTCTTGCCGGGACATATGGTACAATACAATCGGCAAGATAGGCTGGAGCTAGACCGTGTAGTATTTTATACGTAATTAGTAAAACCTTAAAGTCACATCTTAAGTGCACAGGAAGCCAGTGCAGGTGAGCCAGTACAGGCGTAATGTGATCAAACTTTCTTGTTCTTGTCAAAAGTCTAGCAGCCCCATTTTGTACCAACTGTAATCTTTTAATGCTAGACATGGGGAGACCCGAAAATAATACGTTACAGTAATCGAGACGAGACGTAACAAACGCATGGATAATGATCTTGGCGTCTTTAGTGGACAAAATGGAGCGAATTTTAGCGATATTACGGAGATGAAAGAAGGCGGTTTTAGTAACGCTTTTAATTTGTGACTCAAAGGAGAGAGTTGGGTCGAAGATAATACCCAGATTTTTTACCGAGTCACCTTGTTTTATTATTTGGTTGTCAAATGTTAAAGTTGTATTATTAAATAGAGGTCGGTGTCTAGCAGGACCGATAATCAACATTTCCGTTTTTTTGGCGTTAAGTTGCAAAAAATTTGCGGACATCCATTGTTTAATTTCATTAAGACACGCTTCCAACTGACTACAGTCCGGCGTGTTGGTCAGCTTTAGGGGCATGTAGAGTTGGGTGTCATCAGCATAGCAGTGAAAGCTAATACCGTATTTGCGTATGATGTCACCTAGCGGCAGCATTTAGATGCTGAAGAGTACAGGGCCAAGGACCGAACCCTGGGGAACTCCACACGTTACCTTAACATAGTCCGAGGTCATACTGTTATGGGAGACGCACTGCACCCTGTCAGTAAGATAAGAGTTAAACCAAGACAGGGCTGAGTCTGACATACCAATTCGTGTTTTGATACGCTCCAATAAAATATTATGATCGACGGTATCGAAAGCAGCGCTAAGATCGAGGAGCAGCAACATAGATGACGCATCAGAATCCGTCGTTAGCAATAGATCATTAGTCAATTTTGCGAGGGCTGTCTCCGTAGAGTGATTTGCCCTGAAACCGGATTGAAAGGTTTCATATAGATTGTTAAACGCTAAGTGTTTATTTAGCTGCTCTGCAACAATTTTTTCGAGGATTTTCAAAATAAAGGGAAAGTGAGACACCTGTCGGTAGTTTACCATGAGGTCAGGATCGAGGTTAGGTCTTTTAAGGAGAGGATGAATAACCGCTTTTTCGAATGCTAGGGGAACAGTGCCCGAGGAAAGTGATAAGTTTATAATATTTAGCACTGACGGACCTAATAATACAAAAAGCTCCTTGATAAGTTTCCCAGAAAGTGGGTCAAGTAAACATGTTGTTTTTTTTATTCCATTTACACGTTGTAAAAATTCTTCTAATGTTATTTCATCAAAACAAGAGAAACTATTTTGGATATTTGCAGTATCCGCCGTATATACAGTCGTATCTGTGTTACTATAACCCAGTTGTAGCTGGGACGCATTGTCTTTAATCTCCTTTCTAATAAGTTCAATTTTCTTATTAAAGAACTTCATAAAGTCATCTGCCGAATGGGTGGAGCTACTGGAAGGAGTCCCTTGTTGGGTTAGCGATGCTACTGTACTAATCAAAAATTTTGGATCGTTTTTATAATGCGGATGAGATTTGAGTAGTAATTAGTTTTAGCTAAGGTAAGCATGCGTTTATAAGTTATTAAACTATCACTCCATGCTTGATGGTGCACCTCAAGTTTAGCCGTGCGCCATCTGCGTTCCAGCTTTCTACATAATAATTTCTGAGCTCTAGTTTCTTCAGTAAACCATGGCGTACGCCTTTTTGGAGCCTTTTTTAACTTCAGCGGTGCTATACTATCAATGGTTTCGCGCAGGGCGTTGTTAAAGTTGTTAGTGAGGTTATCAATAGAGCCCACATACTTTGGGAACGGTGCCATTACCGAGGGCAGTAGGTCAGCCAGAGTCGTCGTTGTGGCAGCATTAATGTTGCGGCTGCTATAGCAGTTATTATTATTATTAGCTTGCCGAACATGAGTCTGAACTTCGAATTTTATAAGGTAATGATCGGACATTACTTTAGTACACGGGAGTATCATAACTTTGGAAACGGTGATACCTCTGACAAGCACTAGGTCTATCGTATTACCGCTGCGATGCGTCGGTTCATTTATTATTTGTGTAAGACCACAGCTATCAACTATAGTCTGGAGCGCCACGCACGGTCGGTCCAATGGGGTATTCATATGGATATTAAAGTCCCCCATTATAATTATATTATCGGCGTGCGTCACTCGATCAGCAACAAACTCTGAGAATTCACTAATAAAGTCCGAATAGGGCCCTGGGGGGCGGTTGGTAATGGCCAGGCACAGAGGCAGCGGTGTGGCAGACTTCATAGAAAGCACCTCAAACGATTTATATTTATTATTTAAGTTAGGACTAAAGTTAAAGTTTTCGTTGTATATTAGTGCGACCCCCCCTCCCCTTTTAAGGGGACGGGCAATATGCGCATTCGTATAGTTAGGAGGGGATGCCTCATTTATCGCAAAAAAGTCGTCTGGTTTAAGCCAGGTTTCGCTAAGACCGATGACGTTAAGGTTGTTGTCTCTAATGACCTCATTAACTAATAACGTTTTGGGAGACAAAGATCTGTTGTTTAGAAAGCCCATATTATAGGTAGTGGGCTGTTTTAAGGAGTTGTTGATAGAATTATCCGTAGTAGCAATATTAATAATGTTGCGTTTATTATGCGCAGTGTACTTAAAATAATTACGACCATATCTAGGTATTGATATGACGGGAATTTTCAGATTGTCTACTTGGTGCTGCGATAAACTGAACGCATCATAATTTGCCACCTCAGTAGAACGCAAGTCTAACTCTGACGTAGTCATAGCAGAAAAAACATTTTGTGAGTTGTGTATTATTCTACGAAAATTGCTATGTGTACAGGGATCATCCAGCCTGGTGCTGGCTAGTTCTAACTTAACTGACTCCATACCCAGGCTAGCAGGCTCTGTAATTACCTGTGACTGGGCTTGCTCTAGTGCAGTTAGTCAAGTGTGGCTCAATGCGAAATCTATGTTCAGAGACAAGAGGATAGCGCCTTCCTGGTTAGGGTGAAGGCCGTCTCTCCTCAGCAAGCCAGGTTTGCCCCAGAAAGAGGGCCAATTATCAATAAACGTAAATCCCTGTTGTCTACAGAAGCTATCCAGCCACTTGTTAAGAGAGACTAATCTGCTATATCTCTCATCATTGCCTCTCCCAGGCAGGGGGCCAGAGACAATTACTCGATGCCTTGACATCTTTCTGGCGAGATTACAAGCCCTGGCTATGTTTCTCTTTGTAATCTCTGATTGTCTCATCCTAACGTCATTGGAGCCAACGTGTATTACTATATTCGCATAACTAGTGGTGCGGTTAGCCTGTCGTACGTGTTTACTAGGCCTGTTGCGAGTTAGCTCCCTAAGGTTATCTTCAATGTCAGGTGCTCTGCCCCTGGGAATACACTTAATTGTGGCTGGTTTGCTAAGCTTTATGTTTCGGGTGATGGTGTCCCCTATGACTAAAGTGTGGTGCCCGGTAGACTGGGGTGTAGGACTAGCTAAAGGGCTAAATCTGTTATGCGTCTCAACCGGTACACCGTAGCTTGTAGGACGCTTAGGGCTGCTACAAGCTGGGCTAGTTAGCTCGCTACAGCTAACGCTAGCAGATGTGTCCGCAAAATCTAAAGTTACGAAATTACACTGCTCTAACTGGCGGACACGGCTCTCTAGCAAAGCCAACCTATCCATGAGTAAAGTGCACGAAGCGCAGGAAGCCATACTCACAGAAACTTTCCGTCACCGAGTGGAGTGCCAGCTGTCTTCGGGAAGTGGTGGTGGCGGGGGAGTAATAAGTTTGAAGAAATATTTCACAAATATTCTTCGTCGAAAAAACAGAAGCTTAAATGAAGAATTAAATTCAAATGTATTTATTATTCTTTACAATAAAAAAATAAATTTACTTGAACATTGATTTAAATTGTCAGAAAAGAAGAGGAAGGAATTTAAAAGGTAAAGAGTTATATGTGTTTAAAAATCCTTAAATCATTTTTAAGGTTGTATTTTTTCTCTAAAATTGTCTTTCTGAAAATTATAAGAAGCAAAGTAAAAAAAAAAGAATTTATTTAAACAAGTGAAGACCAAGTCTTTAAAATTTTTGGGGGGATTTTCAAATTCTATTTGAGTTTTGTCTCCTCTTAGAATTAAAATGTCGAGCAAAGCGAGACCAGCTTGCTAGTAAATAAATAAAATTTAAAAAATAGAGGCAGCTCACTGGTAAGTGCTGCTATTTGAGCTATTTTTTAGAACAGGCCAGCGGGCGACTCATCTGGTCCTTACGAGCGATCTAGTGCCCGTAGGCACCACGTTGGTGACCCCTGCCTTAGAGACGTTGTATGTTTAAGTAATATGCAACTATAATTATTAGATACTTGTTTAAATTGACAAATGTGCTGTTTTAGACTGCAATATTGTTCAATGAAGAACACTTATTACGTTTGTCGAGCTTGTGTGCTATTGTGTGCTGAGCTTTTGTGTAGCTGCTAATAGCCTAAAGCCTACCATGTTTACCTTTTGTTAATTACTTCTTTAAAATACAATAAATAACAACCCTTGTCTATCTTAGAGGACATTAAGATGTTAACTAGCTGTGTCCAAGTTTGCACAGGTGAATGCGCTGCAGGACTGCTTATATTTTGAATGCAAGTTGATATAATCCGATACTTGTTTTCTTTTACTGATATCAGACCGATATCAAATTGGGACACTCCTAATTTAAAGGATATTTAATGAATTGTACGTACTAAGTAGCCAAACCATTTCTTATCCTGTGTCCTAGAGAGGATAATAATGGTTCTTTGGTTATCGTGGCACTTTTTCCAGTGATTTTTTTTTTTATGCCCCAAAAAATTATATTTGAACACGAAATGGTACACATTTTGTACAGTAAATGTTTGATGGACTGTAACCCTATAAACATGCTTCGCCAATTTTTCGATAGTTGCCTGATGGCGTGGTCTACAAAAGCAAATAATCGCCAAGGTGACACTGCTTTTGTTGCTAAAGGACACAAACACGGTCTTGTCCTAGGTATCTACTCGAACTGGGCGATATATAGATATACTGGATGTATCGCAGGATTGTCTCTGTGCGCTATAGAAAATGACTAAATGGTGATATTGGAGTATACGTTCTCACGCAGTTGCTTTTAGCTGCGGGCATTACACTACAGGCACTCACTATTTCTTGTCTCTCCTTCTCACAGAGACTTAAAACAAGCGCACCATCTTACATACTCCACGTGTGCGACATCACACGCTTCCGTGCAGTAGACAGGTAGCGACATGGTAACGTTAGCTGTGATGCCAACAGTGCGGTGTGGGTGGTAATACGAGAGAGAGAAGGTGCGTATCAGGTAACAAATGAAGAAAGAATTAATTCCCAAGAAAAACAACAGGGGTCTGGTGTCTGGCGGTGGTTTGGCTGCAAGCGGGAAGATGTTGGACAATTATGCGGCAAAAACGTTGCTACAAAAAGTAGCAGCACTGCTAATGTAGCATTATTTGAAAAGTCACCCGCTAGAGAACAAGGAGTGCTTGAAACTCTGCATGTCAACATCTCCGTTAAGTGCCACACGCACAAAATGCCCAAGTAATTATTTCCAGATCAACACCGTATGAAAAAGCTAGTCAACAACAGAAGGAGATAACGTCCGCAGGAACCTACCACATAGCGAAAGACATACACTTTTTGACTTCCTATTATGAAGCTCATTTTTATTTGACACTTATTGAAATATCTTGTGTGACATCATGCACAAAAGTGCACTTTATTTGTTTTAAACTATTTTAGTGACGTTCTGTACAAAAAGTGCACTTTAATTTAGTGTTGTTTTGATATGTCATCTTAGTGACATCATGCACAAAAGTGCACTAATAGCTTGTTTTAAAATGTCTCTGAAAATCTTGCACTTTCTGTTTTGGAAATGCCACTGCTTAATAACTGTTTAATAAATACAGTTTTAGTTGTGATTTCCCTCTCTGCATGAAAGTTTAAAAGTAGCATATATTAATGCAGTATGAAGAAGAATGTTTGAATGTAGACACATAGAATCATCATACTGCTGTGATTATATGCATCAAGTGTTCATTCAAGGCTAAGGCAAAATATCCACATATATATGGTGTATCTTGACATGGCCTAAAAATATACATATATTAATTAAAGGCCATATCGCCCAGCCCTAGTTTCTACGAAGAATTCCCATTTCTGCATGCAGGGAAATAGGGAGGGTTGCCATCATAGAAACACCACCATGCAAATACCACTAAATCAGAGGCCTTGCCTAAGAAAACATTCCCTGTTGTTTAAAATTGCGCTTCCTTTAATGCCTGAACAGATTACTTTATAATGAAAATGCATCCAAAATAGAAGGTAAAAGAAGACAGAGATGTACATTAGCTTTTTACTTTATCATTAGCTGTTGTTTGTGACACACACAGAGGGAGTTCACTCTAATAGGCCATGTTTGTTCAGCACCACAGCAAGGAAGCGTTATCCTGTCGGCAGTAGCCAATTAGTGCGAGGAGCTGTCAACAGGCTTACAAATAGATAAATATAGTGTAGATTGATGGATAAATACACGGGTAGATAGACTCCATGGAATCTCAGGTCCTTTATCAACTCTGTCCCTCCTGTCTCTTGGTGAACTGTGATAAACTTGTCAGTGTGCAGCAATCACATGCATGGCCTGGCTTTAGTTCACAGCCAGTCACATCCACAACAGCTCAGGAGCGTGTCCGTGTCCGTGTCCGTGTGTGTGTGTGTGTGTGTGTGTGTGTGTGTGTGTGTGTGTGTGTGTGTGTGTGTGTGTGTGTGTTTGTGTGTGTGTGCGTGTGTGTGTGTGTGTGTGTCAGTGTGTGCGTGTGCATGCCGTGTATTTGTCCACATCACCCACAGCTGGATCTCGGCAATGTCCCATTAAGTAAATGCATCCGTGCGCCTCAGCTTTTGTTTCCTACAAACCTCATGTCTGGCTTGTTTTTATTTTGTTTTGACAAGTGGGTGTGTGTACTAAGTATCCAGCAGCTTTTCAACATGAGACTGACTTATTGATCGCCAACACAAACACCTATTTTCTGGAGTAGTGGCTGGGGGCGGTTGTTTACTTGCAGAGCGCTTCAGACGCTTGATAGTGTATGTACTGTAGGCCTTTTTCTCTAAAACACTTTTTAAATATATATTTTTATATCAATTATGTATTAGGAAATACATATAATTATTTTTTGTATTTATGATTATACTTATTGTTATCTTTATCTCTTTATGAATTAAATAAATGATGAATACACAATGATACTTAAATAGAAAATATGCTTTTTTAATAGATTGTATTGTACTTGTTTATTAGAGAAGGATTATGGATTGATATTTGTACAAATGCCTTTTTTTATATTTTTTTAATTTAACATATTTATTAAATTTGTGTTATTATTTTTTAATAAGAATGTATATAACATCCACTTTTTTCTCCAAATATTTTTTGGCACTCTAACGAATTAGATTATTTTTATTTATTATTTTAATCTTTTGAAATACATCGTGGATTTTATGGTATATTCCTTTAAACAATTAGAATAGAATAGAAAGTACTTTATTGATCCCTGGGGGAAATTCAGCACCACAGTTCGCTCACAATAGACAATAATAATAAATAATATATAACATATATATATAATATATGAATAATATAAATATATTCTACATATATTCTACATTTAAGTGCAGTCAAGAAGGAACATATGCATTATTAAAGAACAGATATAATAAATATAATGAAATAGTGTGTTATTATGCAGAGAACGTTCGTGTTTTTAAGAGTAGGCTTAAGACCCACCTTTTTGATTTGGCTTTGACCTGATATTTATCCTTTTATTGAAGTTATTTGTATTTAACTTTTTATCCAAGGTTTTATTTAGCTCTATTTATTTATTATTTATTTACTGTATATTCATTTTATTTAGATTTTTTATCAATCTTCATATGTCTCACTTGTATTTTACTCTTCATCTCTACTCCTGGTTCTTCCTATTTTACAAATGTTATTATCTTTATTTTCCAACGTTCCTCAGATGAGCGGTCTGCCTCAGAGGTTATCGGCCGTGCTTGCGGGGGCGCTTTTGTATCGGCATCCTGGTGACCATGGTCTGATGACCTCCTGGTGCAGATGTGATAGTGTTTACTCACATGTTTTTTTGATTGATTGATTGATTGAGACTTTTATTAGTAGATTGCACAGTACAGTACATATTCCGTTCAATTGACCACTAAATGGTAACACCCGAATAAGTTTTTCCACGTTAATTGATTCATGTCTCCTCTGTACTAAGCCATGCAATCATTTGTCCATTTACCGTATTTCCTTGAATTGCCGCAGGGCATTTAGTATGCGCCTATCTTGAATTACTACCGGGTCAAACTTGCTTTGCAAAATAATTAGCGCATGCTTAGTATTACTGCCTGGTCAAACTCGTGACGTCACAAATGACACTTCCCCTGTCATCATTTTCAAAATTGAGGAGGCTGATTTCAATACCGGTAATTTGAAATCGCATAAAGGGAAGAAGATTAAGAGCTATTCAGTAGGATTTAAGGTCCAAGCTTACATCACACTCAAATTTTTACTGCATCCCTTTGGTAAGTGCCGGAGTGAGAAGAGGTTTTAAAAAAAAATAGCGTGTGCTTACTTTTACCGCATGCCTTTGGTAAGCACAGGAGTCAGAAGAGGTTTTAAATTAATTAGCGCCCCGGCGGCAAGTCAAGGAAATACGATAGTTGCGCGCACGTGTGTGTGTGTGTGTGTGTGTGTGTGTGTGTGTGTGTGTGTGTGTGTGTGTGTGTGTGTGTGTGTGTGTGTGTGTGTGTGTGTGTGTGTGTGTGTGTGTGTGTGTGTGTGTGTGTGTGTGTGTGTGTGTGTGTGTGCGTGCGTGCGTGTGCGTGTGTGGCATCTGTCTGTGCGTACGTATGATAATGTGGGATATAGGTCATCGGGGTATTGTTTTAACTTTGTAAAGCACTTTGCATTGGATTTCTTTTATGTATGAAAAGTAGAGATGTCCAATAATGGCTTTTTTGCCGATATCCGACATTCCGATATTGTCGAACTCTTAATTACCGATTCCGATATCAACCGATATATACAGTCGTGGAATGAACACATTATTATGCATAAGTTTGTTGTGATGCCCCACTGGATGCATTAAATAATGTAACAAGGTTTTGCAAAATAAATCAACTCAAGTTATGGAAAAAAAATGCCAACATGGCACTGCCATATTTATTATTGAAGTCACAAAGTGCATTCTTTTATCTAACATGGCTCAAAACAGCAGCATGGAATTTGGGACATGCTCTCCCTGAGAGAGCATGAGGAGGTTGAGGTTGGGGGGGGCATATATAGTAGTGTCCCGGAAGAGTTTGTGCTTTAAGGGTTTCTGGGTATTTGTTCTGTTGTGTTTATGTTGTGTTACGGTGCGGATGTTCTCCCGAAATGTTTGTCATTCTTGGTTGCTGTGGTTTCACAGTGTGGCGCATATTTGTAACTGTGTTAAAGTTGTTTATACTGCGACCCTCAGTGTGACCTGTATGTGACCTGTATGTAAGTCATAAGTAAGTCTGAAGTCTTTGCTAACAAGTATCGAGTCATATTGATATTGTTTATAGAGATAGGCACAATAAGTGTTCAATTTCAGCCTAAACCAGGCGTGTACAAAGTGCGGCCCGAGGGCCATTTGTGGCCCCCAGCTAATTTGTTAATGGCCCCCGGTCCATTATAAAAAATACAATAATAAGAATTTAATACAATAATAAGAATTTAAAACATAAAAGAGTGTAATAGTAGAAGCATTTAAGTCTCACCTTAAAACTCATTTGTATACTCTAGCCTTTAAATAGACTCCCTTTTTAGACCAGTTGATCTGCCGTTTCTTTTCTTTTTCTTCTATGTCCCACTCATGTACTGCTTGCCTGTGTATCGGCTGGGGACATCTCTGCGATGCTGATCCGCCTCCGCTTGGGATGGTTTCCTGCTGGCTCCGCTGTGAACGGGACTCTCGCTGCTGTGTTGGATCCGCTTTGGACTGGACTCTCGCGACTGTGTTGGATCCATTGTGGATTGAACTTTCACAGTATCATGCTAGACCCGCTCGACATCCATTGCTTTCCTCCTCTCTAAGGTTCTCATAGTCATCATTGTCACCGACGTCCCACTGGGTCATTATTGTCACCGATGTCCCACTGGGTGTGAGTTTTCCTTGCCCTTATGTGGGCCTACCGAGGATGTCGTGGTGGTTTGTGCAGCCCTTTGAGACACTAGTGATTTAGGGCTATATAAGTAAACATTGATTGATTGATTGATAATAAAAGAGTAAACAGTGACATGTAACAAGAAAAAGTTGCAGTGTTGACACTAATAACACAAAGCTGCCATGCGGACTGTTACTGACCTGCTGAAGGCTCCAATTACTTCACTGGAACAATTACACTTTCAAATATTTTGGGGGGATTATAATATTACATATTTTGTGCCACACAAAGTTTTCTTTCTTAAAAAGGCCATCAAACAAACAAAAAAGAATGAAAAAAATTATAAAATCTTATAATCAAGAGATCTATAGACTTAAGCGTTAAAAGTGAAAAAATATAATTATACATTTGGCTTATTTTCTACACTTATTCTTTTTTTATCGTTATGAAATATTGACCTATTTAGGGTTCCAATTACTTCACGTCAAATATTCCACTTTGAAATGTTTTGGGGGAAAATGTTGCGTAGTTTGTGTGTTTGGCGTATAAATGAGGGTTTTGACATAAAGGCCATAAACATAAAAAAACAAAATTTAAATTTTTTTTATAACGACAGACAGACCTGAAGTTGATCTCGAGATTCAAGCGTTAAAAGAAAAAAAAACATTTTTTTTATTACTTATTTCTAACATTTTTATGACTGAGACCCTTCCGGGGACCAAACTTGAGGAAAGCAATAAAGGTAAAAAAAAAAAACAACAACAACTATTGTATTGCTTTTAAAAAGGAAGAATATCAAAATGGCCCCCGCATGCTTTAATTTTTCAGTCTGCGGCTCTCAGTGGAAAAAGTTTGGACACCCCTGGCCTAAACCCTTTCGGTGTGCAACATTTTCATTTTCGATCTATGAATGTACAACTGTTTGTTTATTTTGTTGATCATTGACCGAAGAAAAATAATAAATTAAGTCCCGAGTCAAGTCCAAAGTGTGTGTAAAAAGCCGTAGATATTATGTGATTGGGCCGACACGCAAAGGCAGTCCCTTTAAGGTTTATTGGCGCTCTGTAGTTCTTCCTACGTCCATGTACCACTCCGTACAGCGGCGTTTTTAAAAAGTCATACATTTTACTTTTTGAAACCGGTACCGACAGTTTCCGATATCACATTTTAAAGCATTTATCGACCGATAATATCGGCAGTCCGATATTATCAGACATCTAATGAAAAGCGCTTTATAAATAAAGATTGATTGATTATAAATATTAATACATATCAAAGTATCGGCATTTTCTTTTAAAAATGATGAATAAGTGCAATAATAGAAATTGCAATATATAATATTGTTTTTATAATATCTAATGTAATTGGAAAAATAACCAACATCTTTTTTTTTTTGCATGCAGTCATTGCATCCAGCAGATCCTGGAGGCGGTGCTTCACTGCCATCAAATGGGCGTGGTGCACCGAGACCTCAAGGTAAGTTCACGTGTCTTGCTGTGCATTATCAGTTTGTTCCCTTAAAACAAGGGGTATAGAAATAATCTGTACCGGGGTCAGGATGTCCAGAGCATAAAATAGTAATTGTACTAACGTATCATCCAGAACAAGCACAACCTCTGTGGAGCCATAAACCAGCAAATAGTTGCTCTTCTGGGCACCACTTTGAGTCGATAGTTCCTTTGAAGGTGGCGCAGGAGGATGTTGAATCACAGCCCTGGTTTATTTACCAGTTCTAACTTGTCAGAGATGACTATTGATTACCAAAGCCCCTGTGTGCTTTTGATTACTTTTATTGATCGGGCAATGCCACTCACAATGCCAGAGAAGAGACCTCTGCCAGATACTGTCAGCCAACATTCTTTGTAAGAAATAATGAATAAAACACAGATTGTGACGTTTCTTAAAGGCCTACTGAAACCCACTACAACCGACCACGCAGTCTGATAGTTTATCTATCAATGATGAAATGTTAACATTGCAACACATGCCAATACGGCCGGTTTAGTTTACTAAATTGCAATTTAAAATTTCGCGCGAAAGTATCATGCTAAAACGTCGCAGTATGATGAAGCGTGCGCGTGACGTCACGCATTGTAGAGGACATTTTGTTCCAGCACCGTTCACAGCTATAAGTTGTTTCTTTTGGGAGATTGGCCGTGCGCAACCCGAGGGTCCCTTGTTCAATCCCCTCCTAGTACCAACATCGTCATGTCCGTTGTGTCCTGAGCAAGACACTTCACCCTTGCTCCTGATGGGTGCTGGTTAGCGCCTTGCATGGTAGCTCCCTCCATCAGTGTGTGAATGTGTGTGTGAATGGGTAAATGTGGAAGTAGTGTCAAAGCGCTTTGAGTACCTTGAAGGTAGAAAAGCGCTATACAAGTACAACCCATTTATCATTATTTATCTTTTCATCGCATAATTCCACAGTATTCTGGACATCTATGTTGCTGAATCTTTTGCAATTTGTTCAATTAATAATGGAGACGTCAAAGAAGAAAGCTGTAGGTGGGAAGCGGTGTATTGCGGCCGCCTTTAGCAACACAAACACAGCCGGTGTTTCATTGTTTACATTCCCGAAAGATGACGGTGAAGCTTTACAATGGAACAGAGCGGTCAAGCAAACATGGTTCCCTACCACATGTCAACCGGCAGGTTTCGGTGATAAAATGGTGGTAATAAGTCGGCTCTTACCGTAGACATGAGCGGAGAGCTTGTGTCGTTCCTCCTGCGCCTGTCAAAGAGGCAGCTGCGGACTCTCTTGCCTCGGAACACTCTAATACCGTATTTCCTTGAATTGCCGCCGGGGCGCTAATTAATTTAAAACCTCTTCTCGCTCCGGCGTTTACCAAAGGCATGCGGTAAAGGCAAGCATGCGCTAATTATTTTAAAACCTCTTCTCACTCCTTCGCTTACCAAAGGCATGCGGTAAATTTAGGCCTGCCCTTATAAATTTAAGTGTGATGTAAGGATACCATCATGAAAAGCACATTTAATAAAAAAAATGTATTATGGTCTTACCTTTACTTATAAATAAAGTCCATGCGCAGCTCCTTCTGATCAAAAGCATCGATAACTTGTTTATAGAATTCTTCCTTATCTTTCTTCAGTTTTAAAAGTCTCTCTGTCTCGATGGAGATCTTCCTTTATTACCTCCTGCTTCGATTGAAAGTCCAGTTTAGAAAACTGTTTTATTTTAGATATGTAATCCTCCATGTTAAAAGTGCAATCGAGAGGAAAATATAAACGATCGCTGCTCACTCTTGCTGCTTGTTGTCACTTCTTCTGCAGCCGAGTAGTCGCAAGAAGGATCACTAGCGCCCTCTACCACCAGGAGGCGGGAGTCATTTAATGACTCATATTTGACACACGCAGCTACGGTAAAATAATAAAACATAGCTGCTTATTGTTCTTTTTAGCATAGTCAATAGCTTGGAACATAAATCCTACTGAATAGCTTTTAATCTTTTTCCCTGTTTTCGATTTCAAATGATTAAAATCAGCCTCCTCCATTTTGAAAATGATGACAGGTGAAGTGTCACTCGTGACGTGACGAGTTTGACCCGGCGGAAATTCTAGTCATGCGCTAATAAAAATAATATTTTCCGAAACGAGTTTGACCCGGCGTTAATCCTGAGCCGGCGGTAATCCTAAGCATGCGCGGTAATTATTTTGTGAAATGAGTTTGACCCGGCAGGCGCATACTATATACCCGGTGGCAATTAAAGAAAATACGGTAACTACATTTCCGTGGGTGAATAATGTAAACTCATTATATCGGAAGATTTTCGCGCTCTCATTGATATGTTAGAAGTTAACCTTACGCTACCTAATATTGGAAATGCTCCATAACAAGAAGATAGTGAAAAATAAGCTTATTGACTACGTCGTTGACACAGACTACAAAAGCGGACATGCGCAAATTTTCAGGACTTATGCAGATTTCAAAAACTGATAAGCGGGTACCAGAAGGTAAGAAAAGTTGGTTTTGCATAATTTTGCAAAACAAAACCCCAGATAATGTCTGCTAATGGGTGTCGTTTTGCGGTCCTTATACACTCACCATAGTAATACTCGTACTTCTTACTACGGTATCCGTAATGTGAAGACAATCCATTAAGCAGTGCGACTTCAAAGTCGTACTAAAACATTTTGAAAGATTTTTGAGTGCCTTGTGTAATGTTTTATATTATCAATGGAACATTTAAAGTTTTGGTGTTAACTAGTGTCATATTGCAGTCTACATGTATCTTTGATGTGTGACTACCATCTACTGGTCACGCTTATCATTAGACCATGTACCAAATAAAATCGCTTCAAAGTCTGTAAGCGCATCCAGAATTATTTCGTACATCAGGCGCGGTGGGTTATAAGGCGCACTGTTGATTTTTAAGAAAATGAAAGGATTTTAAGTGCGCCTTATAGTCTAAAAAATATGGTATGTGATCCAAAGTGCTGACAGTTCCTTCAACAGACTATATTTTATTTTCACTATTTATTTGTTTTATTAAACTTAAATATTTAAAAGTTTACATTCCAATTATGGTATAATGTTAAAACATACTAGAAATACAAGTTTATTGCATTTGAAAGGGTACACTTGCATTTTTATTACAAACCCTGTTTCCATATGTGTTGGGAAATTGTGTTAGATGTAAATATAAACGGAATACAATGATTTGTGAATCTTTTTCAACCCATATTCAGTTGAATATGCTACAAATACAACATGATTGATGTTCAAACTGATAAACATTTTTTTTTGTGTGCAAAAAATCATTAACTTTAGAATTTGATGCCAGCAACACGTGACAAAGAAGTTGGGAAAGGTGGCAATCAATACTGATAAAGTTGAGGAATGCTTATCAAACACTTATTTGGAACATCCCACAGGTGTGCAGGCTAATTGGGAACAGGTGGGTGCCATGATTGGGTATAAAAACAGCTTCCCAAAAAATGTTCAGTCTCTCACAAGAAAGGATGAGGCAAGGTACACCCCTTTGTCCACAACTGCGTGAGCAAATAGTCAAACAGTTTAAGAACAACGTTTCTCAAAGTGCAATTGCAAGAAATTTAGGGATTTCAACATCTACGGTCCATAATATCATGAAAAGGTTCAGAGAGTCTGGAGAAATCACTCCACATAAGCGGCATGGCCAGAAACCAACATTGAATGACTGTGACCTTCGATCCCTCAGACGGCGCTGTATCAAAAACCAACATCAATCTGTAAAGGATATCACATGGGCTCAGGAACACTTCAGAAAACCACTGTCACTAAATACAGTTGGTTGCTACATCTGTAAGTGCAAGTAAAAGCTATAATATGCAAAGCGAAAGCCATTTATCAACAACATCCAGAAATGCCGCCGGCTTTTCTGGGCCCAAGATCATCTAAGATGGACTGATGCAAAGTGGAAAGGTGTTCTGTGCTCTGACGAGTCCACATTTCTAATTGTTTTTTGGAAATATTCGACATCGTGTCATCCGGACCAAAGGGGAAGCAAACCATCCAGACTGTTATCGACGCAAAGTTCAAAAGCCAGCATCTGTGTTGTATGGGGGTGCATTAGTGCCCAAAGCATGGGTAACTTACACATCTTTGAAGTCACCATTAATGCTGAAAGGTACATACAGGTTTTGGAACAACATATGCTGCCATCTAAGCACCGTCTTTTTCATGGACGCCCCTGCTTATTTCAGCAAGACAATGCCAAGCCACATTCAGCAGGTGTTACAACAGTGTGGCTTCGTAAAAAAAGAGTGCGGGTACTTTCCTGGCCCGCCTACAGTCCAGACCTGTCTCCCATCGAAAATGTGTGGCGTATTATGAAGCGTAAAATACGACAGCGGAGACCCCGGACTGTTGAACGACTGAAGCTCTACATAAAACAAGAATGGCAAAGAATTCCACTTTCAAAGCTTCAACAATTAGTTTCCTCAGTTCCCAAACATTTATTGAGTGTTGTTAAAAGAAAAGGTGATGTAACACAGAGGTGAACATGCCCTTTCCCAACTACATTGGCACGTTTTGCTGCCATGAAATTGTAAGTTAATTATTTGCAAAACATCCAATATATTGTCTTTGCAGTGCATTCAATTGAATATGGGTTGAAAAGGATTTGCAAATCATTGTATTCCGTTTGTATTTACATCTAACACAATTTCCCAACTCATATGGAAACAGGGTTTGTAGACTTGGACAAACTTTATTGATCCACAAGAGAAATTGTTCCACTCAGTATCTCAGTTACAAAGGATGGAAAGGACAAGGATGGAAAGGATAATACACAAAAGGGCACACAAATAGGGTGAAAACAAAAGGTATAAAGTAAACTAAAAATGTACCATAGGATTATGTATTATCGTTACATCAGTGGTTAATTTGGTCTTAAAGAAATAGTGGCAATAACTTTGTTTGTCTGCAATAATTTGTATGTCAATATATCGTCGGGCAAAATGTGTTATCAGCCCAGGCCTGGTATCATGTCCCTGATAAAAGAGGTTTTTCCCTTCACCACTTCATGAAAACCCCCAACTTCAAAAGCAAGTGTTTGAGTGCCTCTTCTTTCATAAGTGGAGCAAACAAGAGAGGGAGAGAATACATTTTTCTCACGTTTGATGCTGATAAACAGGCGCAAGGGACACGTAACACTGTTTGAACATAATTATAAAGTCACTTTTACATAATAAGGGGTTTTGAATAATTACTTGGCAAGCCTACACAACAACTGTCTCTGGGCTAACCTTCATATTTATGGTTAGAGCTGAAATTAAAATGTGACCTTATACAGTAATCTTTATTTCCCATGTAGGATCAGTGTACGTGAGATGGGGAGCGATGTGGTGAGAGACCACAAGCAGGACCAGTGGGGATAGAAGCCCATTATTAGAGTCTCTTCTGACAGAAAATAATGAGGTTGGCTGCATTATCTGGGCCACAGAAAGTGAGCCGATAAAGCACAGCACACCGTGTGAGGCAGGGAATTAGAAAAAAAACACACACAGATTGCCAACGCTCACATTTGTGTGTCGGAACAATGTCTCTAAATAGCGTCTGTCTTTGTGTCTGTATCCACTGTGAGTGTTTGGTAAGCTCTGCTCCTCGTTCCTTCACAGCCAGAGAACCTGCTCCTGGCCAGCAAATGCAAGAACGCAGCAGTGAAGCTGGCCGACTTTGGCTTGGCCATCGAGGTGCAGGGGGACCAGCAGGCCTGGTTTGGTAGGTAAAGCTTGGACAGGAGCGCCAACACGGCCACAGCAGGGCGGCTTAGCACGAGTCAAGCACTAATAAGGAAATGTTTGCAAGCTTCCTACTTGCCTTTTTTCTTCATCTGCTCCGTTTAGCTGTTTATCTTCCTGTTCTCTCTTCATTCCTCTGCTCTTGCTTCCTGGTCATTCATTTTCTTACTTCCTCTACCCTTGTTTCCTCTATAATTTCCTCGCTTCTTGTTCATTTTCTTGTTTTTCCCATCCACTTTATATTTCCCTACTCTTGACTCATTTCTTTGCTTCCTCTCTTCTTGCTTTTTATTTTTTCATTCCCTTGCTTCCTGTCCCCTTGCGCCGTCCTGGTCAGGTTCAAACACTGATGACATCTACTAAACAAGACAAGAAGCAAGGAATTAAACAGAGTCAGAATTCAATTTAGCTCAATTGAGGAGAAATGTGTAGACCAGAGGTCACCAACGCGGTGCTCACGGGCACCAGGTTGCCCGTAAGGACCAGATGAGTCGCCCGCTGGCCTGTTCTAAAAATAGCTCAAATAGCAGCACTTAGCAGTGAGCTGCCTCTATTTTTTAAATTTTATTTATTTATTAGCAAGCTGGTCTCGCTTTGCTTGACATTTTTTATTCTAAGAGAGACAAAATTCAAATAGAATTTGAAAATCCAAGAAAATATTTTAAAGACTTCGTCTTCACTTGTTTAAATAAATTATTTTACTTTGCTTTTTATAACTTTCAGAAAGGCAATTTTAGAGAAAAAAATACAACCTTAAAAATGATTTTAGGATTTTTAAACACGTATACCTCTTTACCTTTTAAATTCCTTCCTCTTCTTTCCTGACAATTTAAAGCAATGATCAAGTAATTTTTAATTTTATTGTAAAGAATAACAAATACATTTTGATTTAATTCTTCATTTTAGCTTCTGTTTTTTCGACGAAGAATATTTGTGAAATATTTTTTCAAACTTATTATGATTAAAATAAAATAAAAATATTTGTCTTTGTTAGAAATATAGCTTGGTCCAATTTGTTATGTATTCTAACAAAGTGGAGATTGGATTTTAACCTATTTAAAACATGTCATCAAAATTCAAAAATTAATCTTAATCAGGAACAATTACTAATGATGTTCCAAATATATTTTTTTTAATTTAAAAAAGAAAAAATCGAATTAGCTAGTTCTTCTCTTCTTTTTTTCGGTTGAATTTTGAAGAGTCAAATATATATTTATGAAAATATTTTTCTGTTTCTATATATATTTATTGTGAGAAATTATTAAGATGATCAGTGTTTCCACAAAGATAAATATAATTAATTATCAATAATAACAGAGTTAAAGGTAAATTTAGCGAATTGGCTATTTCTGGCAATTTATTTAAGTGTGTATCAAACTGGTAGCCCTTTGCATTAATCAGTACCCAAAAACTAGCTCTTGGTTTCAAAAAGGTTGGTGACCCCTGGTGTAGACACTGTACCCATGCACAGTGTCGTCCCACGCTCTGATTAAAGATTGTACGCATCCTCTTCCATTTGGACTTTCCCTGATTACATGGCAACAGCTGTTTCTAATGGGACGGGGGTCGTAAACAGCCATTGCCTTTGGTTACAAAACAGTTCAAAGAAAAGGTCGTAAACAGCCACTGCCATCGGTCACAAAACAGTTCAAACAAAAGTTCGCCTGGAGTGGGGTCAGGCCCTGTCTCCTCTCCGCTTTGTAGATCTCGGGTCAAGACAAAATCTTTCTGTGGATTACAATACATCAAAGAAACCGACACCCATATGTCGCTCCCCATCCTACACAGTGGAGTCTTACACGCCTTTTGCTTGGTAGGATCAAAGACAGCTTTTGTCCTCTCACAGGGCGAACTGAACTCAATGTAACACAAAGTTTTGTGATGACTTACATGCAATTATTCTGACACTCCTTGTTGATTGTTTTCTCTGGGTGGGTTACTTCCTCATTTGTTTCTTCTTTCTGCCTCATCATTCTTTTCCTCATTTCCTCTTTCTAGTCTACTTGCTTCCTTTAATCATTCTCTATTTTCCTCTTCAATCATTTCCTTGTTTCCCCTCTTCTGTCACTTTCTCATTTCCTACCTTTATATTTCTCTTCTTCTAAGTGGTTCATCTTTTTCCTTCATTTCTTTGCTTGCCCACCATTTTCTGTTTTATTTCATTTCCTGTCTTGCACCCTCCTTATTTGTTTCCCTGTTCCTGTCCATCTCTTCTTATTCCTCTTTGCTTTGTCTCATTTTTAGCTTCTCCCACTATATTGTTACTCACTTCCTGCTTCCTCGTCCTTCTCTCTCTGTTCCTCTTTTCCTTGTTTTGTACTCATTTCAAAAACTTTGTTTACATGAATCTCTGCATTTTCATTCATTGTTTGTGTATTTTTGTGCGCAGGCTTCGCAGGCACACCAGGGTACCTGTCCCCGGAGGTCCTGAGAAAGGAGGCATATGGCAAACCCGTGGACATCTGGGCCTGTGGTGAGCTGGTCCCACCGACACTGGGCTTTACGTAGTTGACATGAAGGCAGCACGGCCTCGCTGGGAAACAACACACAGTGTGTGATGTAGTGATTTACCTGTGTGTGTGTGTGTGTGTGTGTGTTTGTGTGTGTGTGTGTGTGTGTGTGTGTGTGTGTGTGTGTGTGTGTGTGTGTGTGTGTGTGTCACAGGGGTGATCCTCTACATCCTGCTGGTGGGTTACCCTCCTTTCTGGGACGAGGACCAGCACAAGCTCTACCAGCAGATCAAGGCTGGGGCTTACGACGTGAGACCTTCGCCTTGTCTGCGCTATTTCTTCTCCTCCTTCTTTCTCTTCTTTCCTCTTGCTTCCGTGTTTAATCTTTATAGCTTCCTGTCCTTCTGCTTCTTTTTCATTCATTTCTCGTTTCCTCGCATCCTCTTTGTCCCTTCCTTGTTCCCTCTCCATTTCCTTGTTTCCTGTCTTCTGGTTTCCTTTTCGTTCATTTCTCCTTTTCCTCCCAATTGCTTGATTTTGCTTCTTTTTGTACAGTAGTTTTGTCTCTTTCTCTTTTTCTCATTTAATCAAGCAAGTTTTTCTCCTCTCTTACATCTTTATTATTCTTTTCCTTGTTTTTTGAGCAGTCCTTTTGTCCTCTTCTTCTTCTTCTCTTTTGGCTTTCTTTTTTAAAGGCCTACTGAAACCCACTACTACCGACCACGCAGTCTGATAGTTTATATGTCAATGATGAAATCTTAACATTGCAACACATGCCAATACGGCCTTTTTTTGTTTACTAAATTGCAAATTTTAATTTCGTGCAAAGTTTTCTGTTGAAAACGTCGCGGTATGATGACGCGTGCTCGTGACGTCACGGATTGTAGTGGACATTTAGATCCAGCACCGATCCTAGCTATAAGTCGTCTGCTTTAATCGCATAATTCCACAGTATTCTGGATATCTGTGTTGCTGAATCTTTTGCAATTTGTTCAATTAATAATGGAGAGGTCAAAGAAGAATGATGTAGGTGAGAAGCGGTGTATTACGGCCGCCTTTAGCAACACAAACACAGCCGGTGTTTCCTTGTTTCTTTCTTTACATTCCCGAAAGCTGATGGTGAAGCTTTACTATGGAACAGAGCGGTCAAGCGAACATGGTTCCCTACCACATGTCAACCGGCACGTTTCGGTGAGAAAATGGTGGTATTAAGTCAGCTCTTACCGTAGTTATGAGCGGAGAGCTTGCGTCGTGCCTCGCCTCCTGCAGCTGCGGACTCTCTTGCCTCCTCCCAACGGCCACCCCCGACCGTCGGATGCTTACACATGGTGGAGGAGGGGTAAAAAAAAAAAATCTCAGCCTGGCTGCCTTGCCTCGTCGAGAAACGTAGCTTCTATCGAAGCGTTCACCACACCCATGGCCCCACCCCTTTGACTTTCAGGTACGACCATATAATCTCACTAAAACACTAGTAACTCAATAAGCAGATAAGGGATAAATGTGTCTAATAACATCTGAATCGCTCCCACTGCCCTGGTCTTTTTTTTTTTTTGTAGTCCTTCAGTCTCACTTTCCTCATCCACGAATCTTTCATCCTCGCTCAAATTAATGGGGAAATCGTCGCTTTCTCGGTCCTAATCACTATCGCTGGTTGTGGCCATGATTGTAAACAATGTTCAGATGTGAGGAACTCACCCATACATCGTCTGCTACTTCCGGTACAGGCAAGGCTTTTTTTATTAGCGACCAAAAGTTGCAAACTTTATCGTCGATGTTCTCTACTAAATCCTTTCAGCAAAAATATGGCAATATCGCGAAATGATCAAGTATGACACATAGAATGGACCTGCTATTCCCGTTTAAATAAGAAAATCTCATTTCAGTAGGCCTTTAAGTGTCTTCCTTGTTTCCTCACACGTGCTTCTTCTTATTAATTTCCTCCTTTTTTCTTTCTCCAGTTACTTATTTTCTTGTGTTTCTCAGTGTTGTTGTTTTTTCCTTACTTTTTCAACATGATTTATCTTTTCTTGTTGCCTCTCTCTCCCTCCCCTCTTGCTTTCTTCCCTCTTCTCTTATTTTCTCTTACTTTCTCTCATCTTGTTCCCTCTCCCTTCTCATCTCAACAGCTGTGCTGCTTTTTTTGGCAGCTGTTGCGTAACTCAGTCATCTCATTCATATTTTAGGGGGTGGAAGCTTCCCCCCCCCTCAGGTCACTTTTAACTGCATGCCAAGGAGTCAGAGACTCTGGATGCCGACTTAACCTCCTAACCTGAAACCAATTGACAGCCTTAAAGGAAAACTGCACTTTTTTTTTTTTTTTTCCCCTATCATTCACCATCCCAATGTAAGCCAAGAGCACACATTATTTTATGCACTTTAAGTAGGGCTGGGCCATATATGTTGCGATACACCTCATATACCGTATTTCCTTGAATTGCCACAGGGCATATAGTATGCACCTGCCTTGAATTACTGCCGGGTCAAACTCGCTTTGCAAAATAATTAGCGTATGCTTAGTATTACCGCCTGGTCAAACTCGTGACGTCACAAGTGACACTTCCCCTGTCATCTTTTTTAAAATGGAGGAGGCTGATTTCAATACCGGTAATTTGAAATCGCATAAAGGGAAGAAGATTAAGAGCTATTCAGTAGGATTTAAGGTCCAAGCTTACATCACACTCAAATTTTTACTGCATGCCTTTGGCAAGCGCCGGAGTGAGAAGAGGTTTTAAAATAATTAGCGCATGCTTACTTTTACCGAATGCCTCTGGTAAGCGCAGGAGTGAGAAGAGGTTTTAAATTAATTAGCGCCCCGGTGGCAATTTAAGGAAATACTGTATCTTGATGCATATAATCACAGCAGTATGATGACTCTATGTGTCATACTGCATTAATATATGCTACTTTTAAACTTTCATGCAGAGAGGGAAATCACAACTAAAAGTGAATTTATGAAACAGTTATTAAGCAGTGGCACAAACATTCATGTCATTTCAAAACAAAACATGCAAGATTGTCAAAGACATTTTAAAACAAGCTATTATTGCACTTTTGTGCATGATGCCACTAAGATGACATATCAAAACGACACTAAATTAAAGTGCACTTTTTGTATAGAATGCCATTACCATAGTAAAAAAAAAAAGAATAAAGTGCACTTTTGTGCATGATGTCATACAAGACATTTCAATAAGTGTAAAAAAAATGAGCTGCATAATAGGAAGTCAAATAGTGTATGTTCTTCACTATGTTGTAGGTTCCTGCGGACGTTATCTCCTTCTGTTGTTGACTATTTTTTTCATACGGTGTTGATGTGGAAATAGTTGCGTGGGCATTTTGTAGGTGTGGCACCGATCAGAGATGTTGACATGCAGAGTTTCAAGCACTCTTCATTCTCTAGTGCAGTGGTTCTCAACCTTTTTTCAGTGATGTACCCCCTGTGAACATTTTTTTAATTTAAGTACCTCCTTATCAGGGCAAAGCATTTTTGGTTGAAAAAAAGAGATAAAAAAGTATAATACAGCACTATGTCATCAGTTTCTGATCTATTAAATTGTATAACAGTGCAAAATATTGCTCATTTGGAGTGGTCTTTCTTGAACTATTTGGAAAAAAAGATATAAAAATAACTAAAAACTTTTAAAAAATTAAACAAGTGATTCAATTATAAATAAAGATTTCTACACATAGAAGTAATCATCAACTTAAAGTGCCCTCTTTGGGGATTGTAATAGAGATCCATCTGGATTCATCAACTTAGTTCTAAACATTTCTTCACAAAAAAAGAAAGCTTCAACATCAATATTTATGGAACAGGTCCACAAAAAAATCTACCTGTCAATACTGAATATTGCATTGTTGCATTTCTTTTCAGTTTATGAACTTACATTAATTCATATTTTGTTGAAATGTTATTCAATAGATATATTTATAAAGGATTTTTGAATTGTTGCTATTTTTATATATTTTTTTTCTCGATCTCACGTACCCCTTGGCATACCTTCAAGTACCCCGAGGGGTACGCATACCCCCATTTGAGAACCACTGCTCTAGCGGGTGACTTTTCAAATGATTTTACAAGTTAGCAGTAGGTGCTACTTTTTGTAGCAACGCTTTTGCCGCATAATTGTTCCACATCTTCCCGCTCCAAGTCAAACCACCGCCGGACGATGATATTGAGCCTGTGAGCTGCTGCATTGCCTCTGAGCAGGTAAAAGTTAACTGTAGATCAGGAGTCGGCAACCGAAAATATTGAAAAAGCCATATTGGACAGAAAATGCAAAAAAACAAATCTGTCTTATAATGAAGTAAGAGTCTATATTGGCATGTTCTTTTAAAATTACTCTGTGTCGCTGGCTGACGCAAATCTTCGTTAACAGAAATGTTGACATTTTATATTTATTTGACACATTTTTTCAACATTGGAAAACATTAGAAAAAGAGGATTCTCAAAGGGTGAGATTTTTTTTTTTTTTTTTTTAAATGAGTCATAGTAATGCATTTCTCTGATAGGTTGCTGCATATTTTCACTTTATGACCTGTACTTGCCCTTCAGTTCCCTTCTCCTGAGTGGGACACGGTGACCCCAGAGGCCAAAAACCTTATCAACCAGATGCTGACCATCAACCCGGCCAAGAGGATCACCGCCCAGGAGGCCCTCAAGCACCCATGGGTCTGCGTAAGTGTCCCACAATCTCCCTCCTGTCCAAAACCCGATTGACTCATCCACTCCGTATTATTCTGCTCTTCTTATGCAGCAACGGTCCACAGTCGCGTCCATGATGCACAGACAGGAGACCGTGGAGTGCCTGAAGAAGTTCAACGCCAGGAGGAAACTGAAAGTAGGTTATTTTCTTGAACTATTATTTTATCGATATGACGTCTAATACACTGGAAAGCCTCACAAGATTTTGGCGATGAAGCAAAAAATTGTGGACAAAACATGTCTCAAAAGTCAAACAAGAGGTAAAACAAATGTGATGAAATCATTATGTTTTGTCCAAACAAAAAATGTACTTGGCATAAATATAAAAAAATTTTTTTACAAACTATTTATTCAACATATCTCCAATCGCTGCAAATAAACAGACAACAAACACTGAGCACCTAATATAAAATCAGCCCTGACCCATGTGATAAAAATTAAACATTTTGAGATAAACTGCACATATTTAATAAGTTGTATCCAGGATTAATATGTATTATAATTGTTCATTGTTTATGTATTTTTTTTCTCTATACCCCCTTTTTTAATATATGACAAAAATGAACTGTAATGATTGTGTATTTCTTCAAAAAGAAAGAACAATTCTAAGCAAAGACGGCGTGGACAATATACTGTATAAGTGTGTAAAATATTTGAAAAAAAAAAAAAAATGTCGAACACCTTGGATTTCAGACCAAAGCACGGATGTATACAAAGTGCGGCCATTTTTTGGCCTCCTGCTTGTTTTTTTATTAGCTCTCAGTATGTTAAAAATTATTCATTTGTTATATTAATATAATATAACTTGCTTTGCCACCTATAAAAATATATATATATATATATATATATATATATATATATATATATATATATATATAAATATGTATGCATATATGTATGTATAAATATATATATATATATATATCTATATATAAATATGTGTATATATATATATAGATATGTATGCATATATATATGTATAAATATATATATATATATATTTATATATATACATATGTATATATATATATACATATATGTATATATATATATATATATATATATATATATATATATATTATATATATGTGTATATATATATATATATGTATATATAATATATATATATATATATATATATATATATTATATATATATGTGTATATATATATATATATATATATATATATATATGTATATATATATATATATATATATATATATATATAAATATGTGCGTATGTATATATGTGTATATATGTATGTATATATATATACTGTATATATATACATATATGTATATATAATATATATATATATATATAATATATATATGTATATATATATATCCATCCACCTTCTTCCGCTTATCTGAGGTAGGGTTGCGGGGGCAGCAGCCTAAGCAGGGAAGCCCAGACTTCCCTCTCCCCAGCCACTTCGTTTAGCTCTTCCCGGGGGATCCCGAGGCGTTCCCAGGCCAGCCGGGAGACATAGTCTTCCCAACGTGTCCTGGGTCTTCCCCGTGGCCTACCGGTTGGACATGCCCTAAACACCTCCCTAGGGAGGCGTTCGGGTGGCATCCTAACCAGATGCCTGAACCACCTCATCTGGCTCCTCTCGATGTGAAGGAGCAGCGGCTTTACTTTGAGTTCCTCCCGGATGGCAGAGCCTCTCGCCCTATCTCTAAGGGAGAGCCCCGTCACACGGCGGAGGAAACTCATTTTGGTCGCTTGTACCCGTGATCGTATCCTTTTGGTCATGACCCAAAGCTCGTGACCATAGGTGAGGATGGGAACGTTGATCGACCGGTAAATTGAGAGCTTTGCCTTCCGGCTCAGCTCCTTCTTCACCAAAACGGATCGGTACAACGTCCGCATTACTGAAGACGCCGCTCCGATCCGCCTGTCGATCTCACGATCCACTCTTCCCCCACTCGTGAACAAGACTCCTAGGTATTTGAAGTCCTCCACTTGGGGCAGGGTCTCCTCCCCAACCCGGAGATGGCACTCCACCCTTTTCCGGGCGTGAACCATGGACTCAGACTTGGAGGTGCTGATTCTCATTCCGGTCGCTTCACACTCGGCTCCGAACCGATCCAGTGAGAGCTGAAGATCCCGGCCAGATGAAGCCATCAGGACTACATCATCTGCAAAAAGCAGAGACCCAATCCCGCGGCCACCAAACCGGAACCCCTCAAAACCTTGACTGCGCCTAGAAATTCTGTCCATAAAAGTTATGAACAGAATTGGTCACAAAGGGCAGAGTCCAACCCTCACTGGAAATGTGTCCGTGCTGGTCCACAATTCCACGATCAGGACGAAAACCACACTGTTTCCTCCTGAATCCGAGGTTGGACTATCCGGCGTAGCCTCCTCTCCAGTAGAGGAGTGTGATCCCACGATAGTTGGAACACACCCTCCGGTCCCCCTTCTTAAAGAGAGGGACCACCACCCCGGTCTGCCAATCCAGAGGTACCGCCCCCGATTTCCACGCGATGCTGCAGAGTCTTGTCAACCAAGACAGCCCCACAGCATCCAGAGCCTTAAGGAACTCGAGGCGGATCTCATCCACCCCTGTGGCCTTGCCACCGAGGAGGTTTTTAACTACCTCGGCTACCTCAGCCCCAGAAATAGGAGAGCCCACCATAGATTCCCCAAGCACTGCTTCCTCATAGGAAGACGTGTTGGTGGGATTGAGGAGGTCTTCGAAGTATTCCTTCCACCTATCCACAACATACGCAGTTGAGGTCAGCTGAACACCATCCGCACCATACACGGTGTTGACAGTGCACTGCTCCCCCTTCCTGAGGCGGCGGATGTTGGTCCAGAATCGTTTCGAAGCCGTCCGTAAGTCGTTTTCCATGGCTTCCCCGAACTCCTCCCATGTCCGA
>NC_084611.1:43170317-43205317 GCF_033978795.1 Nerophis ophidion | reverse complement strand
CAACTACTGTATTTATTAGGGGTGTAACGATATGCAAAAATTTCGGTTCGGTACATACCTCGGTTTAGAAGTCACGGTTCGGTTCATTTTCCGTACAGTAAGAAAACAAAAAAATATAAATTGTTTGGTTATTTATTTAACAAATATGCAAAATCTTCCACCAAAAATATTTTTCTTAGTGGAATATTTGATGTGAAGTAATGGGAACCTTGGATAGGTCAATAATTCATAATAACATTGATTTTGATTCAATATTATGTTTTGAGCAATGACAGTTTGAAAGAAAAAAAACAGCTTTGTTTTATTAGACAACATTGCAACTTTTTTTAAATTACATTTAACTTTTAAGCTTTTTTATTTCATTTTTGTTATGTTTTTGTTTATTTCAATAGTATTTTTAGAGTGTGCCGTGGGCCTTTAAAAAATTAGCTGTGGGCCGCAAATGGCCTCCGGGGGAAACTTTTGATACCCCTACTATAGATAATAAAAAATAAAATCTGATAAATATATGGATAAAAAGCAGAGCCTGGCGACGCATGCGCGTTTATCATAACTCTCTCGCTCTCTCTGTCTCTGCCCCTCCCTCACGAATGCTGCTGCGTGCAAAATTTGTTTTGTTTTTAACCCCTTCTTAGCCCCGAACGTACATTGAAAATACACGCTACCCTAACTTAAAATGCCGGACATTTGAAGCATTTAAGAAACTCCACCCGGACAGCCCCGCAAAAGAGGACATATCCGTTTAAAAGAGGAGGTATGGTCAGTCTATCGTAGCCCGGTCGCTGCTAGCATGCCGTGTGTTGTGCCTCGGTGTGCATTGTTTACACAACGTGCGGTGCGCTACCTAATATGTCCTTGTGGAAACTTGTTCGGTACACCTCCGAACCGAACCGAAACCGATATATATGGTGTATGATGATTCTATGTGTCTACATTAAAACATTCTTCACACTGCATTCATATATGCTACTTTTGAACTTTCATGCAGAGAGAGAAATCACAACTAAAAGTTCATTTATTAAACAGTTATTAAGCAGTGGAACAAACATTCATGTCATTTCCAAAACAGAAATTGCAAGATTGTCAGAGACATTTTTAAAAAAAGCTCTTAGTGCACTTTTGTGCATGATGTCACAAAGATGACATATCAAAACACTCAATTAAAGTGCACTTTTTTGTACAGAACACCACTACAATATCCATCCATCCATTTTCTACCGCGTATTCCCTTTTTTGGGGTCGCGGGGGGCGCTAGCGCCTATCTCAGCTACAATCGGGCGGAAGGCGGGGTACACCCTGGACACGTCGCCACCTCATCTCAGGGCCAACACAAATAGACAGACAACATTCACACTCACATTCACACACTAGGGCCCATTTAGTGTTGCCAATCAACCTATCCCCAGGTGCATGTCTTTGGAAGTGGGAGGAAGCCGGAGTACCCGGAGGGAACCCACGCATCCATTACAATAGTTTAAAACAAATAAAGTGCACTTTTGTGCATGATGTCACACAAGATATTTCAAAAACTGTCAAATAAAAATGAGCTGCATAATAGGAAATCAAACAGTGTATGTGGTAGGTTCCTGCGGACGTTATCTCCTGTTGTTGACTATTGTTTTCATACAGTGTTCTGGAAATTGTTGCTTTGGCATTTTGTGGGTGTGGCACTGAACGGAGATGTTGACATGCGGAGTTTCAAACACTCTTCATTCTCTAGCGGGTGACTTTTTAAATGATGCTACACATTGCCAGTGCTGCTACTTTTTGTAGCAACGCTTTTGCCGCATAATTGTTCAACATCTTCTCGCTTGAAGCCAAACCACTGCCAGACGATGCACTTCGTGCTCTTTTTCATGGGAAATAATTATTCCTCCTTGTGTTACCAGATTCGTACCTTCTCTCTCTCTCGTATTACCACTTGTACCGCACCGTTAGCATCACTGCTAATGTTACCATGTCGCTACCTGTCTGCTCCGCGTTAGCGTGTGACGTTGCACGCGTGATGTATGTAGAAAGGTGCGCTTGTTTTAAATCTCTGTGAGAAGGAGAGACAAGAAAGAGTGGTAAGAGCCTGTAGTGTAATGCCAGCAGCTAAAAGTAACTCCGTGAGTACGTATACTCCAATATCACCATATAGTCATTTTCTATATCGTACAGACACAAACCTGCGATATATCCAGTATACCGATATATCGCCCAGCCCTAGCTGAAAAGTAACGTCTGTGTGCCTGCCTCTTTAAATTTTGGCACCTGTTACGCCGTAGCTGCATTTTCTAAAACCGCAAAATAAACGTTAACCTTTGGTCTTTTCCTTTCCCTCCACAGGGAGCCATCCTGACCACCATGCTGGTCTCTCGAAATTTCTCCGGTAAGTCTCTCAAGTCGTCATGCTTGCATCCTTCAACAGAGCAAATTCACATACCCACCCTCACATGGCCTGCATGCGCTCGTGATACGAAGAAAACACTCGCATCATTCATGGATCATGTCACCGTTTTTGGGGGAGCATCACCGGGTTGTCAATCATTGCTTGCTTCCTGTCATGTTAATGATCGGACATGCTGGCAAAATGGTGACATGCCCCTCAGAAACTTTTTCTGCACAAACACGTACACAATAACCGTTTTATGTGTTTCCATGTGAGCCAAAGCTGATGTGTGTGTTATGTGTTCAGAGGCCAGCATATAGAATTCCATGTCAAGAAAAGATGGGGAACTACAAACCTCGTTTCCATTAGAGTTGGGAAATTGTGTTAGAGGTAAATATAAACGGAATACAATGATTTGCAAATCCTTTTCAACCCATATTCAGTTGAATATGCTACAAAGACAACATATTTGATGTTCAAACTGATAAACATTTTTTATTTTTTGCAAATAATCATTAACTTTAGAATTTGATGCCTGCAACCCGTGACAAAGAAGTTGGGAAAGGTGGCAATAAATACTGATGAAATTGAGAAATGCTCATCAAACACCTTTTTGGAACATCCCACAGTTGTGCAGGCTATTTGGGAACAGGTGGGTGCCATGATTGGGTATAAAAACAGCTTCACAAAAAATGCTCAGTCTTTCACAAGGAAGGATAGGGCAAGGTACACCTTTTTGTCCACAACTCAAGAGCAAATAGTCAAACAGTTTAAGAACAACATTTCTCAAAGTGCAATTACAAGAATATTAGGGATTTCAACATCTACGGTCCATAATATCATCAAAAGGTTCAGAGAATCTGGAGAAATCACTCCACGTAAGCGGCATGGCCGGAAACCAACATTGAATGACCGTGACCTTCGATCCCGCAGATGACACTGTATCAAAAAGCGACATCAATCTCTAAACGATATCACCACATGGGCTCAGGAATACTTCAGAAAACCACTGTCACTAAATACAGTTTGTCGTTCGTCGCTACATCTGTAAGTGCAAGTTAAAGCTCTACTATGCAAAGCGAAAGCCATTTATCAACAACATCCAGAAACACCGGCAGCTTCTCTGTGCCCGAGATCATCTAAGATGGACCATTGCAAAGTGGGAAAGTGTTTTGTGGTCTGACGAGTCCACATTTTAAATTGTTTATGGAAATATTCAACATCGTGTCATCCGGACCAAAGGGGAAGCGAAACATCCAGACTGTTATCGACGCAAAGTTCAAAAGCCAGCATCTGTGATGGGATGGGGGCGCATTAGTGCCCAAGGCATGGGTAACTTACACATCTGTGAAGTCACCATTAATGCTAAAAGGTACATACAGGTTTTGGAACAACATATGCTGCCATCTAAGCGCCGTCTTTTTCATGGACGCCCCTGCTTATTTCAGCAAGACAATGCCAAGCCACATTCATCACGTGTTACAACATAGTGGCTTTGTAAAAAAAGAGTGCGGGTACTTTCCTGGCCCGCCTGCATTCCAGACCTGTCTCCCATCGAAAATGTGTGGCGCATTATGAAGCGTAAAATACGACAGCAGAGACCCCGGACTGTTGAATGACTGAAGCTCTACATAAAACAAGAATGGGAAAGAATTCCACTTTCAAAGCTTCAACAATTAGTTTCCTCAGTTCCCAAACATTTATTGAGTGTTGTTAAAAGAAAAGGTGATGTAACACAGTGGTGAACATGCCCTTTTCCAACTACTTCGGCACGTTTTGCAGCCATGAAATTCTAAGTTATTTAAAGGCCTACTAAAATGAGATTTTCTTATTCAAACGGGGTCAGCAGGTCCATTCTATGTGTCATACTTGATCATTTCGTGATATTGCCATATTTTTGCTGAAAGGATTTAGTAGAGGACATCCGCGATAAAGTTCGCAACTGGAGAAAAGCCCTGCCTCTACCGGAAGTCACAGACGATGACGTCACATGTTGAGGGCTCCTCATATATTCACATTGATTTTAATGGGACCCTCAAACAAAAAGAGCTATTCAGACCGAGAAAACGACAATTTCCCCATTAATTTGAGCGAGGATGAAAGATTTGTGTTTGAGGATATTGATAGCGACGGACTAGAAAAACAAAACAAAAAAAAAACAACGCGATGGCAATCGCGTTGCATTGGAACGGATTCATATGTTTTTAGAGACATTTACTAGGATAATTCTGGGAAATCCCTTATCTTTCTATTGTGTTGCTAGTGTTTTAGAGAGTTTAACAGTACCTGATAGTCGGAAGTGTATGTCCACGGCCGGGGAAGTTGACGGCAGCTGTATGGACGGCACAAGCTCAGCTGATATCCGGTACGAGGCGACTTTTTAACCACAATTTTCTCACCGAAACCTGCTGGTTGACATGTAGTCGGATCCATGTCCGCTGTGATCCATACTAAAGTTTCACCTCCGTGAATTTTAAACAAGGAATCCCGTGTGTTTGTGTGGCTAATGGCTAAAGCTTCCCAACTCCATCTTGCTACTTTGACTTCTCCAATATTAATTGAACAATTTGCAAAAGATTCAGCAACACAGATGTCAAAAATACTGTGTATTTATGCCGTTATAGCAGGCGACTTTTAGCTGTGTGTGTACGCAGCGCTCATATTCATAACAGCCCGCGACGTCATGCGCACACGTCATCATTACGCGACGTTTTCAAGAAAAAAGTCCCAGGAAATTTAAAATTGCAATTTAGTAAACTAAAAAGGCCGTATTGGCATGTGTTGCAATGTTAATATTTCATCATTGATATATAAACTATCAGACTGGGTGGTGGGTAGTAGTGGGTTTCAGTAGGCCTTTAATATTTGCAAAAAAAATAAAGTTTATGAGTTTAAACATCAAATATCTTGTCTTTGTAGTGCATTCAGTTGAACATGGGTTGAAAATGATTTGCAAATCATTGTATTCCGTTTATATTTACATCCAACATAATTTCCCAACTCATGTGGAAACACGATTTGTACATGTACATGCGAGGCATACTTTTTTGGGTTTTTTTTGGCCCTAAGGGCTCCCGCTCTGAGTAGGCATCCTAAAATATTAGTCGTGGATTATAGGGAATTATGTTGGGAAGTTGGAAAAATGGAGCGCACTACAACCAGCAGAGACGCTGTTTGATTCACTCTCAACTAGTTTACTGTCGAAAGTGGGACGGCGTGGTGCAGTTGGCAGAGTAGCCGTGCCAGCAAACTGAGGGTTCCTGGTCAAATCCCCACCTTCTACCAACCTCGTCACGTCCGTTGTGTCCTTGAGTGAGACACTTCACCCTTGCTCCTGATGGGTGATGGTTCGGGCCTTTGCATGGCAGCTCCCGCCATCAGTGTCTGAATGTGTGTGTGAATGGGTGAATGTGGAATTAGTGTCAAAGCGCTTTGAGTACCTTGAAGGTAGAAAAGTGCAATACAAGTATAACCCATTTTACCATAAAGTGGAAGTGTATGCAATCCAAAAGCTCATCTCTACCTGCCCTTATTATTTTCCCCCAGCTCAAGCACCCGCCCACTTGTTGAGCTGATTGGCCCGTAATGGCTTTGATTGACAGACCGCTTGTCTAATCTTTTTTTTTTTTTTATGTGCTAGTTTGTAAAGACGTTTTCCAATAGTTGCTCACAAAAGTGACGTCACACCTCATAATTCGGCAAGCCTTTTTTTCTATGTATTGTTAATCTTGGATATACTTGTGTAGCCACTGTACAGCTTATATAGAAGCATAGATTTACTAGCTACTGAAAATGAGTGAACACACAGCTATTACTGTCTAGATCAGGGGTCACCAAGAGCTACTTCTTGGGTACTGATTAATGCGAAGGGCTACCAGTTTGATACACACTTAAATAAATTGCCAGAAATAGCCAATTTGCTCATTTTACCTTAAACTCTGTTATTATTAATAATTAATGATATTTATCTTTGTGGAAACATTGATCTTCTTAATGATTTTTCACAATAAATATATATTTTTGATGACATGTTTTAAATAAGTTAAAATCCAATCTGCACTTTGTTAGAATATATAACAAATTGGACCAAGCTATATTTCTAACAAAGACAAATCATTATTTTTTCTAGATTTTCCAGAACAATTTTTTAAAAATAAATTCAAAAGACTTTGAAACAAGTTTTAAATTTGATTCTACATATTTTGTAGATTTGCCAGAATAATTTTTTGGAATTTTAATCATAAGTTTGAAGAAATATTTCACAAATATTCTTTGTCGGAAAAACCGAAGCTAAAATGAAAAATTAAATTAAAATGTATTTATTATTGTTTACAATAAGAAATAAAAAACTTGAACATTGATTTAATTGTCAGGAAAGAATAGGAAGGAATTTAAAAGGAAAAAATATATATGTGTTTAAAAATCCTAAAATCATTTTTAAGGTTGTGTTTTTTTCTCTAAAATTGTCTTTCTGAAAGTTATAAGAAGCAAAGTAAAAAAAAAAAATGAATTTATTTAAACAAGTGAAGACCAAGTCTTTTGAATATTTTCTTGGATTTTCAAATTCTATTTGAGTTTTGTCTCTCTTAGAATTAAAAATTTCGAGCAAAGCGAGACCAGCTTGCTAGGAAATAAATACAATTTAAAAAATAGAGGCAGCTCACTGGTAAGTGCTGCTACTTGAGCTATTTTTAGAACAGGTCAGCGGGCGACTCATCTGGTCCTTACGGGTGACCTGGTGCCCGCGGGGACCGCGTTGGTGACCCCCTGGTCTAAATACTGTAGGTGATAAAAATAAGTGTGTTACAAACAGTTAATGCCCTGGTTCTGAACATACATTGTGTACTTGGTGTGAATATTAAGTGTGAGCACCATTGTTATCCAACACTGCCTCAAAGGGGTCATATAGTGCTAGGATTTTTTTTCTCCATTTAAAACACTAACGTACTTGTGGTCTACATCAGTGTTTTTCAACCACTGTGCCGTGAGATACAGTCTGGAGTGCTGTGGGAGATGATCTAATTTCACCTATTTGGGTTAAAAATATGTTTGCAAACCAGTAAATATAGTCTGCAAATGATGTGGTGTTGTTGAGTGTTGGTGCTGTCTAGAACTCGGCAGAGTAACCGTGTAATACTCTTCCATATAAGAAGTTGGCAGCCGGTAGCTATTTGCATTGTAGATGTCGGGAACAGCGGGAAGCAGCGTGCAGGTAAAAAGGTGTCCAATGCTTTGGACACCAGGGGTGTCCAAACCTTTTGACTTAAGGGCTACCAAAACAATTTGGCTGGGGGCTGAAAGTCGACTGCATCATCTAGAGGAACAATATATATATATGCACACATATATAGCCTGTACATACCATATATATATATATATATATATATATATATATATATATATATATATATACATATATATACATATTAGGGGTGTAACAATACGTGTATTTGTATTGAACCGTTTCGATACAGGGGTTTCGGTTCGGTGCGGAGGAGTAACGAACGAGTTCCACACGAACATATGAAGTAGCCGCCTATGCTAAAGTCTTAACAAGCTGATCCGCACCGTTCTGCCTCTGTCCCTGTCTGTACACAGCACCTTGCATTGTCCCTCCCACACAACCATCTGATTGGTTACAACCGTAGCAATAACAAGCCAATCAGCAGTGCGTATTCAGAGCGATGTAACAACCAATCAGCAGTGCGTATTCAGAGCGCATCTAGTCAGTGCTTCAACGTCGAGCAGATAGGCATTTAGCAGGGTAGCAACGGGCTCTTCCCAAGTTATACTAAAGACTTCCAAGTCAACTACTTTCTAAACATCACTATGAGCCCGTTGACCTTCTAGAAACAAACTGCAGCACAGCTCACTCGCAGTCCTGGCTTTAAGTGAAGGCTAGTTAGCTTTTAGCGTAACGTTAGCTAATTTTTCTGTGTGTGTGTGTGTGGGCGTGTGTGCGTGTGTGTGTGTTACGGACAGTGTTGATTGAGGTGTGTTGAAGCAGCAAAAAAGGACATTATGTTAAATGAAGAGTTTTTGTCTCTGATAGTGTATATCAGGGGTCGGGAACCTTTTTGGCTGAAAGAGCCAAGAAGCCGAATATTTCAAAATGTATTTCCGTAAGAGCCATATAATATTTTTTTTTAACACTGAACACAACCAAACGCATGCGTTTTTAAGTAAGACCAACATTTCCAGAGTGTAATAGGTCTCTTGTTCTTTGTAATAACAGTGTTATTCGGAAGCTAACTGTGGAGGGGGCGTGGCCTGCATTCCTGCAGCGAAGCGGGGTGTTGGCACGATCAGCCTCGAAATCAGCCTTACGTGTGTAGAAGGCCCACCTGGGCCTTGTTATATAATCACCTGTCGCTCTGTTATAAGCAGCAGCCAGGTGGAGAGATGGGGTTGGAGCTGGAGCCAAAGCACGAGCAAGGGCGACAGAGAAAAAGACAATTGCTGGAAAGCAACTGAGGGACTTATTGTAAAATAAAACAATATTGTAACCCTGAAACATGCTCTCAGGTTGGTGCCTGGTGTTCTGAAAAAACCCCCAGGAGGGCAAGCATCACACTAACCAATAATAAATAAAAAACTTCTTACCATTAACACAACTTTTTGAACAGGTGCGGTAGAAAACGGATGGATGGATTAAAAATGGTATGAGAATGTTTTATATTTTGAACATTATTTTCAACACTGTGATTACAAGTGGAATTATTCATTACTTATCGTGTTAAGCAAAGTCTGCTCAGATTTATCCGAGAGCCAGATGCAGTCATCAAAAGAGCCACAGGTTCCCTACCCCTGGTGTATATAATAATGTAAATGCATCATAAAGCCTTCTTGAACGTCTCTCCTATTGCTATTGTACTATTTTTTAAGCAATAGTTACATTAATCATTAGTAATGTAGCAGCCTAGTTTTGAAGGGCAGGGTCCCTGCTATCACATGTTGATACAAATATAACATTTACATGAGAAAAAATCAACTACAGGCTTCCCCAATGCTGTAATAAATCAAGCATGATGAGTTGACTTGAAACTGTTTAATGTTGCACTTTTTATATGTAGAAGAAAAGTTGTGTCATTTTATTTCATTTAAGCAACAATTTGAGGCAGTTTAATATGGATTAACGTGGGCTGAATTATTATAGTGTTCCCAATTTTAAAAGGATCAAGCCATCCATCCATCCATTTTCTACCGCTTAATCCCTTTTTGGGTCGCGGAGGGCGCTGGCGCCTATCTCAGCTACAATCGGGCGAAAGGCGGGGTACACCCTGGACAAGTCGCCACCTCATCGCAGGGCCAACACAGATAGACAACATTCACACTCACATTCACACACTAGGGCCAATTTAGTGTTGCCAATCAACGTATCCCCAGGTGCATGTGTTTGGAGGTGGGAGGAAGCCGGAGTACCCGGAGGGAACCCACGCATTCACGGGGAGGACATGCAAACTCCACACAGAAAGATCCCGAGCCTGGATTTGAACCCAGGACTGCAGGAACTTCGTATTGTGAGGCAGACGCACTAACCCCTCTGCCACCGTGAAGCCCAGGATCAAGCCATTGTTTACAAATTTGGTAAATAAATAACCCAAAAATTTATATTTTGTTGTTTTCTTACTGTATCGAAAATGAACCGAAGCGTGACCTCTAAAACGAGGTACGTACCAAACCAAAATTTTTGTTTACCGTTACACCCCTAATATATATATATATATATATATACACATATACACACACACACAAACGTAAAAGAACAACTTTAAATTAATTTTAAATAACGTTTTACAAAATGGCCTATTAATATAAATATATCCATACATACATATTCATATATATTATATTAATGTAATGGATGTATAAATAATAATTAATTTCATTGGATATTAGGGGTATGTGAAAGTTTTACTCCTACCTTGTTTACTTCCATGACTACATCCTTAAAGTTTTGTACCCATCCATTTTCTTCCGCTTATCCGAGTTCGGGTCGCGGGGGCAGCAGCCTAAGCAGGGAAGCCCAGACTTTCCTCTCCTCAGCCACTTCGTCCTGCTCCTCCCGGGGGATCCCGAGGCGTTCCCAGGCCAGCCGGGAGACATAGTCTTCCCAACGTATCCTGGGTCTTCCCCGTGGCCTCCTACCGGTCAGACATGCCCTAAACACCTCCCTAGGGAGGCATTCGGGTGGCATCCTGACCAGATGCCCAAACCACCTCATCTGGCTCCTCTCCGTGGAGAAGCATCGGCTTTACTTTGAGTTCCTCCCAGATGACAGAGCTTCTCACCCTATCTCTAAGGGAGAGCCCCGCCACCCGGCGGAGGAAACTCATTTGGGCCGCGTGTACCCGTGATCTTGTCCTTTCGGTCATAACCCAAAGCTCATGACCATAGGTGAGGATGGGAACGTCGATCGACCGGTAAATTGAGAGCTTTGCTTTCCGGCTCAGCTCATTCATCACCCCAACGGATCGATACAGCGTACGCATTACTGAAGACGCCGCACCATCCACTTTTCCCTCACTTGTGAACAAGACTCAGAGGTACTTGAACTCCTCCACTTGAGGCAAGATCTCCTCCCCAACCTGGAGATGGCACTCCACCCTTTTCCGGGCGAGAACCATGGACTCTGACTTGGAGGTGCTAATTCTCATTCCAGTCACTTCACACTCGGCTGAAAACCGATCCAGTTAGAGCTGAAGATCCTGGCCAGTTGAAGCCATCAGGACCACATCATCTGCAAAAAAGCAGGGACCTAATCCTGCAGCCACCAAACCGGTTCCCCTCAACGCCCTGACTGTGCCTAGAAATTCTGTCCATAAAAGTTATGAACAGAATGGGTGACAAAGGGCAGCCTTGGCAGAGTCCAAGCCTCACTGGAAACGGGTCCGACTTACTGCTGGCAATGCGGACCAAGCTCTGACACTGATCGTACAGGAAGCGGACCGCCACAATCAGACATACTCCATACTCTCTGAGCACTCCCCACAGGACTTCCCGGGGTACACAGTCGAATTCCTTCAAGTCCACAAAGCACATATAGACTGGTTGGGCAAACTCCCATGCACCCTCAAGGACCCTGCCGAGAGTATAGAGCTGGTCCACAGTTCCACGACCCGGACGAAAACCACACTGTTTCTCCTGAATCCGAGGATCGACTATCCGGCGTAGCCTCCTCTCCGGTATACCTGAATAGACCTTACTTTTGTAATCATTCAGAAGTATCAAGTCGCTAAAATGCGCCAAACATGGATAAGTGTGGAGAGAGAGTTTTGCATATTACCAAAATGCTTAGCAGGGGATTTAAATGACTGCAATTTTGAATGATGTGTTGTGCTTGCACATTCAGTGAGCAGGTAATGTTACCTCTGAGTCTGTGTGTTGACTTTTTGTGTTGGTTTATTTGCGCCATGAGTGTTAAAGGTTGTTTGGATTGGGTCATATATGACAAATGCTGGGCTGTGCACACTTCAAAGTATAATTCACGGTTATAAACCTGAATTACCGTCCACGAGATGGAGGCAAAATATCAGCAATGATGCTTTCAGATATTTAAAATGAGGTTGGAGGCACCCCATGGGCCAGATCCCTCATTAAACTCAACATCTCAAAATGAACATGCCGGTGGGCCGTATTTTGGACACCCCTGGTACACTCGATAACTCCATCTCTGTTGGGACTATGACGACACACAGTTTTGCTTTCACTATTGTGTTCAGTAAAGTGAGACTGTCAAATACCAACATTGGGCCAATTTTGCAAGATGAACCGACACTCGAAAGGTTGTGTATTCTGCCTTTGTGCCTTTGTGTCTTTTTGTGTCTCGATGCTGCTGTTGCTGTTATGTCACACTGTCTCACACACACACACACACACACTTGACGGCGACTATCAATCTGCTTTTCTCCTCCATGTTTCTCAGCAAGTGTCTCTCCCATTATGATTGTAAGGTCATCAAGTGAACGAGTCAGAAAGAGAGAAAAAGAACTTTCGCCAAGGTTTTTTTATTTCATGGTATATGAGTCATACACTATACAAAACTGAATCACAGCGCTGACGTCGTTTGCTTCCGGGCGTTACACAAAGCGTACCTAATAAATTTGTTGGTGTATCCTGTTGCGTTCGAACCATATGTTCCTCCAAGGGAATTTAAGTTACTGATCAATCCCAAGTTCTTTTGATGACACATAAGATGAGTTTAAATGATCACCCAGAACAGAACAGGTATTTGGCAATTTATTCCAAAGCTTTGGAGAGACCAACCTAAAAACAACACATTCAAATCGCGTGTACCCAGTTGACCCGCGAGTTTTATATGAATTATCGCTTTACAGGGTCATATCTGTATACCCTCGATTTTTCCGGGAGATTCCCAATTTTCAGTGCCCCTCGAGGGGTAATCATTCTCCCGAATTTCGCCGAAACAACAATATTAAGCGGGCACCGTGGAGGCACTGCCTTTAGCGTCCTCTACAACCTGGACTAACAGCTTGACAGTTCATCCACATGTTATATTTAGCTTCTGTAGGTGCAGTAAGCGACTACAAGACATACTTGATCAACAGCCATACAGGTCACACTGAGAGTGGCCGTAAAAATAACTTTAACACTGTTACAAATATGTGCCACACTGTGAACCCACACCAAACAAGATTGACAAACACATTTTGGGAGAACATCTGCACCGTAACACAACATAAACACAACAGAACAAATACCCGGAATCCCATGCAGCCCTAACTCTTCCGTGTTACAATATACACCCCTGCTACCACCAAACCACGCCACCCAATCCAGCCCCCCCCACATGTCACCCCCACCTCCCTTTGTCCGTGGGTTGAGGTGGGCGGGGTTTGGTGGTAGCAGGGGTGTGACCTGTGTGGCTGTTGACCAAGTACAGGTGCTGGTCAAGTATAGGTGCTGGTCATATTATTAGAATATCATGAAAAAGTTGATTTATTTCATTAATTCCATTTAGAAAGTCAAACTTGTAGAATGTATACATTCATTCCAAACAGACTGATACATTTCAAGTGTTTTTTTGCCAAAAAGGAGATGATTATAGCTGACAACCAATGACAACCCTAAATTCAACATCTCAGAAAATTTGAATATGGTGAAAAGGTCAGATATTGAAGACACCTGGTGCCACACTCTAATTACCTAACTCAAAACACCTGGAAAAGCCTTTAAATGGTCTCTCGTTTTGATTCTGTATGACACACAATCATGGGGAAGACTGCTGACTTGACAACTGTCCAAAAGATGACTATTGATACTTTAAAGAAGGAGGGCAAGACACAAAAGGTCATTGCCAAAGAGGTTGGATGTTCCCAGAGCTCTGTGTCCAAGCACATTAATAGAGAGGCGAAGGGAAGACAAAGATGTGGTAGAAAAAAGTGTACAAGCAAGAGGGATAACCGTGCCCTGGAGAGGATTGTCAAACAAAACCGATTCAAAAATGTGGGGGAGATCCACAAAGAGTGGACTGCAGCTAGAGTCAGTGCTTCAAGAAACACCACGCACCGACGTATGCAAGATATGGGCTTCAGCTGTCGCATTCCTTGTGTAAAGCCACTCTTGAATAAGAGACAACGCCAAAAGCGTCTCGCCTGGGCTCAAGACAAAAAGGACTGGACTGCTGCTGAGTGGTCCAAAGTTATGTTTTCAGATGAAAGTACATTTTGTATCTCCTTTGGAAATCAAGGTGCCAGAGTCTGGAGGAAGACAGGAGAGGCACAGAATACACGTTGCCTGAAGTCCAGTGTCAAATTTCCACAATCGGTAATGGTCTGGGGTACCATGTCATCTGCTGGTGTTGGTCCACTGTGTTTCCTGAGGTCTAGGGTCAATGCAGCAGTCTACCAGGAAGTTTTAGAACACTTTATGCTGCCTGGCTCGGACCAATTTTATGGAGGTGAAGATTTCATTTGGCACCTGCACACGGTGCCAAATCTACCAGTACCTGGTTTAAGGACCATGGTATCCCTGTTCTTGATTGGCCTGCAAACTCACCTGACCTTAACCCCATAGAAAACCTATGGGGTATTGTGAAGCGGAAGATGCGAGATGCCAGACCCAACAATGCTGAAGAGCTGAAGGCCACTATTAAAGCTACCTGGGCTCTCATAACACCTGAGGAGTGCAACAGACTGGTCGACTCCATGCCACGCCGTATTGCTGCAGCAATTCAGGCAAAAGGAGCTGCAACTAAGTATTGATTGCCGTACATGCTGAAACTTTCCATGTTCATACTTTTCAGTTGGCCCACATTTCTAAAAGATATTTTTGGGTACTAGTCGTAACTAATATTCGAATTTTCTGAGATACCGAATTTGGGATTTTCAGTAATTGTCAGTACTAATCATCAAAATTTAAAGAAATAAACATTTCAAATATATCACTATGTGTGTAATGAATTGATATAATATGTAAGTTTCACGTTCTGAATATAATTACTGAAATAAATCCACTTTTTCATGATATTCTAATAATATGAACAGCACCTGTATGTCTTGCAGTAACCAACGTACGTCTTGAAACAGAAAAAGATGTTAAAATGATAGTGTGAGCATTAAAACTTTTTATAACAGGCTACATATATTTAAGCTTTGATGTAAATATACACATAAATGTTAAAAAAATAGGATTTACCTTAAAATTACATCGAAAACTGTTAGATTGTTAGTATGGACATAAACTTTTATACAGCAAGTTACATATTTAATGAAAGATATTTACTGTAATTTTAAATGAATTTGAAAGTAATTTAAGTAAACAGAAAATGCTTTGTATAATTAATGTGGTATTTTTCTGTAAAAAAAAAATTAAATGTACATAGTTTGTCATTACTGGCATATTACTTAAAATAACAGGCGGATTGTTTATTTACAGATAATGTCTTCAATTCCACAGTTTTATAACCTATTTGAAAAAAAATTGAAAAATTACAGTAGAAATTTAGAGTAAATTAACCATAAAAATAGGATTTTTTTTTTTTTTTTACAGTGTTGCGTCGCTCTTTCTCTCTTGCTGACTTTGTCCTCTGATGACCCCTGAGTCTGACGGACGTCCTCTGCGTCTCACTCTGACCCTGTCACTGCCGTGGGAGCGGACACGTCTTCCCCAAACGAAGTCATCCTCTCTCTGTGCCTCCACAGCCTCCTGCCACACTCTCTTTACCCTGCGCCCGTTTTACACTTCCTGTTGCTCCGTCTTTCCTCTGTCCATCCATGCCATATAATCATCCCTCTCTCCCGTGTGTGCTGGGCCAACAGTGGGCAGCAGGCAGACCACCGCTCCAGCCTTTGCCACTGCGGCCGCTGGCACCAGCGCAGGGTTGGTGGAACAAGGTAGCATCGCAGCAGGACTCTGGGGCACAATGCCCATTTCGCATCCCTCTTTTCTATCTTCTCTTCTACTCATCTTCTTCCTCCTTCCCTCAAAGCATGATGGCTTAATGCTTCCCAACCTCATCGGCCTTACGAGAGCTGGCTTTCTGTCTCGCTGTAGGGTGGGCAACTCATTGTGTTTCCCAGGCAACCCGAGAGAACGTTCGATTCCAATTTAGAACACGAATGACACCTCAAATCTTATCCAAAATCATTAAACATGCTAATTTATCGGGTCATCGCATCATTATTTTTCTTACATATTGCGGTTTGCAATAGTGTTTTGTAAGGGTGTACCCTAACCCCTAACCCCCCCTACCTCAAAGAACTGCTCACCCCCAAATCCTTCACTCGACACCTCCGCTCCAAACAGGTTAACCTCCTCCAACCTCCACGGACAAAGGTACGAACAATGGGAGACCGGGCTTTCTGCTCTGCTGCTCCCAGTCTGTGGAACGCTCTCCCTGACCACCTGAGGGCACCTCAAATCAAATCAAATCAAATCAACTTTATTTATAAAGCACATTTAAAATTCACCACAGGGGTAGCCAAAGTGCTGTACAATGGACAGGTTAAAAGATAATACAAAGACCGAGTAAACAACACAACACAAACAGAACATGATAAAAAATAAATAAATAAAACATAAAAACAGGTGTTTAATGGGGCACCATTGCAGGATGGATATCACTTAGTGTTAAAAGCCAAGGAATAAAAGTGTGTTTTTAAGAGAGATTTAAACACAGGAAGAGAGGAGGCTTGTCTAACACTCAGAGGTAGGTCGTTCCAGAGCTTGGGAGCAGCAGCAGCGAAAGCTCTGTCACCTCTAAGCTTCAGCCTTGTGTCAGGGACCGTCAGTAGCAGCTGATCGGCTGATCTTAGGGATCGAGTGGGGCAGTAAGGCTGAAGGAGGTCAAAGAGATATGTTGGCGCGCGGTTGTTTAGACATTTAAAAAAAATAGAAGGAGTTTAAAATTGATTCGATAACGCACAGGGAGCCAGTGAAGGGACGCTAATATAGGGGTGATGTGCTCACGTCTGCGGGTCTGTGTTAGCAGACGAGCAGCAGAGTTTTGCACGAGCTGCAGGTGGGCGAGGGAGACCTGGCTAATGCCTACATACAGGGCATTGCAGTAGTCTAAACGATTCGAGATAAAGGCATGAATTAATTTCTCAAGGTCATGTCCTGACAGAAGCGGTTTCACTTTCGCTATTTGGCGTGATTGATAAAAGCTTTTTTGAACGACGCTGCTGATTTGTTTTTCGAATTTAAAATCTGAGTCGAACTTTACCCCCAGGTTTGTGACACAGTCGCTGAGATACGGGGTCAGAGTGCCAAGGTCAACGTTGGGGGAGGGAGAGCGACTTGGACCAAACAACATAACTTCTGTTTTGTCTACATTTAGACTCAGGAAGTTAGCTGAAAGCCAGGCTTTGATGTCGTGTAGGCAGTCAATGAGACGTTGAACTGTGTTATTTTGTGCCATGGGAAAATATATCTGGCAATCATCGGCATGAAAATGAAATGCAATACCATACTTCCTAAAAATAGACCAAGGGGGAGAAGGTAAAGCGCATATAGGATTGGGGCAAGGATTGAGCCCTGGGGGACCCCGTGTAGTAGAGGAGCTGTGGAAGACATAAAACTGTCTATTTTTACACAAAAAACTCCTGTCGGCTAGGTACGACCAGAACCAGTTGAGAGCGGCGTGCTTAATACCCACACAGATCTCAAGATGAGTGATTAAGGTGGCGTGGTCGACTGTGAATGCTTTTAAAAAAGGCTTAAAAACCCATCTTTTAAAAAAAGCCTTTTTATAGACATGCATGCTGGTTCTAGCTATTGGGCTGTTTCTAGTTTTATATTTTATTTATTTTTATTATCTTTTTATTATTATTATTATTATTATTATTATTACTATGTTTTTACACTGTGGCACTTTGAGGTTGTTTGCTCAACGTAAAGGACTTTTTTACAAATAAAATCTATTATAACGGTACACAAAAATTTCGGTTCGGTACGTACCTCGGTTTAGAGGTCAAAATAGAAATTTTTGGGTTATTTATTTACCAAATTTGTAAACAATGGCTTTATCCTTTTAACCTTGACTGTAATAATTCTGCCCACGTTAATCCGCATTAAACAGCCTCAAGTTGTTGCTTATATTAAATAAAATGACAAAACTTTTATTCTACATAGAAAAAGTGCAACATTAAACATTTTCAAGTCAACTCATCATGCTTAATTTATTACAGCATTTGGGAAGCCTGTAGTTGATTTTCATTTTGTAAATGTTATATTTTTATCAATATGTGATAGCAAGGACCCTGCCATTTAAAATTAGGCTGCTACATTACTAATGATTAATGTAACAACAGCTGAAAAAATAGTACAATAGCAATAGGAGAGACTATTTATCCCTGAATATCATGAACTTCATGTAGGTTTAATGATGCACTTACATTAATATATCAACTATCAGAGACAGAAACTCTTCATTTAACATCATGTCCTTTTTTGCTGCTTCAACACAGCTCAATCAACACTGTCCGTAACACACACACACACAGCGCACAATGAGCTAGCGTTACGCTAAAAGTTAATTAGCCTTCACCTTAAGCCAGGACTGCGAGTGAGCTGAGCTGAAGTTTGTTTCTAGAACGTCAAGGGGCTCATAGTGATGTTAGCAGTAGTTTACTTGGAAGTGTTTATTATCATTTGGGGAGAGTACGCTGCATTATGCTCACCTGCTAAACACCTGAGCATGTATTCAGAGCGCTGACTACATGCACTCTGAATACGCACTGCTGATTGGCTGTTACCGCCATGATTGTAACCAATCAGATGGTTGTGTGGGTGGGACAATGCTGGGTGCTGTGTAGGAGACAAAGGCAGAAAGCAGAGCAGCTTATTTAGACTATAGCTCAGGCGGCTACTTCATATGTTCGTGTGGAAACAGTTCAATACAAATACACGTACCGTTACACCCCTAGGGTTTTGATATTATCAATGGAAAACAACTTCCTCAAACCTATGCTCGGTTACCAGTTAATTATAATTAGCTGTAAAATCCCAAACTCCACCTTTCCACCAAGCAGTACAGTCCAGTATGGTTGGAATCGGTAAATCACAATCTGGGTTTTGTGTTTGTGTGTATGTGTGTTGTAGTGTTGTCCAGATACCAATACCAAAATTATTTTGATACTTTTCGGTACTTTTCGATACTTTTTCTAAATAAAGGGGACTACAAAAAACGGCATTATTGACTTTATTTTAACAAAAAATCTTAGGGTACATGAAACATGTTTATTATTGCAATTTTGTCCTTGGATAAAATAGTGAACATACGAGACAACTTGTCTTTTAGTAGTAAGTTATCATCAGCGGTCACTTGAACAAGTATGACGATCCTCCTGGTAGGGGTGTATCCCTTTATGGAGGATGCCTGTGCGTGACTTAGTTTAACGTGGGGAGACTGTTGCACAGACAGTCACCACACCACTATTGGAACAATTTCCCTTGCGGATCATTAAAGTTTGTCTTAGTCTAGGTCTAAGCCATCCTTGACAGAACCGGGTCAGGTTCCAGTGGCATGGAGTCCTAGACGACTGGGGACCCTTTTCTGCTGCAGCCTTTTCCGCAGTCGTGGTAGTTCTTAAATCTTCTCTGTCAGCAGGCTGCCTTTCAGCAACTGTCTTTTTCTGTCCGCGTTTGTCACACTCACGCTCTTGCTCCAAACACCTCTCTTTTCCTGGTTTGCTGCTTATACAGAGTGACAGGTGATTAGATAACAAGGCCCAGGTGGGCCATCTACGCACCGGTCGTTGACTTCGAGGCTGGTCCAGGCACACCCCTCTTCACTTCAGGCCCGCTGGCCACGCCTCCCCTCCACAGTGCTGTAATTCCGTCAGAGTTATGGTATTTCAAACAGTTTTTATCTTTTAATCTGTGAAGAAATGGCAAAATAGGTCACCTTAAAGTACTGTGGAGGTGCTTTTGAAAGGGTGACAGTTACATTTAGTTATTTCAAAGTCGGAAAAAAAGCATTTTGGACCAAACTGAAGGCAGCTGAACTGGTAGTGCTTGGGGGCTGCGAGGCATTACACTGCGATATAACATTGTATTTACTTTTCTAGTCATTGATAGAAAGCCAGCTACTCGAGTCCACGTGTCGCCTTGTGCTCTGATTGGTCTCCATGCTCACTTGGGACCCATGTGGAGTGCCGACTATCACTTTCCTCATCTCCAGTCTCTTCCTTGTCGTCTTCACTTCTCCTTCCCAATCTCCATCAGCATTCCAGATCCCCCCCCACCTCCACCACACCCTCGCTTCCCTTGTATCTCTCTTCCTGTCTAACCAAGGAAGCTTGGACGTTTAGGGATGCCTCAGAAACTCCGCTGAATGCTGCATGAGGGTGGCACTGGACCGCTGCATGCGCTGCAGCACGGGGATGGGTGTTGTTGATGTGCATGCTCAGCACTGTTGAAGATGCAAGGCTGTCCACTCATATTTAGACACATTAAACATGGTGAATATTCCATTTAAGTGGATTAGGATGTACCGTATTTCCTTGAATTGCCGCCGGGGCGCTAATTATTTGAAAACCTCTTCTCACTCCGGCGCTTACCAAAGGCATGTGGTAAATTTAGGCCTGTGCTTATAAATTTGAGTGTGATGTAAGAATACCATCTTGAAAAGCACATTTAATTAAAAAAAAACGTTATAATGGTCTTACCTTTACTTATAAATGAAGTCCATGCGCAGCTCCTTCTGATCGAAAGCATTGATAACTTGTTTATAGAAGTCTTCCTTATCTTTCTTCAGTTTTAAAAGTCTCTCTGTCTTGAAGATCTTCCTTTATTACCTCCTTCTTCGACTGAAAGTCCAGTTTAAAAAATGTTTTTATTTTAGATATTTAATCCTCCATGTTAAAAGTGCAAGCGGGAGGAAAAAAATAAACGATCACTGCTCACTTTTGCTGCTTGTTGTCACTTCTTCTGCAGCCGAGTAGTCGCAAGAAGGATCACTAGCGCCCTCTACCACCAGGAGGCGGGAGTCATTTAATGACTCATATTTGACACACGCAGCTACGATATATTAATAAAACATAGCTGCTTACTGTTCTTTTTAGCATATTCAATAGCTTGGACCTTAAATCCTACTGAATAGCTTTTAATCTTCTTCCCTTTATGCGATTTCAAATGATTGAAATCAGCCTCCTCCATTTTTAAAATGATGACAGGTGAAGTATCACTCGTGACGTGACGAGTTTGCCCCGGCGGAAATTGTAGGCATATGCTAATTATTTGGCGAAACGAGTTTGACCCGGCGGAAATTCTAGACATGCGCTAATAAAAAAAATTACTCAGCAAAACGAATTTGACCCGGTGTTAATCCTGAGCCGGCGGTAATGCTAAGCATGCGCTAATTGTTTTGCGAAACGAGTTTGACCCGGCAGTAATTCTAGGCAGGGGCGTACTATATACCCGGCGGCAATTCAAGGAAATACGGTATACATTGTAGTTTTTATCGTCATTTTAGTTTAGTGTTGTTTTCCAGCAACTACCTTTTATTATTATTATTATTATTAGATTATTTTACACTTTAATGCGTGCTTGAATTTGGAGTTTAAAAGAGTTTGAAACGGCAAACCTTTTAGATGTGTATTTGGAATATTTGTATTCCAGTTAAGAATGATCCACAGAACCCAGCTGGTTTTGTTTAGAAAGAAAATAGACACACAACAGTCCATCAGATTCAAAGCAGCAGCGACGTTGTCCTTGTTTCCAGGGGGCCCGCTGGGACCCTCACACCCCCTTCCAGGCTCCAATCAAACATTTATAGCGGGCTGCTGCCTCCCACTATCAGGCTCTGTCTTGCATATTCATCCTCGCAAATATAGAGCCTCCCGCTAGTGGCCGACAAAATAAACTTTTAAACTGACAGCCAAACCTTCCAGGGAATCCACACCCATCCTTGCTTCTCGCCCAGCCGCGCTTTAAGAGGACGTTGATGAGCGTTTGTTTTATTTAATTTTCTTCCTCCTCTTTCTTCTTGCTTCATGTGTCATTTGTGGCAAGGTAAGGAGTACTCCTGGCTTCTCCTCCAATGCCAACTGTGTGTGTTTTTTTATTTTTTATAGGTTTCTGCAGAGAATCCCAGATTTTGAAATTCCTTACTTCTTTTATTATTTTGCTTTAATCTTCCTAAACTACCACAAAATAACTTCACACTATTTTAACTCCATGTTTGTCCACAGCAATCATGGGACGGAGCCAACTACAAAACATCTGTGCCTTCATTCGACTCTTACATCCTTTCTTTAACACTATATGGGCTAAAGCAGGGGTATCCAAACTACGGCCCGCCGGCGTCTTCATTCAGTCCAATAAGCAATTTGACCGGGCGTTCTATTTGCATATCCATCCATCCAACCACCCATCTTCTTCCGCTTATCCGAGGTCAGGTCGCGGGGGCAGCAGCCTAAGCAGGGAAGCCCAGACTTCCCTCTCCCCAGCCACTTCGTTCAGCTCCTCCCAGAGGATCCCGAGGCGTTCCCAGGCCAGCCGGGAGACATAGTCGACCCGACATGTCCTGGGTCTTCCCCGTGGCCTCCTACCGGTTGGACGTCCCCGAATCACCAAAGCTCATGACCATAGATGAGGATGGGAACGTAGATCGAGCGGTAAATTGAGAGCTTTGCCTTCCGGCTCAGGTCCTTCTTCACCACAACGGATCGATACAGCGTCCGCATTACTGAAGACGCCGTACCGATCAACGCCTGTCGACCTCACCATTCAATCTTCCCTCACTCGTGAACAAGACTCCGAGGTACTTGAATTCCTCCACTTGGGGCAAGAACTCCTCCCGAACCCAGAGACATATAATATTCAAATAGTCTGCCGTCGAATAGCTGCTATTTTGTCGCCATCTGGTGGACAACAAAAGCAAGTCAGCAGCCACTAATTGTACTCTAATTTGTGTTTGTGCACAACATTTACTTATATGACCGAATCCAAACAACTTTCCCTAGTCATGGTGCAGGAAACAAAATAAATTAGCAGAAAAATTCAATAAAGATGGTCACACATAACACAACCTGTTCATTGAGGTTTCTGGATATTATTTAAAAAAAAAAAAAAGCACAATCAGCATAAAAAAATCAAAACAACACCTATTTAAATCCATTACAAGGGACGATGGGGAATATGCTAAACACTCTCTGCGCAATTATCCATTTTTGGCGCATTTTATCTGCTTGATATTTCTGATTGATTATAAAACTTTAAGGAGGTCGTCACGGAAGTAAACAAGGTAGGGGTCAAATTTTCACATACTCTTAATAGCCAATTATAATAATTGTTAATTATATATTCATAATATTATTATAATATGTATTCATATATATATATATATATATATATATATGTATATGTATGTGTCAACTATATGTCATATAGTTGACATGTATGCTAGGGGTGTAAGGGTACGTGTATTTGTATTGAACCGTTTCGGTACAGGGGTTCCCGTTCGGTGCGGAGCAGTACCGAACGAGTTCCACACGAACATATGAAGTATGCTAAAGTCTTAACAAGCTGCTCCGCTCCGTTCTGCCTCGTCTCCTGCACAGCACCCAACATTGTCCCTCCCACACAACCATCTGATTGGTTACAACCATAGCGATAACAAGCCAATCAGCATTGCGTAATCAGAGCGCTCTAGTCAGTGCTTCAGCGTCGAGGGATAGGCGTTTAGCAGTTGAGCAGCGGGCTCTCCCCAAAATATACTAAACACTTCCAAGTCAACTACTTTCTAAACATCACTATGAGCCTGCTGACTTTCTAGAATCAAACTGCAGCTCAGCTTACTCGCAGTCCTGACTTAAGGTGAAGGCTAGTTAGCTTTTAGCGTAACGTTAGTTTAATTTGCGGTGTGTGTGTGTGTGTGTGTGTGTGTGTGTGTGTGTGTGTGTGTGTGTGTGTTGAAGCAGCAAAAAAGGACATAATGTTAAATGAAGAGTTTCTGTCTGTGATAGTGTATATAACAATGTAAGTGCATCATAAAGCCTACATGAACTCCATGGTGTTTAGGGATGAATAGTCTCTCCTATTGCTATTGTACTATTTTTCAGCTATAGTTACATTAATCATTAGTAATGTAGCAGCCTAGTTTTGAATGGCAGGGTCCCTGCTATTACATGTTGATAAAAATATAACATTTACACAATAAAAGTCAACTACAGGCTTTTACCAATGCTGTAATAAATTAAGCATGATGAGTTGACTTGAAACTGTTTAATGTTGCACTTTTTAAATGTAGAAGAAAAGTTGTCATTTTATTTCATCCAAGCAACCACTTGAGGCAGTTTAATGTGGATTAACGTGGGCAGAATTATTATAGTGTTCCCAATGTTAAAAGGATCAAGCCATTGTTTACACATTTGGTAAATAAATAACCACAACATTTCTATTTTGTTGTTTTCTTACTGTACCGAAAATGAACCGAACCGTGACCTCTAAATTGAGGTACGTACCAAACCGAAATTTTTGTGTACCGTTACACCCATAATATATACATACACATATATATATGTATACACACACACACACACACACACACACATATATATATACACACATATATACATATTTATACACATACATATATATATATATATATATATATATATATATATATATATATATATATATATATATATACACACACACACACACACATATCTATATATACCTATACACACACACACACACACATATATATATATATACATATATATATATATATATATATATATATACATACATACACACATACACACACACACACATAGTTGCTTTCAATGCAGTCGGCAAATTTTTAGGCCCAATGCGGCCCTCGGAGTCAAAAAGTTTGGACACCCCCGGACTAAAGTATTGGGACAGTATATATCTTTACTTCCTCTTTATTGAGGAAGTAAAGATATATACAGTATACTGAAGTGATGGGTAAATGACGCCTCGATTAGTGCGTGGCACCTTCTCTGATAATGTGTTGGTGTTTCATAATGGCGCCATCTGATGGGTTGAAAAAGTAACTACATTCGACTTGCAAATAAATTGAAGTACTCCAATTTTAACTAATAGCTGTGCCAATCATTTGGTACAAGCCGTAAAAAACAAACAATACATGATAATGAAGTTTGGCACACCAGTCATTGTGAATGTAGCACCTCTGCTGGTTGCAGCCAGCTTCTGCATACCTTTTTGCATCCAGTTTCAAGATGCGATAAACGGAGCTTCTCTGTCATTCATAACTTGTTCTCACAACAATCAATATCTCACAATCAATCAATCTATAATTTGATCATAAAGCTTGCATTGTTGTGTTTTAATTCATATTGTTTTAATCTACACTATATTCAGATTCATGCAGAATTAAGGCCTCTTTCGTTTAAGGACAAAATATCAGAATAGCTTTGAGGCTGGAAATTAAAACATGTACGAGGCGGAGGGAAGAGCGGTGAGAAAACAAAGGATACCAGCAGAGAGAAGACTCGTTTATGTAACATGCCTGATGTGATTGTGTGTGATTGAACTCGGAAATGCACTTAAAAAAAGGTCACAGGAAGTGGGAGAGAAAGAGAGAAACGAAGAGATTGTAAAAGTCACTTTTATTCTAATACACTCTCAAGCTTTAAGTACATCATCCAATGTGATTGTTCACGACACGTACAGTATGTATTGCAACCATCAGTGGCCTAGTGGTCAGAGTGTCCTCCCTGAGATCAGTAGGTCGTGAGTTCAAATCCCGGCCGAGTCATACCAAAGATTATAAAAATGGGAGTCATTCCTTTCCTGCTTGGCACTCAGTATCAAGGGTTGGAACTGGGGGTTAAATCACCCAAAATGATTCCCGGGCGCAGCACCGCTGCTGCCCAATGCTCCCCTCACCTCCCAGGGGGTGATCAAGGGTGATGGGTCAAATGCAGAGAATAATTTCGCCACACTAAAAGTGTGTGTGACAATCTTTATGACTTTAATCATTATTGTTGTTTGAGGTTTTGAATGCTGCACACTTTTATTAACTACCATATTTCCTTGAATTGCCGCCGGGGCGCTAATTAATTTAAAACCTCTTCTCACTCTGGCTTTTATCAAAGGCATGCGGTAAAGGCAAGCATGCGCTAATTATTTGAAAACCTTTTCTCACTCCGGCGCTCACCAAAGGCATGCGGTAATTTTAGGACTCTGCTTATAAATTTGAGTGTGATGTAAGGATACCATCATGAAAAGCACATTTAATAAAAAAGACGTTATTATGGTCTTACTTTTACTTATAAATGAAGTCCATGCGCAGCTCCTTCTGATCAAAAGCATTGATAACTTGTTTATAGAAGTCTTACTCATCTTTCTTCAGTTTTAAAAGTCTCTCTGTCTCGATAGAGATCTTCCTTTATTACCTCCTGCTTCGATTGAAAGTCCAGTTTAGAAAACAGTTTTATTTTAGATATGTAATCCTCCATGTTAAAAGTGCAAGCGAGAGGAAAAAATAAACGATCGCTGCTCGCTCTTGCTGCTTGTTGTCACTTCTTCTGCAGCCGAGTAGTCGCAAGAAGGATCACTAGCGCCCTCTACCACCAGGAGGCAGGAGTCATTTAATGACTCATATTTGACACACGCAGCTACGGTATATTAATAAAACATAGCTGTTTACTTTTCCTTTTAGCATATTCAATAGCTTGGACCTTAAATCCTACTGAATAGCTCTTAATCTTCTTCCCTTTATGCAATTTCAAATGATTGAAATCAGCCTCCTCCATTTTGAAAATGATGACGGGTGAAGTATCACTCGTGACGTGACGAGTTTGACCCGGCGGAAATGCTAAGCATATGCTAATTATTTGGCGAAACGAGTTTGATCCGGCGGAAATTGTAGACATGCGCTAATAAAAATAATATTTTGCGAAACGAGTCTTACCCAGCGTTAATCCTGAGCCGGCGGTAATCCTAAACATGCGCTAATTATTTAGCGAAACGAGTTTGACCCAGCAGTAATTCTAGACAGGCGCATACTATATACCCGGCGGCAATTCATGGAAATACGGTATTCGTCTAATAATCTTAAAACATTATCTGTATTACATGTATGCGCGTATATATTCCAAATTAATTTTGAGCACAACCTGCAGGGGGCGCCACAAATTCCATTTACTCTACACACAGTGGTTTTATGCATTGTGTTTTGTTCATATCACACACACATGCTAGATGGTAATACTTGATAACATGCTATATGTATGCTTCTCATGCCCGTGCAAAATGATGGCATTTACTGTAGATAAAGGTACGCAATATTCCTTCCAGTCTCTTACCGTCATGGTTGTGCTTGTCATTGCAGCAGCCAAGACTTTGCTGAACAAGAAGGCTGATGTCAAGGTAAGGGTCATCAAGGTGATGCTCCTGACGGCTCCTCTCCTGCTGCTTCTTCTCTCCTTTCTACCTACGAAAGCTCTTGTTTACATGTCTTCTTTGTTGACCTGTGTGTGTGAGTGTGTGAGTGTGTGTGTGTGTGTGTGTGTGTGTGTGTGTGTGTGTGTGTGTGTGTGTGTGTGTGTGTGTGTGTGTGTGTGTGTGTGTGTGTGTGTGTGTGTGTTCGTTCTTGTATCTCTACCCTTCTTGAGACATCAACTAGTAGTAGTACCTTCTATATAAGGACCGGTGAACAAGTTAAGACCGAACTCAATACAGAACCAATACCAATACCATGGTCCTCTCCAAGGTTTCCCATAGTCATTCACATTGACATCCTACTGGGTTGTGAGTTTTTCTTTGCCCTTACGTGGGATCTGAACCGAGGATGCCGTTGTGGTTTGTGCAGCCCTTTGAGACACTTGAAATTTAGGGCTATATAAATAAACATTGATTGCTTGATTGATTGATACAGATACAAACATTGCATCTAATAGAGAAGTGGTCCCCAACCACCGGGCCGCGGCTCGATTGGTACCGGGCTGCAGAATAATTTATTATTTTTTATTAATTTTATTTTTTATTTTTTATTAAATCAACATACACACAATATACACTTACAATTAGTGCAGCAACCCAAAAAAACTCCCTTTTTCATGACAAAAAAAATCTTGGAATTTTTTTTTTACTTAGAAAAAGAATAGAAGGAATGTGTTGAAGGTGGAACAGTTTAAATGGGGTGAAAACTGTGGAAGGTGAATTTCCCAAAAATGTTGGATTTTTGGGAAAAGCGAGAATTTTGAATGGTCTAAATCAGTGGTCCCCAACCTCCGGGCCGCGGCTCGATTGGTACCGGGCCGCAGAATAATTATCAATTTTATTTTATTTATTTATTTTTTTATTTATTAAGTCAACATAAAAACACCAGATACACTTACAATTAGTGCACCAACCCAAAAAAAACTCCCTTTTTCATGGCAAAAAAAAAAAAAAACCCTTCCACGCCAGGCCGCGGGACAAATTATCAGGCGTTGACCGCAGCTACAAAAAAGTTAGGGACCACTGTAATAGAGTATGTCTCATTTGCACCCCTGCTGGTGAAATCTATCAAAAATTAAGGTGGTCCCAAAAAGGAGGGATTTTTCAAATCTACTGTGTCAGTTTCAAAAGTGCTCCCCCCTCTGGTCAACATATGAAATAACAAGTGTGTGCAAAAATTTGAAGTGGTCCTCCTCTGGCCAGCATATGAAATAACAAGTGCGTAAGACATTGAAATGTGCCTCCTTTGGCCAAAATGTATACAAAAATAAATGTATATAAAGACATACTGTAATCATTTGAAGTAAATAATAAAGATTAAAGGCCTACTGAAACCCACTACTACCGACCATGCAGTCTGATAGTTTATATATCAATGATGAAATCTTAACATTGCAACACATGCCAATACAGCCTTTTTAGTTTACTAAATTGCATTTTTAAATTTCGCGCGAATTATCCTGTTGAAAACGTCGGTATGATGACGCGTGCCCGTGACGTCTCGGATTGTAGCGGACAATTTTTTTCCAGCCCGATCCGAGCTATAAGTAGTCTGCTTTAATCGCATAATTATACAGTATTCTAGACATCTGTGTTGTTTAATCTTTTGCAATTTGTTCAATGAATAATGGAGACATCAAAGAAGCAAGATGTAGGTGGGAAGCGGTGTATTGCGGCCGCCTTAAGCAACACCAACAGCCGGTGTTTCCTTGTTTAGATTCGACTCTCACCGTAGACATGAGCGGAGAGTTTGCGTCGTTCCTTCTGCAGCTGTGGACTCTCTTGCCTCGTCACTTTCTCTGTCCGAATTGCTCTCGCTGCTGGTGGCCATGATTGAAAACAATGTTCAGATGTGAGGAGCTCCACAACCCGTGACGTCACGCGTACGTCGTCTGCTACTTTCGGTGCAAGCAAGGCTTTTTCATTAGCGACCAAAAGTTGCAAACTTTATCGTCGATGTTCTCTACTAAATCCTTTCAGTAAAAATATGGCAATATCGCAAAATGATCAAGTATGACACATAGAATGGACCTGCTATTCCCGTTTGAATAAGAAAATCTTTTTTCAGTAGGCCTTTAAAAACAAAAAAGGAAGATAACTAAAACCAGTCTTTTCCTCATAATGTGTCGACTTTTTTTTATTTTTATGAAATTGGGAACATTTTCTCATTCTTTCTGTTTCTGTCCTATTACAATATTTTCTTGTAAAATTATTACTTTTTTTTGTAAAAGCATTACTTTTTACGGGAAAATGGTGATATTTGTCATATGAAATTCTGACTTATCACAATATTGCCAATTTTTTAGTTGTTCTTACAAAATAGTGACATGTTTTCAGTAAAATTATGACATTTGTCATAATTTTGCAGAGTAAAATTCTGATTATTATTATTATTATAATATTGCCAAAATTGTAAGGTTTTCTTCTAAAATTGTGACTTATGTCAAGTAAAATTACGAGTCTTTTCATAAAACTGTCAAAATGTTAAGCTTTTCTTGTAAAATTGTGACTGTTATTGAGTAAAATTCCAACTTTTGTCATGATATTACATAAATGTTCCGTTTTTCTTGTGAAAGTTTGTCTTGCGTTGGGTAAAATCACAACCTTTATTATAACACTGCTTTTCTTTTGGTGAAATTCCAACTCATTTTTCGGAACAAGCTTTTTTATATTTGCATAGTATGTATATATTATTGTTTTAAATACAAATCTTTATATATTCAGAAAGGGTGGTCCTAAAGAGGGAGGCATTACTCAAGAAGGTAACCAATACAAGAATTGTGTGTGTGTGTGTGTGTGTGTGTGTGTGTGTGTGTGTGTGTGTGTGTGTGTGTGTGTGTGTGTGTGTGTGTGGTGTGTGTGGTGTGTGTGGTGTGTGTGTGTGTGTGTGTGTGTGTGTGTGAGGTGTGTGCGCGTGCGTGCATGCTTGCATGTGTAATATCCATCCTTGATTTCCTCATCTTTAAAGGCCTACTGAAACCCACTACTACCGACCACGCAGTCTGATAGTTTTTTATATCAATGATAAAAAATTGCAACACATGCCAATACGGCCGGTTTAGTTTACGAAATTACAATTTTAAATTTCCCGCGGAGTTTCTTGTTGAAAACGTCGCGGATTGATTACGCGTATGATGATGCGTGTTTGTGATGTCTCGGGTTGTAGCGGACATATTAGCCCAGCACCACATACGGCTAAAAGTCGTTTCTTTTCATCGCATAATTTACACAGTAATTTGGACATCTGTGTTGCTGAATCTTTTGCAATTTGTTCAATTAATAATGCAGACATCAAAGAAGAAAGATGTAGGTGGGAAGCGGTGGATTGCAGCTGCCTTTAGCAACCGGAACACAGCCGGTGTTTCTTTGTTTGTTGTGAAGTTTTAACACAGAGCGGTCAAGAGAACATGTTTCTCTACGTCAACCAGCAAGTTTTTGGATGGGAAAATTGTGATATTAAGTCGGCTCTTACTGGAGACATGAGTGGATTATGCGACCTGTAGCTGTCGAAAAGGCAGCTGTGATCTTGGCTCCTGCGTTGGCTTCTCTCAGAGACACTGGCGTTCACCGCAGCCCTCCGACTTTCAGGTATGACTTTATAATCTCACTAAAACACTATTAACACAATAAGCAGATAAGGGATTTTCCAGAATTATCCTAGTAAATGTGTCTAATAACATCTGAATAGCTCACGGTGCCGTCGGCTGGAGCCGTCGCCTTTTTAAAAAATGTTTTTAATTATAGTGCATCACTCTAACTTTCCTCATCCAATAATCTTTCATCCTCGCTCAAATTAATGAGGAACTTGTCGCTTTCTCGGTCCGAATTGCACTTGCTGCTGGTGCTCATGATTGTAAACAATGTTCAGATGAGGCGCTGTACAACCCGTGACGTCACGCGCACATTGTCTGCTTTTTCCGGTACAGGCAAGGCTTTTTTATTAGCGACCAAAAGTTGCAAACTTTATCGTCGATGTTCTCTACTAAATCCTTTCAGCAAAAATATGGCAATATCACGAAATGATCAAGTATGACACATAGAATGGACCTGCTATTTAAATCAATCAATGTTTAAAATCTCATTTCAGTAGGCTTTTAAAGCAGACTTATCGTCCTCCGTTCCGCTCACCCCATCTGGTCTTAATCCCCCCCCCATTTCCTAAAGAAAATCTGTGTGTGTGTGAGTGTGTGAGCGCACTTCCACGTGCACGGACGTTTGCGTTTGGCCCGGCAGTTTGTGTGTACTTGAACGCCCTCGCTCCTCTTCCTCCCCAGTCGCTAGAGCGGGGAATGTGACTCCGCTTCCAGGAATAGCTGCCAGTCTGGACCCTGGAGACTCAGACACCAGAAATAGATGCTTACTTCCACTGTGGCGCACTCATCACCTAGCAACAGGCTCTTTTTCGCACACCAAAGGCATCTTCCTTCCTTTTTTTTACCTCCTGACTTCCTCCCAGCAAACTTTCCACCTGTCCTCACAGTGAATCTGACCCCTTTCTCTGCGCCCTGACCTGCTTCCTTCGCTCATTTCAGCGCTCCTCCAAACAATGTTTCCTTGCCTTTTCTCATTCACTTTTGTGCTCAAACTTCAACCTTTCCAGTTTTTTTTAAATCAGTGGTCTCAAACATAGGCCCGCGGGCCAATTGCGGCCCGCGAGATGTTATTTTGCGGCCCGCACCTTGATATGACAATTTAAAGCTAGCGCGGCCCGCGAGTTTGTGTATACATTTGACAGCGTCATACTTACCAACGCTCCCAATTATTCAGTGTATCTGTTCTCTAGAATTCATGTCGATATTCTCCCAAACTGTCAGTTAGTTTGTGACGAACCCCAAGATGCAGAGAAGGAGGCAGGCATTGCGTAAGAAAACATAATTTAATTAAACACTAAGACAAAATCGAAAAAAAGGGTACAAACAAAAGACGCGCACAAGGCGGATAACAAACTTGGCTAAGAACAAAAACACTTACTGTGACACGACAGAACTATGGCATGAACAGAGTGAACAGAAGTAGACAAAGCTACAAGCGACAAGACAGGTAGTGATGACATCTACACCACACCACACCACACGACACGACAATAGTCCAGCATCTGACTGGAGGACAAAACAGGCTCAAATAGTGGCTGGCTGATTGACACCAGGTGTGGCCAGGTGCCAATCAGCCACAGCTGAGGGGACACAGCACTCAGGGAGACAAACAGGAAACAGAAACAAAATAAGAGTGCTGACAGGAACTAAAGACAGGAAATACTACATACACACAGAGGAAAAACTAAAACACAACCAAACTGTCAGGAGGAAGCCTAACGCAACCAACAATATTCAGGGGGTGCCATGATGGCACTGTCTTTCACGCCACCTACAGCCTGTACTAATAGCGTGCAAGCCCAGTTAAATGTATTTAGCTATGGAAGACGCATTTGTGCTATTGCAAGACATATTTGATCAACAGCAACACAGGTCACATTGAGAGTGGCCGTAAAAAAAACTTTAACACTGTTACAAATATGTGCCACACTGTGAACCTACACCGAACAAGAATGACAAACACATTTTGGGAGAACATCCGCACTGTAACACAACATAAACACAACAGAACAAATACCCAGAATCCCATGCAGCCCTAAGTCTTCCGGGCTACAATATACACCCCCACTACCACCAAACCTCCTACTCCCCCTACTTGCATCGGTTGAGGTGGTGTATATTGTAGCGGGAGAGTTAGGGTGGCAAGGTGTTCTGGGTATTTGTTCTGTTGTGTTTAAGTTGTGTTAAGGTGCGGATGTTCTCCTAAAATGTATTTGTCATTCTTGTTTGGTGCGGGTTCACAGTGTGGTGCATATTTGTAACAGTGTTAAAGTTTTTTATACGGCCACCCCTCAGTGTGACCTGTATGGCTGTTGACCAAGTATGCCTTGCAGTCACTCACGTCGATCTGCTTATGCCTCACACAATATGTTGCTGAACCGGCACGCTGGTTGTGTGAGGTAAAAGTGGACGCGATGACATGTTGTAGAGCAATAGTTCTCAAAAGGGGGTATGCGTACCCCTGGGGGCACTTGAAGGTGTACCAAGGGGTACGTGAATTTTTTTTATAAACATTCCAAAAATAGCAGCAATACAGAAATCCTTTAGAATATATTTGTTGAATAATACTTCAACAAATATGAATGCACGTTCATAAACTGTGAAAAGAAATGCAACAATGCAATATTCAGTGTTGACAGCTAGATTTTTTTGTGGACATGTGCCATAAATATTGATGTTAAAGATTTATTTTTTTGTGAAGAAATGTTTAGAATTAAGTTGATGAATCCAGATGGATCTCTATTACAATCCCCAAAGAGGGCACTTTAAGTTGTTTACTTCTATGTGTAGAAATCTTTATAATTGAATGACTTGTTTATTTTTCAACAAGTTTTTTAGTTATTCTTATATCTTTTTTTCCAAATAGTTCAAGAAAGACCACTACAAATGAGCAATATTTTGCACTGTTATACAATTTAATAAATCAGAAACTGATGCCATAGTGCTGTATTTTACTTCTTTATCTCTTTTTTTCCAACGAAAAATGCTTTGCTCTGATTAGAGGGTGCTTGAATTAAAATTTCACAGGGGGTACATCACTGAAAAAAGTTTGAGAACCACTGTTGTAGAGGACGTTAAAGGCAGTGTAGTCACGGCAGCCCTTAATAATGTCGGCCGGGTGAAAATTGGGACAAATTCGGGAGAATGGTTGTACCGGTAGATTGTCGGGAGGTGCACTGAAATTCAGGAATCTCCCGGAAAAATCGTGAGGGTTGGCAAGTATGTTGCTATGGCGGGAAAGCCATTCATAGAAGGTGAATTCATTAAAAAGTGCATGTTAGATTTTTTAAGAAATCTTTTCTTGTGGCCTAGCCTTACCCAGTTTCTGCATCCAGTGGCCCCTAGGTAAATTGAGTTTGAGACCCCTGCTTTAAATGCTAACAAGAACACCAGCTTTCCCCAACTCCACCTCTGTTTTAATACATCAATTTGTATCTTCTGCTCTCCCCAAACCCGTCTTAAGATTGGTCTATGCGCCTACTCCAGACCTAAATCCAAACTCAAGATGCGGGGCGTCAGGCTAGCGATGGCTCAATTTTCAGTGCGTTATTTCTTGTATTTTCACGACTCATTCTGAGTCTACATTTGCAATAAAAGTGACTGTTGTGTTGGGATGTCGCATGGCTGCAGTTGTGTGACCTCAAGTATGCAAAAATCCAGGAGAGCAGAAAGCCGGTAAGATGATTTTAATTTCATCAAAGTAAAAGATATAAACAGAAAGCAGTCTTGCATGGAGATGTTCCCAACATAGGTTTAACTTCGAGCACTGAGGAGTGCTCGAGTGAAACATAAATAGACCTATGTTGATTGACCGCAGCTGAGGACCGCTGCCAATCAACGGCGAGTGTGACAAAAACAGTGCTCAGCGGAGTAAACAGGAAGTATGACAAAATAAGAGCACTGAACAGGAAACAAAGTACAAAACACGAAAAACTATCAGAAAGTAAGTGACAGATCGTTACATGTTGGAACGCATCGATTTGTTGCAGTTCCAAATCACAACCCCCGTTTGGGATGCAGTTAGTGTCTGCCCTGAGATCGGTAGGTTGTGAGTAGAAGTGTCCGATAAATGCTTTAAAATGTAATATCGGAAATTATCTGTATCGGGTTCAAAAAGTAAAATGTATGACTTT